>NC_136915.1:54988897-55443897 GCF_949752795.1 Hyperoodon ampullatus | reverse complement strand
ATTTCATTCTCACAGAACCACGAGATGGGGATTAACTCTACATGTACATGAGAGAACTAGGCTGAGAGTCTAGCAATTGTCCAAAGTCAATGGCTAGTAGACGACGAAACTAGGTTTGGAATCCAGATAAGCTAACCAGCATGCTCAGCTGTCACAATATGTCAGCATGGTGGGCTCCTCAGGGCCACCCGAGCTTTGAGGCCTCCTTCCCAACTGCCTGGCTTCTCCCGGCCCCACCACAACCTCACCTCTTTCATCATCCAACTCTGATTTGATAAAACATTGCCTACCACACCAAACAGTCTGGTTCCTAAATCAGAGAACTCTTTGTAATTCCAGGTCTAGGATGCAGCACAGCATTGGTCTGGCAGCATTTCCTAGAGATCCGTGGGAAGCGTTGGGGCCCTAGGTATTATTCTGCCTCTCCAGCTTGAGCTGGTTTTAGAATTTTCAAGTCCTCTCTTCATCCCCAGCCCGGTGGAGGGCCAAGTCTTCCAGACGATGTCGTCTTACGGTTATATCCGAACGCCTGAGGTGTGGAGAAGTTACCGCACCTGGGTGCCCTACTGTTGCCTGCTGCACCAGTGGGTTACCTCTTCAGCCTTCTCTGTGGCCTTGCCAAAATGGGTGCAGCTGTGGATTCATCAATTTAGTGGGAAAACACTGAGTGTCAGCTGTGGCCAGGCACTGCCTGGGGTCTGGCAATACCTTAGGGTAACAGATGCTGCTGTTGCCCACATTTTTTTTTCCAGGTAGGGGTGACTTTTATTTGAAACCAGAAAACACCCTATTTGGGGGTTCATCTGTAACAGTTAAAAAAAAAAAAAAAGAAGAGAGAGAAAGAAAAACCAGTACTCAAAGGTCTTCCCATCTCAGGGTGAGCTGGCCCACAGACAACATCTGCACCTCTTTGCCTTAGGGATTTTTCTTTGTTTTTCTGTTTTTTTGTTTTTAAATGGAGGAAAATGGCTCTGCCTGCTACAAGGCAGGACCGACAAGTCCTAGAATCCATACTCCAGAGGGGCAGGACTCTGGTGAATTCTGGCAGTTGGTATATAAATACTCCAGCTCCTGGGCTCCCCGTGGGCAGGATAACCCAAAGGCAGGTATTCTACATTGGCTCCCAGAGTCCCCAGTGGGGTCAGGCTCCAGTTTCCCACAATGGTAAGGTGATTGAAAACACGTTCCCCCTTTGCTTTCTTTTCTTCTCTGCCTCACCTCCACAACCCCCTGCTGGTGCTGGGCACCTCCTAAATAAACTGTCTACACTTTCCCAGTCTTGGAGTCAGCCTTTGAGGAAACCCCAATCAGGGCCAGCTGTACACAAAGCTCACATCCTGCCCTCGGGGACACACTCAGGCAGCAGTCACTTGCTGTGCCTTCAAATCACTCTTCTCTGATTATTTATTCAATAGTTATTAAGTGAAGGTTGCAATTTCCTATGGATAAATACTATGAATAAACACAGATTTCCTATGAATAAATACTATTTACAGAAACAACTTAACTACCAGTTCTTGTCTACTGGCTGAAGCGGAATCAATGTTCAGGAAAATCTGACAAAATTTCCTACCTTTCAGAATTCTGATTCTGTCTTCAGTTTTCTTTGCTGACTTCCTGAAGTGGACTTCTTAAGGAGGCACTTCAGAGGATTTTTAAATATAGATGATAAAATGAGTCATAAGTTCCCAGGAAAGAGCACTAACCATGCATTCATTCTATGGTTTTCAGAATTTCATCAGAGTGCAACCATTGTGAGTGTCACAAACACTCAACAGAGATTGGCCAGGGCTAGCCAGGAGCGTTTTTCATTCCCAGTGACAGATGCCATCTCCCTCAAGTGGAACAGGACCAATTTATATTTTGCCAGTTTTGTCCAGTGACGTCCTAGTGCCCTGTATAGATGAGCATCCTGGCTGGCCGCTGCCTGGCCTGCACCTTCATTCACCTCCATCCACCTCCACAGTGCTCAGTCTGCACTGCCTTCCTTTTGGTGCCCTTACTTCTTGGCGTTAAGAGACCCTAACTGGCAAAAGTTTGGGGGCTCCACGGCCAGAAGCTAAGGTGAGCTCTACTGCATGTCACTGAGACTTAGGACATGGCTTCTGCGGCTGCTTTCCTCTCCACCCTGTCCATACCCCTTCCCCAGACCCTGGGTGGGAGCTATCCTGCTGCCAGAACAATCTGGAAGTCACAGGGATGGAGAGAACCCCAGGATGTGAACAGTCTTGCTGGGGCTTCAGAGCAAGTAGGCACACGGGAGCCCCAGCCTGCGGCAGGTTCTTGAGGACTTCCTGAGTGTTCCTGACTTTTTTTTCTTGACAACTGAGAGAAGTGGGTGAAACACTAACTCAATTTGACCTGACAATTATTTATGGAGCATCTACTATGCCCCTTGCACCATATGAAACCTCATGGAGGGAAAGGATGCTAAAGATGTCCAAGGTGTGGTCTATGCATTGAAGGAATTTATAGGCTTCTTACCAAGGAAATGATTAACATGAATTAAACAATTAATTTTTAACTAATTAAATCAGTTAAAATTTAATCAAATTGATTTAATTAGAATTTAATTAGATTAATTAAACTTAATTAACAGCATGAATCTGATGGCTATAGTACAGACCATTGGTCCAATTTTTGGAGAAGGAGGGGCAATGTGGAAAGGAGAAGAAATAACTTCTATTAAGCACCTACTACCTACTATATAATTTAAATTCAGTTTCTCAGTTAATCATCCAACCACCTTATGAGGTAGATATTATCATTATTACTATTCTCATTATCATTATTTCCATTTCACAAATGAGGAAGCCAGAGGCTCACAAAGAACAATTTGTTTACATAGTTATGGAGAAGTCAGAGCTGGGATTTGAGCCCATGTCTGTCAAATTCTAAGCCTTGTGTTCTTTAATATGACATTCCATCCAGAGTTAGACTGAGTTCATTTGGATGAACATAGTGAGAGAAGTCTTTAAGGGAGATGAAGGATTTGAATTGGGTATGAGAGCAGGGGAGGATTTGGATGGGCAGAGGATTTGGATCAGCACCTAGAATAGAGTCTGTTACATGGAAAGCTGTAGGATGGATGGATGGATGGATGGATGGATTCATGGGTGGATGGAGGAATGGATAGATGGGTGGGTGGACAGATAGATGGAGGGGTAAGTGGACGGGTAGGTGGATGAGTGGATGAATAGGTAGGTTGGAAGGTGAATGGTTGAAGGAAGGAATGGATGGAAGAGTGGGCAGGTGGGCAGGGGCAGGAATGGATGGATGGATGCCGCTACATATAAGACATGATAGTCACTTATAAAACATGAATACAGAAATAGGAATGATTTTTAATATGCCTATCAAGATTTCAATTTGAAAACCACTGCTATCTCTCAAATGGGTCAGCTCAGAGAGCCTGTAAACATATCACCAGGAGGGGTTCACCTGCCTTAAGAATTAAGACACAGACCTACTTGAGAATGGACTTGAGGATATGGGGAGGGGGAAGGGTAAGCTGTGACAAAGCGAAAGAGAGGCATGGACATATATACACTACCAAACGTAAGGTAGATAGATAGTGGGAAGCAGCCGCAGAGCACAGGGAGATCAGCTCGGTGCTTTGTGACCGCCTGGAGGGGTGGGATGGGGAGGGTGGGAGGGAGGGAGATGCATGAGGGAAGGGATGTGGGAACAGATGTATATGTATGACTGATTCACTTTGTTATAAAGCAGAAACTAATAAAAAAAATAAATAAAATAAAATAAAGATAGAGTTGCAACCAGGGATAAGCATGCTAATAAGAAAAAAAAAAAAGAATTAAGAGAGTTAAGATCAAAGGTAGTTAAGATTTCAATTTGTATTTCACTATTTCCTAGCTGTGTGACTTTGGGAAAGTTTCTTAACTTCTCTGGGCCTTGGTTTCTTCATCTATATAATAAGAATAATACCTTACAGCATTCTTCAAAGGGATAAATGAACCAGTCCATGTAAAGCTCTTAACATAATACCTGGCATTCAATAAAAGGTAAAGAAACTTTCAAAATAAGTAAATACCATGGGGTTGATTAACCTGGGGCTTTTTGTGGCCAGGAGCCTACCTAACAAGCAAGACTTATTATTTATTAAAAGCATTTTCAGGGAGACAGAAGTAGTCTAGTCTGAAGAATGCTAATTAGAGTTTCTAAACAAACACATGACAGACCAGAGACCAGATTTGGGAGCCAAGCTCCTAAAATCTAGAAGATTATTCAACAGCACAGGGACTTCAAACCCAGAGACTTCAGAGGTAGAGTCATTTTGAAATCTGAAAACAGCTGTTGTTTACTTAATGGAAAATCAGTGGGTTGCGAATGGGAAAGAATCGCATCTATCCACCTGGACCCCATGGGCTGCGGTCGTTGCAACCAGAGTGTGACCGCAGTGCGGAGGCACAAGGGGATTTACTCAGAGCAGAGGATGCAGGCAGTGACTGAGCCCCGCAGACTCCCCTGCAGTCTCCATGGTGCGAGATCAGTGTAGGGGCTCCCGCAAAGTGACCCACACTGCTGGGAGGGCTGGCTGCCCCCTGGGTTCTCTTTTCCCACTGGAGGACCTGGAGGCTCAGGGGAGAGCTCTCCGCGTGCTGGGGGAGGGGCAACGCGGCCAACGTGTACCTGCTTCTCTTACCTTCTAACACGGTCTGTCTTGGTCTCTGAGGTGCAGGGGGGTGCTTCAGCCTCACCCCATGCTCTAGGATTCTCTTGGTGGTGTCTTGTTCTTGAATAGACGTTACTTATTCTTGTGAGTGGGAGCGAGGTCAGGATCGACCTATGTCAACATCATGGTGACGTCACTCCTCCCGCCATGCCTTTCTTCTCCCCCTGCCCCAGGCCTTCTTCATTGAACTATAATTGTCCTTCTTTCTCCCTCAGCAAACGGAGCTTCCTTAAGGACAGAGACCACGTCCTTCCTTGCTCACCACTGCATCCCAATTGGCACATAAATATTTGATGATATATAAGAGGAAGGAAGGAAAGGAGGAAAGAAGGAGGGAAGGAAGGGAGTTAATTTCTCAGTGAACTTTGAGAAAAGATTATCTAGAAAAAAAGGGACATGCTGGTGTTCAATGGCCTGCGTGCATTTCACAGGATCCCAAATACAGCAAAGGGCATACAGCAGCCACTCAATAATTGCTCGTTACTTCACCCTGCCAGTTACGATCATTAGAATGCCTAGGTCCCCATGTAAGACCAAGACTTAAGATTTCCAAAACAGACGGTTTTAGAATCAGCCATTGTGATGCTCCTTTCGGCAGCATCTCTGCATCAGCCTGTGGGGAAATGAGTCGTGGAAGATGTTCAAGCGGGTCCAGGAGAGGGCCTGGAGCCAAAGCCACAGAGGCATATCCTCAAGCTCCCTAACAAGAGTGGCCTGTCAGGAAGAAGTGGGTGTCAGGAGCTGGGGTCTCTGGAACCAAGGGGGTCAGAAAGGCAGGAAGAGTGAACAAGTGATGGGGTGGGGGCTGTCTATATAAGGCAGGGGAGGAGGTCTGAATGGATCCTGGACTGCTCCCAGCAGGGCCTGCAGGGGCTTCTGGCAGTACAACAGCTGGATATGCCGGAAGCATGCAAAGGTCAGAGTGAAAGTCAGGCAATGCTGGGGTATAGGCTCTCCACTCTTCATGTGGTTCTTCTCTGCTCCCTGAGTGGTCTCATCCTCTCCCCACCAGATTCCCTTTGTTCCCTGCTGCAGCCCGTTCTCAAGGAAGAAAAGAGCTGGTGCCCTTACCCACATGAATATCTAGGGCTTTGAGCCATACACTTGCCTGCTGGCTCTCTGACCCATCCCCACCCTTCTCCTGCTCTACCCTGAATCTCATGACCATCCTTGCCAATGATCCTTAAGCTCCTTTGTACGAAGGATTCTGGCCAGGTTCAGCCAATGGGAGGCACTAGTGGGCGATGGAGGGCTTGGGTTGGGAAGAAGCCAGGGTGTTTCGCTCCCTTTCTCTCAGCTCCAGGCAGCATCTTTAGCAGTGGTCACATCTCTGTGGTTCCACTTCCCACTAAGCACCCTTCTCTCGGTGGTCTCAGCTCTTGTCAAGCAACCCCTGCTGTGGACTCTTACCTGGTGACCCAGGCCACGGGGCCCCTCACACAGCCCTTCCTCCAAGGTTCCAACTCCCACAAGGTAACTCTGGTCCTAGTCTCTGGTGATACATCTCCTCCTCCTAAACTCATTCATTTCTGGGTCACCTCACCTTCCTCTGGTTGTCCTTTCAGCCCTTTCGACACCTCTGTAACAAGTTCCCTAAATTAAACTCACTCTATTGAGTTCTATTTCCTGACTAGACTCTGGCAAATATAGGGTTAATCTGTTATCTTTCCCAGGCGTCTGATCATTTTAAAAGAAAAATATAGGCTGAGGGCACTGTATATCACAGAGGAATGAAATACCGGGATTTTACTTTACAAGAGAGGGGAGATTTAGGACTGCTGGCTTCTCATAACACATCATTTAAGTAGGTGTGTGAGTCTTCTGGGTCAGCTGGTCTCTTAGATCACAAAGAGCAGGCACTTGCTCCAAGTGAGCCCCAAATCGAAACACTAGAATGAAATAAGAAGAGCTGACCCCAGGATCCAGCACAGTCAGACATCAGAAAGCCATTGTAGACCCAAGGCTAGGATCCTAGGCTTGAGGTATGCGGTGGGCTGGATAATGACCCCCAGGGACATCAGGTGTGTAACCTGTAACTGTTAGTTACATTAGTAACTAACATTAGTCAGCTCAGGCTGCCATTACAAAATACCATACCCTGGCTGGCTTAAACAGTAGAAATGTATTTCCTACATGTCTGGAGGCTGTGGAGTTCAAGATCAAGGTGCTGATCAATTTGATTCCTGGTCAGAGCTGTCTTCTTCCAAGCCGGCTTGCAGATGACACCTTCTCTCTGTGTTCTCTCGTGGGCTGTTCTCAGCGTGTGCACGTGGAGAGAGAGAGAGATTTCTCTTCTTCTTATGAGGCCACCAGTCCTATTGATTAGGGCCCCACCCTTATGACCTCATTCAATCTTAATTGCCTCCTAAAAGCCCAATCTCCAAATATAATCACATTCAGAGCTGAGGCATCAACATAGGAATGGGCCCTCCTTTTGCCCACACAAAAGCAGTTCATAGCAGTTACCTTATTTGGCAAAAGGACTTTGCAGATATGACTAAACTAAGGATCTCAAGATGGGGAGATTACTCGGGGTCACCCAAGTGGGTGCACAATGCAATTACAAGTATCTTTATAAGAGAGAACCAGAAGGATATTTGACACAGAAGAGAAGGCAATATAGCCACAGAGGCAGAGATTGGAGTGGTGCAGCCACAAGCCAAGGAAAGCTAGCAGCCACCGGAAGATAGGAGAGGCAAGGAAGGATTCTCCCCCAGAGCCTCGAGAGAGAACACAGCCGTCAGACATCTTTATTCCAGATTTCTGCCCTTCAGAACTATGAGAGAATAAATCTCTGTTGTTTTAAACTGCCAAGTTTGTAGCCATTTGTTATAGCAGCCGCAGGAAACCAACACAAGGTGTGGTTCACTGCCTGCTGCTCTGCCTGGAGCAGGCCGCAGCTCTGCACGCATCTGCTCTACTCTCTCACCCTTGTTCCCACCCTCTGCTGTATCTTTTCTCTACCTCATGTCCCCTGCTTCCTCACCGTTTCTGCTCTCTCATAGCGTTGGCTTATGCCTAGTCTGTCCCTGTCTTCTCTGGCTCCTGTCTGTATTAGAACCTTTCAGCTTTGGGACCCATTGCTCTTTTCACTGCCTGCTATAGTTCGCATTCTGCCCCTGGGCACACAGTTTGCTGGACAGCATATAGGTTGGCTGCCCTTAAGCCAAGTGCCCATCTGTGGTCCAGTGGCCCCTCGTCCAACAGAGATGTAGGACGATCACACCGTATGTAGCTGGAGCACATAGGACTGTGTCTTCCTCGGTGGCTATGGGGAGAACCCCTTCACTTGGGCAGGGCTGTGAATGTGGCAGATGGTGGGGCGGCCAGATATGGCTCTGCTCAAACGTCTAGAAATTTTTAAGCAAAATGATCGGATCTTGGTTCTGAGGCAGCATGGATGAAAAAAAGGAGAAAACGATCATTCATAGAGTTAATTCTTCCTAATGAGGAATTACCAAAATCTTATAGGTGGGCCAGGGCCCTAATTAAATGTGGCATTCTTACTTCATTTCCTATTTATGTTTAGTTGGGGGGCTGGGGCTGATGGGATAAAGAAGAAACTGGGCTTTCTTTCTAATTTGGTTTTCCGAATAGCACTCGTTTTGCCAGCTTTCAAAACTTGGGTGGCCGAATGAGACCTGTCTACTCAGTGAGCTTCCTGGTCTAGAGACAGTAGTTTGGCCGTACTCTTACCTAGAGCAGGGCTTCCCGGGGGTTAATGCCGTGAAGTCACCAGAGGATTCAGTGGGGTATGGCCTGAGATTCGGCATTTCCAGCGAGCTCACAGGTGATGCTGCTATGCTATGCTGCTATGCTGGTCTGAGCACAGTGCTTTCAGTAGCAGGGCTCTGGAGCAGAAGTTTCTGAGAACTCAGTTCCATGGATGTTTCTAGGTGTGCCCTTTTTTTCTTTAATTTTTATTGGAATGTAGTTGATTTACAATCTTGTGTTAGTTTCAGATGTACAGTAAAGTGAGTCAGTTATACATATACATAGATCCACTCTTTTTACCTTCTATTCCCATATAGGTCATTACAGAGCATTGAGTAGAGTTTTCTGTGCTATACAGTGTCTTTATTAGCTACCTATTTTATATACAGTAGAGTGTGTATGTCAACCCCAATCTCCCAATTTATCCCTCCCGCCCCCTTCGCTCCGGTAACCATAAGTTTGTTTTCTACATCCGTCTCTCTATTTCTGTTTTATATATAAGTTCATGACTACCATTTTTTTTAGATTCCCCATATAAATTATATCATATGATATTTGTCTTTCTCTGTCTGACTTAACTTCACTCAGTATAACAATCTCTAGGTCCATCCATGTTGCTGCAAATGGCATTATTTCATTCTGTTTTTATGGCTGAGTAACATTCCATTGTATATATGTACTACATCTTCTTTATCCTTTCATCTGTCAATGGACACTTAGGTTACTTCCCTGTCCTGGCTATTGTAAATAGTGCTGCAATGAACATCAGGGTGCATGTATCTTTTCAAATTATGGTTTTCTCCAGATATATGCCCAGGATTAGGATTGCTAGATGATATGGTAGTTCTATATTTAGTTTTTTAAGGACCCTCCATACTGTTCTCCATAGAGGCTGTACCAATTTACGTTCCCACCAACAGTGTAGGAGGGTTCCCTTTTCGCCACACCCTCTCCAGCATTTATTGTTTGTAAATAGATTTTTTTGATGATGGCCATTCTGACTGGTATGAGGTGATACCTCATTGTAGTTTTGATTTGCATTTCTCTAATAATTAGTGATGTTGAGCATCTTTTCAAGTACTTTTTGGTCATCTGTATGTCTTCTTTCTAGGTGTGCCTTGAAAAACATAACTGGGTCAAATACTTTGGGGAAAGAGTGAGCACAGCAAAGTCCTTCAGGTTCCCTTACTTTCAGGACTTCTTGCCTTGCTCACATGCCTTGTGACTCTTGGAGACTGATATAAGTAGTGGTTCCCAAATTATCTGACCACAGGATTTGTGTTCCCATATACATCAAAGACTAGGATTTTATAAAGTATACCTCAGGGAATGCTTCTCTGGGAACCCAATCCTTACCCCTTGCTTTCTGCCCAAGACTCCAGGGAGAGTTTTTAACAATGAGAAAGAACAGGAAACTGTGTTCTTGTCTTCAGAGCTGGACTCTCCCTTCAGGTAAAGACTTACAGCAGAGAGATTAGCAGCTCTTAAGACTAAAGAGTGTGTAAAGTGTAATGGTTGGAATAACACAAACCTAAGTTTGTGTCCTTGCTCCACAATTTACTAACCGTATGACTTTAAGTCAGTCATCCTCTCTAAACCTTGGTTTCTTAATCTGTAAAATGGGGATACTCCACACTGCTGGCTCCATCACCAGCACAAGCCTGAGAAGGAGATATTATTATTCTCTCATAGAGAGAAGGTAAGGCGTTTATCCTGGGTCACCCAGTAAGTGACAGAGCCAGACTCTGAGCAGAGGACTGTCCACCATAACCCTATTTTGGAGGCTTATGGTGAGAAATAAATGAGTTGAATGCATGTAGAGGACGTGGTATGTTGCCTAGTATATAGTAAATGCCCAGTGGGGGCTCTTATTATTACAATGAGGCAAAAATGTCACAACATTTCATTTGCACCCCATTTTTTACTCCAGTTTTTTTTTTTATTTTAAGAGAGAGGGAGAAGGAGACAGGGAGAGAGAGAGAGAAAGCGCAAACATTCTGACTTGGAAGGCAACTTGTGCTTTGAAGCTGACAAGTATAATTTGTCTTGAGACTGCCAAGCTCTTGGGCTGAGCCTTCATATTGGAAAAAAAGAGACAAGTGAGATTAATCTGGGGCCTTCATTACTTACTCCATCTGGCCTGGCTTTGGCACGGCCCCTTCCCTCTACAAACCGATTACTCCTTCAAAAGCCTCAGCAGAGTGGCCGCTAATGGGTTCTGACATGGCTGGAATGGCGCTCACACAGCACAGAGATAAGGGCTCCAGCATCAGGGCCAAAACACTTCCAGTGCTATGGCCCAGCCGCTCCACCACAAAAGAAAGAAATGAACTGAAAAGGAGCCAAGGCCTCTGGGTCAGGGTAGCTCTCAGGATTCCCGGGAACACCTGGTTCCCCACAGTGGGGAACGGCAGAAGCAAGGCTCACGTGGATGAGACCGGTGACATGGGTTATCTGACTGGGGTGTGTGCCAGCGTCCACGGGAACTTTTTAACCTGGCTTCACAGTCACACTGGGGATAGGTAGGTGCTTCCGGGAAGTGAAGAAGGGTGTTGTTTTTAGGCCTTTGCCAGTAAAAACCTGCTGAGGAGGACTTCTCACCTTTTCTCCCTATGCACATGGCTGCCCCATGGTGGTGGGAGGGGGAGAAGGAAGGGAACCGATGTTCACTGAGCACCTACTGTGCTCCAGGCAGGGCGCCAGGCAGTCTACATACAGCTGGCTCCATCACCAGCACAAGCCTGAGAAGGAGATATGACTATTCTCTCATTGGGAGGAGGTAAGGCATTTATCCTGGGTCATCCAGTAAGTGACAGAGCCAGGATCTGAGCAGAGGACTGTCCATCTGTGGGTCTACATTGGTAGTTGGGCTATTTTGCACCCTCCGTAGCAGCCTCTGGATTTGAGAGAAATTATGAATAGGGAGAATCTTCCACAGCCTCAGGAGGTACCAACTCTGTGACTTGAAGTCTTCTCTCCTGGGAGATTGTAGAGCATAAGGGAAGCCTTTGGGCCACCCTGAGAAAGATGGAGCTCTTGAACAGAGGAACCAAACCAGAGCAATCAGTCGATCAATCAGGGATTGTTTATCTTGGACTGGGGGACAGCCAGGCTCTGAAACAAAGGCTCTGCTACTGAGCTGCTTTGAACACGCAGCTCTTTGAAAGGGCCATGAACTTTGGCTTCTGGGGCACTGGGTGTCAAGGCCAAGCCCAGTAGCTCCCAGGGCCTGAGAAGTGAGTTTGAGAGGCTTGACGAGTCAAAGACTGTACAACACTGCCCTCTCCTGGGAACAAGGTCCATCTGGTCTGGCCAGGCAGAAATCTAGCTCAGAAAGAATACCTGACTAAATTACATGTTAGTTTCTCTGCTTCCCCCAGGGAGCCTTCAGTGATCCCATTATGAATCTGGACGGCTGGTGTTTATTTATTAGTTAACAAAACCCACAGAGATGGAAAGTATGGGCTTCCAAGTCAAACACTGACCTATTCATTTCACTTTTTTCATTCAACAAATATTTACGGGGTAACTATTTTGTGCTGAACACTGTGCTAGGCACTGAATGCACAATGATGATCAAGGCATATGGTCCGTAACTTCATGAATTTTCTAGTCCCATGGAAAGGATGGGCTAGAAACAAGGAATTGTCTTATTGTAAACAAGGAATTTGTGCATTATTACTGTGACAAGTGTTTAGAGGGAAAAGCACAGGATGCTGTAGGAGTACATAATGTGGAAGGGGAGAGGAGGACCCTGGCCTGGTCAGTCAGTCAGGAAAGGCTTCCCTAGGACATGCTCTATATGCAGACACCTGAAGGATGTGTAGGAATTAGCAAAGCAAAGGGATTTAGGAGAACAACATGTGTGAAGGCCCTGATACAGGAAGGAGCCTGGTGCATTTGAAGAACTAAAAGAAGCTCTGTATTGATGGGCCATCAAGGGAGAGAAAAAGAGAGGTGTGAGGTGAGGTTGCGGAAATAGGCAGCAACCAGATCACACAGGGCCTTAGAATGCCATGTTAAGGATTTGGCCCTTTATTGGTCAAGTCTCTTTTTGTTACATATGACGAGAGCTAATGCAAACTAGTTTAAGTTGAAAAGGCAATTTATTGGTTCATATAATTGGAAAATCTGGCATTAAAGCTTCAGGTATGGCTGAATCCAGGAGTTCAGATAGTATCATCAAGACTTCCTTTTCAATGAATTAGTTATCTTTGCTTGTTTCTGCGTTTCTTATTATTTCTAATTTTCTCTTGCACTGACATATTCTGTCAATCTGGTAGGAAAATAGGCTGATATTCCAGGCCTATATCTTTACAAACTATAATCCAAAAGGAAGAGAAAGTTACCCCTCTATCTCCATTTTGAAAAGAAAAACCAGGGAAAGACTCTAACTAGCTCAGCTTTGGTCACATGCTGGAACCATTAGACTCACTTGACCCATCACCATGTCCACAGGGAGGCAGTACAATGATCAGCCTAACCTGGGCCATGTTCCTACCACTGTAGCTAGAATGAGGGTGGAGGGTGAATAAAGGAAAAGGGGAGGCACCATGACTGACAGACGTAGGGCCATATGGAATATGGGAGGAGATTTCCCCCAAAGAAAAGCGGTGCTGATTATAGAAGGGAAATGGGAAAAAATGTGGGATATACAAAACCATTGACAAAACAACATCATAATTAACAAACAGCTATGAGAAACGACTGAAAGCTTGCATGCAAGTGAAAAACAAGATAAGGTTCATTTTTTTGAAAGATCACACTGGCTCTTGTAAGACTGGAATGGAAGGAAAAGGGTAGAAGCAGAAAGGACTTCAGATTCTAGGCAAACTGAAACACCTCCCAGCCACCTAGAAATTATCTAGAAATGCTCAATAAATCATAGCAAAGATCCTTGTAAATGCACAGTAGTACTTGCAGGACAGTATGAGAAATCCTCCTGGGGGCAAAGACCAGGAGGAAACTGAAAAATAAGTGTTAAGTGAGTACCTGAATCTACTTTCCCTTGGAAGTTCTTCCAGTCTTAGATAACCAAGAGACTTATGTTTTAACAGCCGCATGGGGAAAGGAGAGAGGGTCTCAGGCCTAAATGAGATGGGCATTAGATCTGAGAACCTTCCTACTCCTGCCCATACCCCACCTAAGCTGGGAATTTCAGTGAATGGTGAAATAATGAACCAGGGCAAAAAATGCACCCATCATCAAGGAGAGAGAATAAGAAAGTATTTGCATCTTGGCCTGGCCTCTGGGTAGAAAAAAAACCATCCCCTTTGAGAGTGTATAGATATGAGTCTTCTCATGGGTTTGGGGTTGAAATTTATTCTGCTGGCATGGTCCTGAAATCTTCAACTTTAAAGGGATTCCAAACAAGTCAAACCCAGCAGGGTACCTGGAAGAAACAAACACAAATTTCTCTAGAGGCCCTCAATCTAGAATGCACCCGGAGAAATTCCACTGAACATGTGCTCACAATCCCATGCTGAGGTTTTCAGCCATCTTTTTTCCCCTGTGATGACCCCACATGGACCGTTAGCTGGCCAGTGGCCACTGGAGCATCCTGACCCCTTCCCAATCTGCTTCTGGCCTTCCTAGTGTCTGTCCTCATGATTCCTCTTCCTGCCTATGGCTGAACTGAACCCACTATAGCCCTGATATTTGCATCATTTCTCTGGCTTGGAACTTCTGTCTTCTTCTCAACCTAGTCTGGGGTTTCCTTTAGTTATGAAGCCCCTGGCTGCCCCCAGTGACAGTTTTTCTCCACCTCTTAGGCCCAGCCTGGCTTTGGGATCTTACACACTGGCATGGCTCCATGTGCACTATGCCCCTCTCAGTTTGTCCTGACCCTGCTTGCTGGACCAAGACAGAGGGAACAGGAGAAAAGGAGAAATGAACCAGGGCAGGCTCTGGGTTGGTCTTCATCCCAGTCTGGGGCATCTCGTGGAGGTGGTGTGGCCTGGGCTCCTCCTGACACAGAGCCCCTTTGCCCTCTTGCTGACCAGGCCCGAGTCAGGCGGTGGGTGTGGGAGTCTCTCCTGACTCCGCCCCCCAACTGAGGAGTGCCCAGACGGTGCTCCAGAACCTGAATTCCTTCCCACACCATGGCCTGTGGCAGTGAGGCTGGCAACACAGAACACTGGCACAGAGTTCTGAGGTGGAAATCAAATAACTATCTGACTCAAAACAGATCCAACACAGCAGTCTTTGTGAGAAGAGAAAAGCCACCAGCAGGCCAGAAACATTAAGGGAGTGGGTTGCCAGCTGCACCCTGTCCTGCAGCCCCACAGTGAGGAGGAAAGGTCTGCCCACCTGCTGTCCTGAGAGACAAGGGCCTTGACAGCCCTGACAGGCCAGGAGAATAAGCACATCCAGGCACCCTTCCCAGGCAGCCCTCAAGGTGTGGAGGAGGGTGACAATGGGCCCCATGAGCTCATGCATGGGGATGTGCTTTGCTAACAGCACTGGGTAGAAGCTGCCTCAGGCCCTGGGATGTGCGCCCGCGCAGGCACCTTGGACCCACCATTCCCGCAGCTCTCAGTGCACACAAACCTCTACCTAGTGCCCGTTGCAGGGAATTGCTGTTTTTGGTTTAATTACCTTTGCTCTTGACTAGCACGTGGTCTCCAATGTAATGTGGTGGCTGGTACATAGCATGGGCTCAAGGAATGTTAGGTGCCCTGCATATGAACGAATTCTGTTCTGAGAGTCCGTTTGTAAGTGCAATTTGTTCTTAAGTCCAACAAAGTTAGCCTAGGTACCCAACTAACACAATCGACTATATAGTACTGTACTGTAATAGGTTTACAGTACTTTTCACACAAATAATACATAAACATCAAACAAACACGGAAAATAAAGAAAACATTTTTAATCTTACAGTACAGTACCCTGGAAAGTACAGTAGTACAGTACAACAGCTGGCATCCAGGGGCTGGCATCGAGTGAACAGGCAAGAAGAGTTACTGACTGGAGGAGGGAGAGGAGGTGGGAGATGGTAGAGCTGAAGGATCGTCAGCGATAGGAGACGGAAGGCAAGCTGCACTTTCACTTACAGCTTATGTGATTGGACATGCGAACACATGTTCACATCTTTGAAAATTCACAACTTGAAGGTTTGTATGTAGGGGACTTGCTGTAAATGCATTATAGATCTCCATTTCCTTGCTGCAGACAGAGGAGGTTAGACCCTATCTCTAAAGGACTTTCCTTTGCATACAATTTAGAAGTGCAGACTCAGAGACCGAGGACACGAGTGCAGTCTGGCTCCACCACCCACTGTCTTGGATTTGCAGCAAGTTTTTTAACCTCCTTGTCTTCCATCTGTAAAATGGGCATGTTACAGTAATCATCTCGTGGGGGTGTTATGAAGGTGAAGTGAGGTCACTTTTGCAAAGCACTTAGCACCCTGCCAGGTCCATAGTGGGCACTCAGCAAACGTCAGACTCTGAGCTTATTTAGTGTCTACATATATTTATTTCATAATTCATTTGCACGTTCAGTCATTCATTTAATCATCACAGTGGATTCAGGGCATTGTGAAGACAAAAATGAACAGAAAGTCTTCACACTGGAGGAATTCATAGTTTAGGGGCATTTGCTTTATATTAAAATAAGAGCTCTACAGACACAAAAGGCCATATATTATACAATTCCATGTATATGAAATGTCCAGATGGGGCAAATCCATAGAAACAGAAAGTAGATTTGTGGTTGCCAGGGGCTGAAGGGAGGGGAGAATTGGGAGTGGCTCTAGGGGGTACCAGTTTTTTTAGGGGCAAAGAAGATGTTTTAGAATTGAATAGTGATGATGGTTACACAACCTGCACAACCTTGTGAATACACAGAAACCAATGTACACTTTAAAAGGGAGAATTTCATGTATGTGAGTTATAACAATTTTTTAAAGGGCTCTAGAGTCTAACTGCTTGCCACTTATAGCTACTGGACCTTGGACAAGTTACACAACGTCTCTGGGCCTCAGTTTACTCATCAGTAAAATGGGGATAATAATCACCATCTGGTGGAATACTGGGGAAAACAGCTCACTCACCACGCTGACTTTACCAGTGTTATTTTAATTTATAGGATCACACAATAATTCCAAATTGCCAACCAGACAAGAGTAAGATCCATTAAAAAAATAAATTAAATAAAAAATAAACTTTTATAAACATACTGCTTGGGTTTTGTCACATCACATATCACATGATCTGCAGAAAACTTCCAGAGTATTTGGAACCTATACCATTCCATGACTTAAGCTTTTCCAAAGGAAAGCAAACAAGGGCTTGACTCAAGGATCTGAAACTTTTTACTCTAAAGTTCAAATTTTCAACAGGAAAGCATCTGGGCATTAAAAAAGAATCCCTTCTTGAACAAACAGCAACTTGAATTAATATTTCAAGACAAATAATTTTCAGCCATATTTAATCAACTTTTTCTCCACATTCCCTGGAACGGTACCTGGCATAAAGCAAGTACTCATTGTTAGCTCTGATTATTACACTACGGGAATTTCTCTGCAAAGGATGTGAATAAATTAAATATAAATGAAATAAATGCTGAAGAAACATGAAAAAAAGAGGGACCAACTAATGGTGGAAAAGAGCTGTAGGTCAGAGCATCTTATTCGTTCATTCATTGGTGAGTAGCAATGCTGGCTAAGATGAAATCTGATGCAAACTATCATATATAGGATGGATATACAACAAGGTCCTACTGTACAGCACAGGGAACTATATTCAATATCCTGTGATAAACCATAATGGAAAAGAATATGAAAAATAATGTATATATATATATGTATAACTGAATCACTTTGCTATATAGCAGAAGTTAACACAACATTGTAAATGAACTATACTTCAATAAAATTTTTTTTAAAAAAGATGAAATCTGATTAAGAGTGAGGACTTGACTGTGTTTTATCTGAGACCTGTCACTTATTAGCACTGTGACCTCGAGCAAGTTACCTAAACATTCTGCACCTTTGCTTTTTCATGTAGAAAATGGTAATAAAAATCTTCTATTGCTGTGAGCATTACATGAGTAACATAAAGTGTCCAATTAAAAAAAAAAATTCTGACAGCCTAGTGGACTGGGGGTCACAGCCAGATTTAAATTGCCTTGAGATAATAAGAAATGTGAATTTTTCTTGCCCATCTGAGTTTATGGACTCACTACACATTTACTGAGCCCCTACAATGGGCCAGACATTGAACTAGACCCTGTGGATACAATGCAAGACATCATTTTTCTCCTTCAGAGACTATTGTAAGGAGTATGAAGTGTTGTGTTCATCTGAAGGAGAGGGTCTGTCTTACTCCTGGCTAGGTAGATTGAGCAAATTTGTTCTTGTCTCACCTCAGATTCCCAAGAGAGAGCCTGATCATTCCAGCTCATCTTTTGGAACCAAGCCGTAGGTCAGAGGTGATAATTTGTTAACAGGCCAGTGGATTGGCTGCCCTTGAGTCAGGTGCTCACCCCTGGTCTAATCAGCTGTGGCCAGGAAATCTGAGGGTGGATCATGTTCAAGGCATGGCCATATCCTCCTCCCCAGCAGAAGCTAGTTTCCCTTAGAAGGGGAATTGGGTGGAGCAGACAGTATGACATTAGCACAACAGGGAAAATTTTTCCAACAAGTGTAACAGCACATGAAAAGTCAGACCAGTGTGGGAAAGTATGAGATATGTGGGGAACTGTGAGGCTGGAGGGTGGAGAAGTTGGATTGTGACTGGAGATAAAACTGGAAAGGGAGGCTGGGGAAGAGCAGCTGGGGTGAACATCGTCCCCTTTCTCTGGAAGTCAGGACATTCTTTCACTGCAGGGCAGGAGTGACGGTGGTAAACATCATTATCCCATAAACGCTCATTGTGGTCCCAGTCTGGGTCAGAGATCATAGTGGGCACTAGAGTGGGAACCCCTGCCACTGTTGTCAGAGGTCCCCTCCCCACCCACCCCCCAAAAAGACATTTTGAAGGCAACCCTTCATTTGCTGGAAATTGCTATATAACAGGACATAAATGTGCCTTGAGCGTGGAGGTGGGAGCATAAACATGAACGTAGGGGCCCTGAGAGGAACTGCTCTTATGATGCCAAGCACTTCCCTAGCACAACAACCAGGCTAGACTGGTTCAGGGAGACTGCACAGATGGCGGCAGACCCCCAGATCTTTCCTGCCTTCTGTAATCAGCCACATTGCAAGGGGCTCTCTCCTAACACTTGGGACCCCTGAACTTGGGTTTCTATTCAGACTAGGCTTGACTTCTCCCCAAGTATCAGTTGTGTAAATATCTCCCTACCACCACCACCCATCTGTCAGAAATATATTATCAAATTATACATCAAATTTTATCATCAGTTCGTCTTGGTAAAATCATCATTTAAAAAATTAGATCTGAATAAAATTTTATTTCCCAAAGGAAGTAACTGAGGCCTTGTTTCTTATTCTAGGTTTTACTTGACTGTCATAATCTGATCAACTCTGGTTTAAATCTCTGTTCCACCACTGGCTAACTTTAACCTCAGGCAAATTACTTAATCTCTTGGCCTCCACTGCCTCATCTGTAAAATGGAACTAATAATACCCACCTTTAGGGTTATGATAAGGATTCAATGACATGGCGTATATAAAGTGATTAAATGGTATCTGGTACCAAAAAGGTGATCAATACATATTAGTAGCAGTAGTGACTTGTATGATTTGGGGCAAATAATCTGATTGCAAAATGTCATATTTACTTCAAATCTACCTATTTGACAGCACTGTTGTGAAGATTAAATTAAAGAATGTGAGTTGAGTGCTTTGAAAAGTGCTGTACAGCTTTAGGAATCATGAAGTCAGACACGGGGGACTGTTACAGGCGAGGCTGCAAAGTGGCAGATGGAAAAAGCCAAAGTGTAGAAAAAAGCTGGGCCATGAACTTAAACTACTGAAATCAATCTTTAATTCACTTCTGAGTTTAAAAATATCTGTACAGCTATTTTATTAATATGTTTTGTACTATTTCTGAAATCAACTGTGATTTATCTCATTTAATAGTAAATACTAATTTTCTCTATATTGGGTACATATTTTTTTATCAATTTACAGATTGGCTGGTCTATTTTCAAATAGGCTTTCACACCCACAAATGTTAATTAAACATTTGTGAAAGAAAGTAGGAATATTCCTCAGAAGTAGCAAATACGTTTTCATTGACATTCTCACTACCATTGATTAATATATCTTGTCCAGTGCATTGTATTGAGGTGTCTGGGGCCCTATCTGGACCTAGTAGAAATAGTGCTGCAATTGATTAGTTACGTCTGTCACGGGCATGGGAATGTGAAATAATAGCACGTCTATACTTAGAAAATTGACAAATGGATGCTCTTGGTGAAAATAATTTCAAGATTAAATTGATTCTCCTGCCCACCTGACTCAGAATGGTATATTTAGTGGGGGGAGGGGGTGGAATATTCGAGTATTATGACAGATTGTGTTTTCCATAAGATGGCTACAGAGCTTCCAGCTCACGTGCTCTTCTGCAATGTGACCTTGCCACTCCTCCAAGAGGTAGAGTGTAATACCCCGTCCTTTCAATCTTGGCTGGCCTGAGTGGGTCATAACCAATTGGATATAGCAGAAGTGAGGCTGCCTGACTCCCGAAGCTAGGTAGGAAAGGAATCCCAGCTTCTGCCTGACTCTCTTGGCATACCTGCTCTTGGGAAGCTTCCTCTGGGAAGCCAGCACCGTGCTGTAAGAAAAGCAAGCTACACAGAGAGATCATGTGCAGGCCAAGCTGTCGACATTCCCAGCTGAACCCAGCCTTCAGTTCTGAGGCTCCAGATGATTCATGCTCCTGGCCTTTGAGTCATTCCCAGCTGTTCTGGCCTTCCCAGGTAAGGGCTCAGAAGTCGTGGAGCAGAGACAAGCTATCTCCTCGGTGTCTGCTTTCCTGACCCACAGAATCTGTGAGCATAAAAATATCATGCAAAAGTTTAACACCACTAGATTTGGGGTGCTTTGTTACACAGCAATGGTAAACCAGAAGAAGCATCCCAAACACCAAGGGTGGGTGCTGGTGGCGGGTCTGCTTTTTCCTTCATCTTGATTGTGAGAATCTGCACAGGACAGGAAAACTCTCAAAGTTTCCATTCCTTTATCTGGGATAATAATAGCCTTCCTATCACAGTACAAAAATGAAGTCAGAAACCAATAGAGACTGAGCTTTTACGAGATAGAGTGTTTATGAAACAACACTGTCATGAAAAGCAAATAATTGCTACTCTTGACCAGCCTTTCCGTCGACTGGAGAGTGGCACTCTGAATCACGAAAGATGTGCTTTTGGGAAAATAGTTATTACCCCACATCCACAAATCCAACTTAATGGATCTAGGTAGAACTTGCACATTTGGTAAAAACCAAACCAAAGCCCTCAAAAATTCCCACATGACAAGCAGACATGAGACATACTCTTGCTGGCAGTGACCTCACTTCTCTTAGATAATGACATGCCAAGTTTGTGGGACTGCTTCTTGCCTCTGATAATAAGAATGGAGAAGAGCCTCTCAGCCTCCCAGAAGTACATGCTGTGTGCCCTTCCAGTGCGAGCCCAGGGCCAGCCTGCCCACCTAGTCCCATCATGACTGCCCTTCCGAGAACCTGCTTGAGGCGGGGCTTTGGGGCTTGGGTCAGCCTTTGTTGAGTCTACTCCTCAAAGAAAAATAACTCCTTTTGGATTCAGGCTAAGTTGGTAGAACCCTCCTCCAGCTACACCCCCAATTAACTTTTGTAGCAATGGGAGATAAGGTATTTTTTAACATGTAAATCTAGTTTTATTCAAAGTGACCATGATACATATCTCCCATCTCCTGCCAGCATCTCCCCCCAACCCTCTGTCCTGGGTGCTTCTCCCCTTCAGCCTCTAAAGCTTTAGGAAAGAGTTCTTGGCTAGCCAGTCACTAGCTGCAAAAGTTGGTCAACTCACTGGTCACCTGTAAAATGAAGCTAATCATACCTCACAGGTTGGGGAGGTCACAGCATAAGGAAACACTCTGCCATGCAACAAACAGATTTCATTCACTCTTCTCTTCTTTTTTTTTTTTTGCATTTTTTTAACATGTTTATTGGAGTATAATTGCTTTACAATGGTGTGTTAGTTTCTGCTGTATAACAAAGTGAATCAGTTATACATATGTTCCCATATCTCTTCCCTCTTGTGTCTCCCTCCCTCCCACCCTCCCTATCCCACCCCTCTAGGTGGTCACAAACCACCTAGCTGATCTCCCTGTGCTATGTGGCTGCTTCCCACTAGCTATCTATTTTACGTTTGGTAGTGTATATGTGTCCATGCCACTCTCTCACTTTGTCACAGCTTACCCTTCCCCTCCCCATATCCTCAAGTCCATGCTCTAGTAGGTGTGTGTCTTTACTCCCGTCTTGCCCCTAGGTTCTTCATGACCATTTTTTCCCCTTAGTTTCCATATATATGTGTTAGCATATGGTATTTGTTTTTCTCTTTCTTACTTCACTCTGTATGACAGACTCTAGGTCCATCCACCTCACTACAAATAATTCAATTTCATTTCTTTTTATGGCTGAGTAATATTCCTTTGTATATATGTGCCACATCTTCTTTATTCATTCATCTGTTGATGGACACTTAGGTTGCTTCCATGCCCTGGCTATTGTAAATAGAGCTGCCATGAACATTTTGGTACATGACTCTTTTTGAATTATGGTTTTCTCTGGGTATATGCCCAGTAGTGGGATTGCTGGGTCGTATGATAGTTCTATTTTTAGTTTTTTAAGGAACCTCCATACTGTTTTCCATAGTGGCTGTATCAATTTACATTCCCACCAACAGTGCAGGAGGGTTCCCTTTTCTCCACACCCTCTCCAGCATTTATTGTTTGTAGATTTTTTGATGATGGCCATTCTGACCAGTGTGAGATGCACTCTTTAAAAAAAAACATTTATTGAACTTTTACGATGTGGTAGACATGGGGCTAGACCCTGGGTAAACATTGGTGAAAAAGGCAGTCTCTGCCTTCTGGGAGTTCCAGGGCAGTAGGAGAAATGGAAAATAAACAGGTAGAGTGCAATAAGTGCCGTGAAGAGGATGCTGCTACGGGAACACTAGAAAAAGCTCCCAAGCCAGAGATGGGAAGCTCAGAAGCTTCTGAGGCCTGAGGAAGGAGTAGGAGTTGGGAAATATGGGGGAGGGTGGGGCGGAGGAGAAGGGTGATGCAAGCAGAGAGAAGAGCAGGTCCGAAGACCTGGAGACAAGGGAGCACGGTATTTCCAGAGAACTGCAGGTGGTTTCACGTGGCTGAAGCATCCAACATAAAGCAGAAGGTAGAAGAAGAGGAGCGGGGGGTGGGATGGGAAGTGGCAGGCAAGTTTGCATGGGTCTTGTAGGCTACACAAGGCATTGGGGAAATAGCACTTGAAAGAGTCAGCGTTGGAAACAGCACTTAGCCAGTGATGAGAATAGCGGATGACAAGGGACAAGAATGAAGGCCAGGGGCCACGAGGAGGCCTCTGCGGTAACCCAGGTGGGATGCAATGATTCTGTGCATGATGGCTGCTGCTACTCATTTCCAACTCCTTTTGCTGGGGGTTCAGAACATAGAAATATGAAGGGTGTGTCTTTTACATATTATGTTTTCTGGAAGATTCTAACACAGTAAGGCCACTTTCTGTCCGATGAGCCAACAGGAAATGCAGCAGAAGCAGCGTGGGATAAGCTCTGAGGCAGAGCGGGCAGAAGGCCCCAGGCCCCAGAGCTGGCCCCCCAGGCACTGCAGTGAGCTCGGCCTTTGCTGTCATTCTCCATGAGGCAGGGCCCACCCCCTGGAAGCCCGGCCATTCCCTGGGCCTGAGCAACATCCCTGAACAGGAACCTCCTTCTCTGAAATCAGAGCTGAATGTCAAGAGGGAGGGGAAAAGTTGAAATTTCAGAGTTGGGCCCCAGACAGTTGAAACCCAATTTTCTCACTGTAATCCTCACCACACCCTAAAGAAAACAGGCCTGACTCATGGACCACATCAATCCTGGGAGGCGGGGAAGCTTGGCTGTGTGCTGCTGGCCAGCCTCTCAGGGTTCGGTCTCCCTGCACGCCTGGGGGCACGTGTTGGGGTGTCTCTCTGGAAGCCACAGAGGGAGGGAGGGCCGCCCATACCCCAGCCCAGCCCACTGCTCCACGGCCCCAGACACCTCCCTCTTCCTCCTTTGAGCTAACAGCTCCCAAACGTATAGCCAAGTGGATCAGGGAAAGCAGCTCAATTATGATCAGGGATGAGGAGGAAATTCTTGAAGCCGCTCCAGGGGCCATAGACCCGGGACTGTGTGCAGCTGATTCAACAGATGGGGGGCGCAGCAAAGGGTCATGGAAAATGAGCGAGATTCGGGGTCAAAATTCCACTTCTACCACATGGTAGCTGAAAACCTGGGGCAAATTACTTAAGCTTCTGTTGAGTTTCAGTTGCCTCAGCTCTAAAACAGGCACAAGAATGTCATGCTTGGAGGGTTACTGGAAGCCATCTTCTGAAACAGAAGAGGCGCTTGGAAAATCTGGATTCTAACAGCATGTGTTGCCTACACAACTCCTAAGGCACTTATCCTACACAGCCTTTCTTTCTTTCTTTTTTTTTTTATTGAAGTATAGTTGATTTACAGTGCTCTGTCAATCTCTGCTGTACAGCAAAGTGTCTCAGATATACACATCTATCTATCTATCTATCTATCTATCTATCTATATATATATATATATATATTTTTTTTTTGCGGTACGCAGGCCCCTCACTGCTGTGGCCTCTCCCGTTGTGGAGCACAGGCTCCGGACGCACAGGCTCAGTGGCCATGGCTCACGGGCGTAGCTGCTCCGCGGCATGTGGGATCTTCCCGGACCGGGGCGCAAACCCGTGTCCCCTGCATCGGCAGGCAGACTCTCAACCACAGCGCCACCAGGGAAGCCCTATATTCTTTTTTTATATTCTTTTCCATTATGGTTTATCCCAGGATATTGAATATAGTTCCCTGTGCTATACAGTAGGACGTTGTTGTTTAGCCATTCTAAATGTCGTAGTTTGTATCTACCAACCCCAAACTCCCAGTCCATCCCTCTCCCTCCCTCCACTCCTCCTTGGCAACCACAAGTCTGTTCTCTATGTCTGCGAGTCCTACACAGCCTTCTATTTGTGTGGGACTCCATTCCTCTAGCTAGTCTCACAGGCAGCTGGAGGGCAGTAACTGTGTGTTACACATCCTTTCCTTCCCAAGGCATCTCACGCTTAAGGTGGTCAGTACGTGTTTCCTGGCTGATTGATACACCCAGGTATCCAAATCCCCAGGGTAGGGGTTGGACAACAATGCCAAAATTAATAGAGTCTCTGGCACCCAAGGCATCACCCTTTAATCACCGAAATACAGGGGCATTTGCACGCCTTTCTTCCACCTGTTAGAAGTCGTTGAGAAGTAGCCAGTTAGTACTAGAGGCAATACAAAGCATTGGTAAACCATGCAGGACTAGGGCTGCCCTGCCGGGGTACATGCCACCACCCTCCCGTGGTGCGAGCTTGGATGATGAGCTGAACCTCATCTCTAAGGTGGGGATATTCAGAGTACTTACCTCATAGTTATTGGGAGCATTTACAGAGTATATGGAAAGCACTCAGCACAGTGCCTGGCATAGGATTAATGTTCAATAAGTATTCATCTTCACCTCATCATTGTCAAAGCTCAGTTCTGTCTGCTGGGCTGGACTCCCTTGTTAAATGGCAACACTGGAAATCTCACCCCAGATAAAGACCCTGCCACCTGGAATGGGGATTCCACCCTGGGTCGGGGAGGGGTGTAGAGCTGGGCTGTCTCTCTGGAACAGTCCATACGGCAGGTGACTATGGGAAGTGCCTTCCAAACCATAAAATGCATTTCAAATATTCGTTTTATAGTTTTTGTTTTTCCGATTCTTTAAAATCTAGAAACAATATTGTAAACATAATCCTAGTTCCCATTTATTTGATAACCTACCATGAATGAGATACTGTGCCCATGGCTTTTCACAGACTTACTTGCTTTATATTCTGAATGATCCTACAAAGTTAGAACTATTTTTCAAGCCCATTTTAAAGATAAGGAGAATGACATTCCAAGATCACTCAAGGTCTCATGTGGTATTCAAACTCAGGTCTGTTGGCTCCCAAGACTATGTTTTAACTACTAAGTTACGCTCGTGGGCTGAATATAGTCTAAGATGAATAAGATGCCAACGTGCTCAAGATTTCCAGCCAAATGCCAGAAATCCTGCTCTCAGATTCCGAGAGTTCTGTTTCTGTCCCCTCAACAGGCAGGGTGGCATCTCAGCACCACAAGGCACAAGACAGTGCTTTGCTATTTAAGGTCTCCTGAAAACTATCTTCCTTTTCCTTGTTCCAAGTTAACCATGTCGAGCTTAATTTATCCACCTCAGAAGGAGCCAGGGTTCAGCTGACCCTGCTAAGATTTGAAATTATAGTTCTTGAGTCTAATTTTAAACCAAACACAGAGAACATTTTTTTTCTAGCTAGGACATCCAAACAAAATACAATACCACCCACCCCCTCTAAAAAAATCTGGTTTCTTTCTGAAATCAAAAGAGCGTTTTGTAAGAAAGAAAAAAGACATATAGAAATGGTAGCTTATTTTGCTTTAATATCCCAAAATATTTGTGTGAATGGGACTACGCTGCAGAACAAGCCAGAACTCTGTAGACAAGCACATCTCACTCTGAGGAAAGAACTGATTGGAGAGAAGGCACCAGAAACTACACTTTGCTGGATTATATGTAAACAGTAAATCGGGGGAAAGGCTCACAAAGGAGAAAGGAACTTGCACTGTCATTTCACGGGTGGATCCTAAGGATGGAAATTAGCCTCATGAGCTGATGCTCAACCTCCATCTTCCATTGTAGTGTAAACAGGACCTGGTGCTAAGGAGACAAACACCCACACACCAGTGGTGCAGAGGACACGAAAAGGAACTGACAGTAGTATAAGCCCCTGGGTCCTTTTTTTTCTCTTTCCCGCATGGCTCCTATGGGCCTATCTATTGGCAATGCCTTGGAATTGTACCATTTGTCAATGACTGGTTAGTGGAAAAACCGAATCCTAAAAAGCCTGGGTGAATACACTTTGTTTCTGTTCATGCTCTTCAATCAGATGACTCGGAAGGCCTGGGGTGGAGGGATGTACCGCATCTGGCCTGTCTTCTTAGGTGATAACAGTGGGTGCAGTGCGTCCCGTCCTTTCCTGGAGTTGGGACAACTTCAGGGCAATAGAAATAAGGGGGGCCAACATGACCTGAGGGAGACACAAAGAGAAAAACCTTTGCCATCACTTTCTCTAGACACGGATCCATAGCTCCAGCCCTGAGTAGGCCTCGAGCTCCAGACCCATGTCTGATTGCCTACTCCAATAACCCAAAGGCTCCTCCAACTCTGTAAGTCTAAAAACAAAGACATGTTCTTTCTTCACAAAAAAACCTAGTTCCAGCATTCCCTATTTTAGTCAATGATCTATTACATAAAGCAAATGAATGATTAGGAGTCATTCTTGACACCTTCCTCCCTCACATTCCTGTTGTCCAAGCCACCAGCAGCCTAAGTGACTTATCTTCTACCACTGTCACCCAGTTCTCTCCATCCCAGTGCCACAGCTCTCACTAAACCAAGTCCTCCCTCTTACCTGGAACAACTGTGCTTCAACATCCGCTTCTGCATCCTCCTATTTGTTTCCCACACTCTACCCAAAGAAGTCTTTTCAAAATACACCACCCTCCCATCTACCTCTCACTTAAGGGAAAAAAAGAATTCTGCTGTTGCTTAAATAAATAAATATGAAAAAAAGAAAACTATGTATCTAGTTGAACTGCCCATTTTATAGATGAGGAAACTGATACTCAAAGAAGTGAAGTGATTTGACCAAGTGATTCAAGGGCAGAGCCAAGAGTAGTACATTTTCTATTGACCACTGTTGCTTTCCCTCATCTAAATCTCTACCAACTCATTACACCTGGAAGAAAGTTGGAGAACCACTGCACACACTGACATACCACTTGCCAATCCCCTTGGGGCTCCAACAGTCCCAAAGAAGTGCTGAGGCCCAGCAGCTCTAGAGTAGGGAAAGGCACGTCCCCAGATAGAATGGTGGTACACCTGGGCATGTGGGCACCTTGCATCCTTCAGGGCCCTCCCACTTCCTGAGGACTATGGTTCAGACGAAACTTAACTCTCACTCATTCTTTGTATTTACCATGTGTCAGGTATTAAGACAGCGCAACACAACTTCCTTCCTCTTTTGCTCTTGCTCTATTATTCTGTGGAACTACAATGTAGACACCATCGCCTTTGATTTTAGTTTTGGGGATGCCTCAACACCACAGCAATCTGGCGATAACTGGAGCTAATGCCTGGCCACTGGAAAAACTGTAAAAGTGAAGTATCCTCTCATTTCTCTCTTTTTGTAATAAAAACAATTGTAAGAGCCACTTTTCCTCAAAAGCTAATTCCATATGTCAGGCACAGTGTTCAGAATTTTGCCTTCATCATCTCCTTAAATCCCTATAACAACTCTGTGAGGTAAGTAGCATTCTGCCATTTTACAGACAAAGAAACCAAAGCTCAGAACATTGAAAAGACTTATGCAGGGACACACAGTTATTAAGGAACTGAATTTAAAACAAGATCTAACTCCAAAATGGGTTAGAGATCAAAATCACTATGCCAGGGGTTTCCAAACGAGTTTCACAGGATTCTAATTAGGTGTTAGAAGGAAAAAGGCTTTGTGGGAGAATAGACATGGCGAACATTATTTAAACAGGCATACGTACTGCAAGTCTGCTCCGAGCTTTAAGGTGAGGTGTGTGTTGTGAGCTGCTAAGACGGGGCTAACGTACCCCAGCACTTCCTAAACTGTTTTTGGCTCTGGAGCTCTGGTTGGGGAGCAGTTCCCAAAACAAGGAACACACGTGGGGAAACTCTCCCCTGTGCGTCCCTGCTTCCCCATTTGGGGGGCTGTCCTCCAAGTTCTCTGTTCCACCTCTGGCTCGCAGGGACCCTCCTCACTCTAACATGCTTCTGGAGACACTCTGGGTGGGGCTGGGACCCCAAAACACAGGTTGCAAGTCCGAAGACTCTCCCATAAAGACCTTTCTTTCTGGGCCATGAAACAGTCTCTCCCTGCCTACCCCCTAGCCCTGACCAAATCTAGAGCCCGTGTATGTTCTGCCAGGGCAGGTGATGAGACCAAGCAAAGTGGCAAATAATCAGTGACAGACCAGAACACCAGATCAGGGGCTGATTTTAAAGATTAGTTCTCTTGAATCTGCCACTTAACCAGGTGTGTGAACCTATTAACTATTATTTAACCTTTCTGAGCCTCCAGTTTCCTTATCTGTAGAAGGGGTATTAATAGATAAGAATAACAGATTTGAGAATGAAATGAGTATATCCATTTGGGTAATGGGTTTAGAACAGAGCTTGGTGAATAGAAAATGCTCAGATAATTGTTAGCTGTTATTGTTTTCTGATGCACTGAAGGAGACGTGGAGGAAAGTGAGCCCACCTGTCTGATCATTTGAGAAACGGGTTGTGATGACAGGCGCAATGGAGCCACTACCCTTCCCTCCAACAGCAAGAACTAGCCGGGGCACAGGGCCTGGGCATTACCTGGGGGTCCTGGTAGATCTTGGCGATGTCCTTCTCATAGCTGTCGATGTACAGTCGAATGGTGGCGCCTGCACTCCCGGTGCCACTCAGTCGAAAGATGATGCGAGAACCATCTGCAAAAATGAGCCGCAAGCCCTGGGAAAGGTAACAGAGTTTCTTTTTTCCTCACATGCTGGAAGAAAGACTGAAGGCTGACAAATTATGAGGGGTCTATTTGGAGATCTAATTTCATCCGTACTTGATCAATCGGAGGATTAGATCCTTGAGAAACGGCCACAGTTGAGCCCCGTGAGTCTGCCCTCGGTCAGCCTGTCACTGCATCCAGCCAATGGGGGTTGGGCTCATGGGGGAGAAACATCCCCAGGGTCGGGCGGGAGACAGGATCCTGGGGAGGCTGGCTGACACAGCCCTGCCCTCTCCATCCCACTTCCCTGTGATTTATGGACTAACCATTCCAGTTTGAAGCCTAATAAATAAGTTAATAAATAAATAAGCTGCTAGATACGGAAATCCGATTTCCAGATCAGGAGGGAAACACGGTCAGAATGGGCTGAAACCAGAGCAGAGGAGGTTTCAGGTGAAACAGAGGAAGAACTCTTTGCAAAACACTGGTGGAGAGCCTCAAAATAGAACAGGGGGCCATGTGCCCCAAATGGCAGAGGCCAGCTATTCCGACCTATTGAGCCAGATCCAGCAGTCAGTCTCCACCAATACCTGATGACTCAAAGCAGGGCCCATGTGGGTGCAATGCCAAGCCCCGCCCCTCTATCTCCTGCCCTCCCCCTTCCCTCTCTGGCCGCATCTCTTGTCCTCAATAATCTTGATTCAGGGAGAAAAGGCTGGGGACTCTTGAGGTAAGAAGGCTGAGCAAGACAGTTATCTGAAGACCCTTCAGTCTTGATGAGTCTGTCAGTTCTTCCATAAAAAGAACTTTGCATAAAGCTGATGGCCTACCAAAAGGAAAGATACTACCTCTCATCTACTATTTGTCACCAGGTCCAATCCAGGGTTTAATCATGCCACTCAGCACTGAAGACAGCAGATGAAATACACAGAGTACATTCCCACTTAGTCAACATGGGGAGGATACAGTTAATACCCGTTTACCATTTCCTGCTTTCTAGACACATACCAGGGTTGGCCTCCTTCTCCCACAACTTTCAACTTGAAGCCTCTAAAATTTTTTTCGCTTGATTGCAGATGCTATATCTACTTCAGAAGATTTTCCCTCCTCCCCGGTCTTCCATCTAAATGCTTCAGACTCTCTGATTATAAAACGTGGAGCTGCTGACTTCTTCCTCTGAGCACAGGGCTGTGCTCATGCCAACGCCCCTCCCATGCATACCTCAGCATCCCCCCTCTCTCCTGGTACATGCCGGATGCGGCGCAGAGTCGGGGTTTACTTTGCCTAAGGGTCTGTTCTCTCTGAAGCCTCACCACAAAATCTTCTGCTCTGCCCACCCCGGGCCCCACCCTCCCCTTTCCTACAGCCACCCTCTCCTCCACCCCAGGCCTCTCTTTTTCTAATTATCTCAGACATCATTTACGATCATCCATACTAGACCCAAAGTTCTCACAGATGGTGAAAAAGCATAAGGAAGAAAAGCCACGGGGCCAGAATTTTGACAAAGGGAGCCTCCAGGCATGCTCCATCCACTCGTCCACTACCTGCTCTCCAGAGAGAGACTTTAAATAAAGTCCTGCAGCCCAACTGCTTCAAAGCCTGCTGGATGCCTTGAGAAGGACCCAGCCAAAAATCTGGGTCTGGATCAGAAAAAAAGCTAACTGGACAGCTACAGCATAATCTTACCTCCCTCTTTATTATCTCTGTTTCTAAGTTATGAGTCCATTCTGTGACAACAACAACAGAACCAGAGGAGAGAGGAGGCTGGGCCCGGGTGTTAGTGAGAAGCCTGGAGAAGGGCTGACCCAGCCTGCACCCTGGGTGCCTGGAGCCCAGTGAGGGAAACGCTAACTGTTCTGTGCATATCCAGACACGGTCCAGGGTCTCAACTGTGATGTCCTCCTACACGCTGCTGTGTTAGGGTCAGCTGCGAGTCACATGCTACAGGTAATAACAGTGAATGTTTCTAAGTCTGCAAATGGCTTGTCTATTTTTTTCTTCTTTTTTAGAAATCAGAACATATCACAGAAATGTCTATGAAGAGGCTACTCTCATGCCACGCCGGCGTTCTGCTACAAGCTCTTGAGAGAGAAGAAGGAGGTTGAGGTCTAAGGCAGCAGTTTTCCATCTTTTTAAGATTCTAGGGCTCTTTTCTGCGCATGCATTCAACATGACCTCTTGCATAGAATTCTGGAGGATGTAAAAGTCTTTCTGGAGTCTAGAGTAAGAATCCCAGAATGAGGGCATAGGGGTGTGCATAGAATCAGGGCAAAAACCATTTTCCCTACAAGTACCTGTGCAAATCATGTGTGACTCAGCAGAAAGCCACTTGAGAAAACAGGGCAGCAAAGGACAAATGACCAAGAAGTCTTTTTCTTTTCTCTCTTGAGATTTCAGAGATGAAGCTCCGAGGCTTCTCTCCCACATTGCACATACGTCTGTTCCTACCTGATTTCTTGAAACACTTCCATCCACCGGATCACTGTATTCAAAGTTATCAATTTTCACCACAGTGTAAACTTTATCTCCCACTGGGAACTGTTTCCCCACGAAGGAGTGATCAGAGATCAGGGCCTCCAAGTCCTTCATCATTTTGTTTGCGCCCTCGGCTTCCACCTCCTCGTAATCATACCTGGAAGAAATCACAAAGTTGAGGCCTGCGCGCTGACTTCAGATCACACCAACTTATATCACCACTTTCTACAGCATTTGTTTGGCCCTCCCCCAAACCATCTAACTTCAGAAGAAGCTGGCAAAAATATGAGCCTGTCATTCTCTGGGGATGGAGCAGACGAGGGATGAAAAGAAGGGTTTGGAAGGTTTCAGGAAAGGGTTAGGAGCTTCTGAATAAGCAGAAAACTCCCATCTTGGCTCTTCTACAGAATAAAGCTCTTAGAAGCTTCAAAGGCTTTTGAGAGATGTTATCTAACATTTAATCACCACATCCTGAGGACGTAGAAACAAAAGCAATGTTATCTGCATAAAGGCACACGTGACTCAGGCACTGCTCTTCCAAACTGCTGGAGCTTCTTTGGGATAAATGCTGGGAAGGCTCCCAGTCTGGGACCTGCCGGAGGCTGCTAAGATTTTGGATAAGGAGAGTTCCAGTCTCCACAGGAGCTTCCTCAAGTAAGGCCAATTCTTCACTGACCAAATGAAGGAGCCAAGCCTTAACTCTTTTTTTTTTTTTTTTTTTTTATTTTTTGCGGTACGCGGGCCTCTCACTGTTGTGGCCACTCCCGTTGCAGAGCACAGGCTCCGGACGCGCAGGCCCAGCGGCCATGGCTCACGGGCCCAGCCGCTCCGCGGCATGTGGGATCCTCCCAGACCGGGGCACGAACCCGTATCCCCTGCATCGGCAGGCGGACTCCCAACCACTGCGCCACCAGGGAAGCCCTTTTTTTTTTTTTTTAAGCCCTAACTCTTTACACCTGAAATGCCTTCCTCCTCTCAGTGAGAGTGGATTCCGGTCCACAGCATTCACCCTGACAGAGGAGGCCTGGTGTGGCTGCAAAAGGGCCAAGAAAAAAAAAAAAGTACATCACAAATGAAATTCTATGACTGTTACTTTTCCTCCAAGAATTGTTCTTGACTTCTTCCTTATGAGGTTAAAGACTCTTACAGGTGGCTTTTCTTGTCCTAGTGGTACACACCCTCTTGAGAGAGTTATTTTTTAGAGGCTGAAGATAGCAGAGTCTGTGTTTATTTGCAATAGTGAAACAAATATGATATGTGCAAGCAGACACCTCTGAGACATGAGAAATAACAGGGAATTAAGGCCAACTATTCTGGCTCCAGGATTCTATGAATCAAGGACAGCAGTCCCCTTAATCCTGAAGTCAGCTCTTTCCCCCAGTTAAAATGATAAACAGCAAAAAATTACAACCAGGTGTTTGTGCTTTACATCTGTGACCTTTGGGTGTTTGAGGGAAATGTTCTATAAATCCTAGGCACAGAGGGGTATAATGGAAAGAATCTGGGCTTTGGAATCAGACAGAACGAGCTATGAACCCAGCCTTTATTGGTTACTAACTGTGCAACTATGGGAAAGCTGCTTCATGTCTTAGAATCTCAGTTGCCTTATCAATAACTGTTTTCGAAGCTGATGTGAAACAATGCATGCAAAAAGCACTTTTGTTAAATAAATGGAGGGTATAACGGAGTCTTAACTAACCATAAATTCAGGTTCTGAGGACTTTGTAATACTTGGTTAGCAGTTATTTGAAGTTAATAAAAACATGTTAAGATAGTTTTTAGATGGAAACTCCTAACTGATTCAAGAGTGACCCTCTCTGAACAAACCCTCCTAACCGTATTCCATTCTGGTTACTTTTCATTTGTTAACTCATTCATTTATCTATTCAAAGCATATTTACACAGTCACTATGAATTAGTGTTTGGTGATACCATGGATTACAAAAACAGATATGGTCCTGCCTTCATGATCCTTTAGGCTCTAGAGAGTTCATGACTGCTGTTCTAAATTACCAGATTTTTCTGGTTCTTAGAAAGTAGAGATTCTTGCATTGGTTACCAGGGCTACTGTGTGGTACCATGTGGCAGATACTACTTATACCTTCCACAAAAGAATAACCTGAGGGAGAAAGATAGCAATATACTTGTCCAAAGACAAAAAAAGGATTCTGATTAAGGACACCAAGTTCCTGAAGGCTGAATTCTTTTCCTGACTATCCAAAGATCATGGACAATTAAATCTGTGACATATTTTTAAAATTCTCTAGTCTAACTCACCTATTTTATAGAGAAGGCAACTGAGGCTCAGAGAAATAATACCTTTGTATTTCTTACATAAATAATTTATTTAATATGCTTTTCCTCATATTTATTTTCCATAATTAGAACAGTGAGGTTCAAGAAAAAAATTATTAGATTTTTACACTTACTGGGGGAAAGGCAAATTGAAATCAGTGAAAAGTACAACTGGAAAAAAATGTTAATGCTTCTTAAAAATAGAAGTATGTATGGTAAAGAAGACTTACTAACTAGTCTAAGTATTTTGTCCACTGATGAATCCCCAGTGCTTGGCAGAAAGTAGGTACACAGTCAATATATATTGAATCAATGAATGAAGTATTGATAACTACACGGCCTTTGGGGACCTATTTTAATGAGTCAGAAAAGTTGATTTAGACTAAGCATAATTGTTTCCATAATTTCAGAAAAAGTTTCCATACTTTCAGTGTCCCAGAGCTTAGAGAACACTTTCAGACTCATATTTCATTTAATCCACTCAATAGCTAGACTGTTATTTCCATTTCTACAAATGAGAAAACTGAGTACAGAAAGAGGTTAAATGACTTCCCAATCTACTAGGGGGCAGAAATAAAATTCTAATCCATTCTTCTGAATCCAAATCCAGTGTTATTATCATGTCCACCTGATAGGTACATTTAAAAGGCTGACAAAACATTCATTCTTTTGAATATGTTAACTAAAAATTTTAAGCCTCGTTCTTTACGGCTAACATAAAAGTTGACTTCATCTCGACCCTGACTGAATTACATTAAAAATCCCCAATTGTTAGAGGCTGAAGGGACTGAGGTTTTATTATCACTTAAGACAGGAAAGAATTTGTATGCATGAGAATTCTCTCTGTCCACTTCCCCATGCTACCTCTGTACCCAGCCAGGCTGTGGCTTACCTGGTGAAGAAATTCCGGCCATACTTTTGCCAGTGATCTTTGAGGATGTCCTCCACACTCTGTTTGCGGGTGGCTAGGATGGAGAGCCAAGCAAGGACAGCCCAGAGTCCATCTTTCTCACGGATGTGGTCAGAACCTGGTCAGGGGGACAGCATGCGGCTGTGAGAAACGTGATTTCTCCAAAATACTTGGGAATAAACTCCTCAACAGTATATGACCCAACCGAAAAAGTCATAAAACTTTACTGAGGAACTTGAATACATGGAAGAAACCGCATATTGAATAAAGCCACATACTATTGAAAAGAAGGTGATGCTTCCCAAAGTAATTTAGAAATTTAAGGCAAATGCCAATGAAAATGTCAGCAGAATAATTTGGTGGAACTTGATGTATCAATTATGAAGTATGAATGTGAGTGGAAAAAACAAAAGAACATGACCACTGTGAATTTTTAATAACTAAAATAGTCTGGTAGCTTAACGGAACAAAAGAGAGCACCCAGAAAGAGACCCAAACACATATTAGACTTGAATAAATGATAAAGGTGTCACTTTAAGGCTATAGAAAAGAATGGATTACTTTTTAAGTAGTATTTGTCTAAATAGCTAAACAGTTGGGAAAAAATCAGTTTTTTCCCTATAAAACACCATACAAAAAGAATTCCAGATGAATTATACATTCAAATATAAAAACTGAAAACCTTTAAATATTAGAAGATATATATAATTTTTTTAAATCTTAGAGATGGAAAATACATATAAATTTAGAATTCATAAAGAAAAAATCTGTATTTTTCTACTTAAAAATTAGCATTTCTATCAGCAAAACTACTATAGATAAAATTAAAAGGCCATTGGTAAACTAAAAAAAAAAAAAAACCTACACATTTGCAATATAAAGTAGATATTTAAAACACTCAATATAGAAAAAGTTCTTATATATTCATAAGAAAAAAGTAAAATCTCGATAGAAAAACAGGCCAAGGATATAAATAGGCAATTCATCGAAGAATAAATGTAGGTACTCAATTTACATAATAAAAAGCTGTATTATTTTTAAGAAGACAAATTAAAGTTAAAACCACAATAAGAAACTGCTGCTTGTTTGACAAATGGCCATAGATTTAAAAATGAGAACACCTAGCATCAGGGGAGGTATAAGGGAAATGGGATTCCAACGTGCTGCTGCTGGGAGGGGTACAATCCTTCCAGAGAGCAATTTGGCAAAAAGTATGAAAGGCTTAAAAATGGATCTACTTAAAAAAAAAAAAAATGGACCTACTTTTTGCGATATGTGGGCCTCTCACTGTTGTGGCCTCTCCCGTTGCGGAGCACAGGCTCTGGATGCGCAGTCTCAGCGGCCATGGCTCATGGGCTCAGCCGCTCCGCGGCATGTGGGATCTTCCTGGACCAGGGCACGAACCCATGTCCCCTGCATCGGCAGGCGGACTCTCAACCACTGCAGCTTTTGCAAATGATATGTTTTGGCAATAGTTTACCCTGAGCAGGAAGATCCTGGCAGCTTCCCCAGTATACTGAGAATTCATGACCGAAGTGTACAGCTTGGAATTATTCATCTGTGAGCCCCTAGGTTTGGTTTTTTTTCTGTCCTTCCTTCCTTTTTCTTTTCTTTTTTCTTGGGGGTGGGGTGCAGAGAGGCGGAAGGGAGGTGGCTAGACTGAAAGCATAGGGGGCAGTGTTCCTTTGTGCTTTTCCTATTCTAAGTAATGAACTGGCTTTTTCCTTTATGTAGAAATGACAATAAAATCTAAAAATCTCACCCAACTCTGACCAAGTTACTTGGAGATAACTAAATCACACACCTAATATTATAAACAAATCATCTGCCTTGGATAATCTAAATAAATATTCTATTCCATTTACAGAATCTCCAGTCTCTTTGAAAATTCTCATTAATTTCACTAATCACCTTGGATGTATCAAAACTCTAGGTAACTCTGACTAATACTCAGGAGGTCTGGGTAAATTTCATTTTCTTTAGGGTTCTAATGAATGATGACAAGTTAGTAGTGAAAAAAGGCAATGGTGTGTGTATGTGTTTCTCAAGCTACTGTTGTTTTTGCAGTTGTGGCAGTTGTTGTTCAATGGAAAATGTTTTATGCTTACGAGTCAGAAAACCTGAATCTGAAACTTACTTATCAGCTGCTTGAATTTGGACACATCACTTAACTTTTCCAAGCCTCAGTTTCTTCAACTGTAAAATGGGGATAATGCCACCTTTCTCACACAATTTTAAGACTTTACTGCGATAGAGAGTGGAAATAGTTTATAAATTGTTAAGTATAATATAAATGCAAGATACCATTATTAATAAGGGAAAATAAAAAAACTTTTAGGGAAAATTAACATTTTCTACTACCTCATTAAGCTTTCAAAAATAACGTCTCCTAACTCTACATAATGGGAAAGAAAATGGAATATAACCCAATATGTTCTTTTTTTCTGGGCAGTGTGATCACAGTGCTTTTCTCTTCTTCCTTATCTAATTTTTTCCAGTTATGAATGTGAATTACTGGTATAATTTTTTTAATTAAAAAAAAAAAGCCAATCCCACTGAAGTGTAAGGAAAGGGAAAACTATCAGCAAGCACCACTGATCCTAGCTGACAGGAGTTTTGCCTCAGGTCTTTTCATATTTAGTCCAGGTCAGGGACCAACTAAGTCTATGGGGATTCTGCCCTTTCAGCATCTTCAAACACCTGTCACTTGACTTTGGCTTAATCAGCACCTTGTGATATGTATAAACTCTGCTCAGTCAGGGCACACTCTGGTCTCAGCCAAGAAAAATGTCAACCTTTGTTTAGGGAGCCAAGAGCCAATAGTTTCGGGATTAGGTTTCATTTACCAGTACGAGCATTTCAGGAGTGCCTGGGCTCCTGCCTCTGCCAGGCCAAGGCCTGTGGATGGACTACGGCAGCAGAAAAAGAGCTCCACAGAGTTCTCTGAAAACCCTAGCATCCATCTGTCTGCCTCTGTCTCTCTGCCTCTCTTTCTCTGACCACCTCTATCTCTCCTTCAATCTCCTAAACATGCCTGGAAATGTCCACCCCACATATACCTATTAGCCTGGCTAACATCTCCTGCAACTACTTTCAACTTCCTCCTTATCTAGGATGCCTTACTTGTTACCCTCTGTCCTTACCCCTATTCTATCACACCCTGTCTGCTCTTACCCCAACCTACGCCAAGAATTGTATCCCCAGCTTGTGCCTGGCATGCAGTCAGCTCTCAATACAGGTTTGCCCAGAGAATGCCCAGATCTCAACTGACTGGCTGGGAGGTCCAGCAGACCTGCTCTGTCCACAGTGCTGTCCTCTTTGGCTTCCACTGCACAAATGACTTCCCTGTGAAAGGGCAGATAAGCTCCTCAGGAAGCCTTTTCCAGACCACTCCGGCCTTCAAGGGGGCTCCTCCTCAGCAACCCCCAAACTTTCCATTTATCAATTCATCCTGCGCTGCTTCATGACTGCCCCTGGAACTTTGTTTCCTTTGGAGGAAATTGGTAAGCACCTGACAGGCAGGAAACGTGTCTTAACCCAAACTCCATTTGATACTCAACAAATTTGAATCAGTGCCTACCATGTTCCAAGTATATGAGAAAATACTAAGATGAATAAGATATGTTCCCTGCCCTCACAGATGAGCACAGATATACAGATGAGGGAGACAGACATGCAGGTGACAGCTTAACTGAGTTAGTTATAATTAGGGTATCAGCCTGAGAAATTTCCAGAGACGGGATGCTCTAACCTTCCTGCGGGGGCTTTACCTACAGGAAAATGTACTCAGTAGGTATGCAAATCAGAGCAGGCAGAGAAGTAGATAGGACATCTAATCCCCTGCACCACAGAACCAGGGTAGGCGCCCTGACTATACAGTTCCCAGAACATACTATACTTCAGTTTCTATCACTTTCGATTACACTTGTAATAGCCTGGCCGGGGTCCGATTTCCTTCCCCAAATGTGGCCTCCACGGAGTCCTCCACGGGGAGGTTATGCTTAGCACTGTGTTCCCAGAACCTAATTCAGTATTTGGGATACAGTCAAAGCTCAATAAACATTTGAGGAATGAGTTGATGAAAAGAAGTACAAATATGAAGGACTTTTCATAAGAAATTAAAATTAAAAGAAATCTGCAAAGCATGAATGCTGTACTTCTTCAGGATATCACTCCTATATAATATATCATCACTAGGACCTTTTCAAGATGGGATGGGGGAAAAATATTGCTAACCTTTGGACCCAACCAGATCAGAATTTACTGGCATATTTCCACATGATACCAAGTTAATCCTCAACCTGGTTTCCTATCCCTCTTTCCCAAGACCCCCCACTTTTCCCAAGGAAGAGTTTCAAAAGCAGTGACATTCTATTCTATTCAGTGACTTCACTTTCTACTTCCTTCCCAATTTCCCAAGAATTCAAGGTTTCCCTCCACCCTTGTGCATGAACACATGCATCAGCATCCACAATTAGGGGGGCAAATAACTGCTCCATGAGATCAACCGAAAACAGCAGGTTCACCCTGTCTAGTTCTGGTGCCCTAACAAAAATACCTTTATCCCTGGCATTTGTAATGCTGATGTCTGAGGAAGTGTCATAGCCTTGGTGGCTACAGTAATCATGTAAGACAGTTGCTGTTTCTCCACCATGAACAGACTAACATATACTTGGTAAGAGTCATATTATGGCTTGTGCTTTTAAATGCTAGTGGTTTGTTTTATTTGGTGAGCCAGTTCTGAAGTCTGACTCCTATGCACCTCTTTGCCAGTAAACTCCTTTTCTTTCATGAAAGGTCATCTCGTCTCACGAAGTCCTTGGGTCCTCAGCTCTGGACTATGGAGAGGGAATGATGCTGAGTCCCCCACAAGAGTCCCAGACTGCAGCCAGAGGTGAGGTGGGCATTCTCCACGGAGGTGGGTGTTTAAGCAGAAGAGCACTGACTGGTTATTTATGACTCCAGCAACACACAGAAAATTATGTCGGATAACGTTTAAAGTTCTTTCCTTTCCAACAGCAGGATTCTGTTAGTCTGAATGGAGGATGCCAAGTGAAGAGTGTGTTCTCCCATTCATTCAACAAGTGTTTGCTGAGCACCTGGTCCATTTTGGGATTTATAGGAAGCTCTGGGGATATGACGGAGAACAAGACAGATGTGACTCCTGTCCTCATGGAGCTTACAATCTAGTGGAACCAACAGACGTTATTCAAGTAATCATAAATAATTGTAAAGTTACAGCTGTAATACGTGCAAGGAAGAAGTATGCGGTGCCATGAAGTCCAATAATAAGGGGATTGGACCCACTCTGGAAGGTTAGGGAGGCTTTCCTGAGAAAATTGCCTCTGCTCTCGCCTAGAAAAATACACAAATAAATGACCCTGTACTCAATTAAGCTACAGAATTTAAATATTTCAAAGCTTGTAGAATCACTTCTCCTTTAAGAGAAGCTCTGTAAAGGAACCGTTGGAAGCATCTGCCAACAGCGGACATAGTAGGTGGAAATTAACTCCTCTATAAATAAGGAGATCAGAAGTTCAGTTAAGTAAGTTCAGCTGCAGTCACTCAGCAGTGGAGACCCATGGCTATGCAGCCTGGTTTTTTAAATGCTTATCTCAGAAATATTGCACAACAATTGTCTTTTTTTCAGAGAGAGAGAGAATGAGTTTGTGGATTGTTCTTATGATGAATTCTCTCTTTTGATATAAAAGATATCAAAGGGAAGATAAAACCATGGTTGGTACTTAGTATTTGATGAGTGGGTTAATAAGTAAACAAATAAGAACAAGCTTTAACAAGAAATAATTTAAAATCTAATACTTGGGTTCAAAGAAATCAGTTCCACAAACGTAACATGGGGACTTTTCTTGGCAAATGTTCCTAAGTAAAAGCTTAAGGGGGTTTAATTATCTACATTACATGGGCTAAACAGTATTATGAAATGTCCTAAAAGCTAACATAAATGAAAGTTACATCAAGAAAACTACAGGGTCCAGTTTTCTAGAAATAGTCATCCCATCTACTCTTTTTTTTTTTTTTTTGCGGTACGCGGGCCTCTCACTGTTGTGGCCTCTCCCGTTGCGGAGCACAGGCTCTGGACACGCAGGCTCAGTGGCCATGGCTCACGGGCCCAGCCGCTCCACGGCACGTGGGATCTTCCCGGACCGGGGCACGAACCCGTGTCCCCTGCATCGGCAGGCGGACTCTCAACCACTGCGCCACCAGGGAAGCCCCCATCTGCTCTTTGTCAGGTCAACCCTGGAGGATTTGGGCTCAGTTCTAGATATGATCTTCTTCAAAGGGCATTGGTGAACAGGGAAGCATCAAGAAACTCATGCTGGGTATATAACCAACGTGAAGTGGGGGATGACTGGAGGACTAGGAATGGGTGGCCAGAGAAGAGAGGACCTGAGAACTGCCCTCTGGCATCTGAAGCCCTGTCATGCGAGGGAGGAGCAGCTTGTGCCGTCCTGTCTTCAGGCCTGTTCCCAGCCAGTCAACACCTGGTTGGCTACTTGGCTCTAGGACTCTGACCCACCTTGACCAATGCTACCCACATGGGTCTGTGGGGCAATATGTTACTAGATATACCACAAAAAAGAGATATCGCAGTTAACTATACTTAGGTAAAACTGTACAAACAGGATTCCTTATAGCAGAATGTTTTGGAATATTCAAATGATAACATCATCACGAATATCCAAGATAGAAAGGTATATTCCAAGTTTCCCAATCTGTATTGAACTCAGAACTCTTTCATGGAACTAGTATCTTTCCACACATCCAAACACCCTGGAAAGACCTGTTCTAGACTTTTCTCTTTTCGCTAGGCTCAGCACTGAAATAGGTACATGGGGTCAGGAAACCAAAAGTTTAGACATGGTGCCTGCCTTCAAAGACAGCTTCATCCATAGGGAAGAAATATTGACACCAAGTCTGCACTGGATAACACTGAGGAGATTTCATGGGAGAAGACCACCTCACAGGTCCATTGGGTATTCATCTAGTATCGCATGGAGTAACATGGCACCATCCATACTTTATGAGGTAGGAAAGGACTAAGCAGTAGACTTGTTACCTCTTACCAAAGACCTAGAACCTTGGGAAGTCATGTAACCTTTTTTGTAGACATTATTCAACCCCCAGACTCATCCATCTTTCTTAACACTCTCCAATTCCATCAAGCCAATTCATTACCAAGAAGTACTGCCACTCCCTCAAGGATATTAAACTGCTTAGAATTTTGTCAATGGGTGCCTCAAATTTACCAGCTCATTCTACCCACCCTGCCCTAGGACCTGTAGGAAAAGAAATCAGCATTCTATTCTGTTTAACTAGCATGACTTGCAACTTAATGGCAAGGCTGATAGAATGCTAGATTTTGATCTTTTCTTTGCTAAAGGATGGAAGAATAGTACTGAAGGACCCAGGAGACTGGTCCTTTTACTTCAAAATATTGGGTAGAGGAAATAGGGCCACTGAAGTACCTTGTAACCTGGCTGCTGGAGACAACACGAGGGAAAGGGCCACACGCCTGAATGAATGTTTAGAAAAGAAAGAAACTGATGTAGGATGGGTTACAGGAAAGGTCATGGAGATGGGAATTCAGGTCGATATTGGACAGACATAGAAGAGGAGAGAGAGCATAGAAAGTGGGATCTAGGGGTCTTGGGACATCTCCCAAAGTGTACCATGTTCTACTCTTTCATCATACCACAATTTACATATAGATCCTTGTCGTCAACTTCTTGATCACCTAGCAACTTAGTTCCACCCTAATGGTCTCCCTCCACTTAACCGTAATAAATCACAACCTGTTGCTATGGAAAACGTGTGCCTATTAAAGAGGAAGATGTAATGCTGTGGTGAAACCTTCTCTTAAATAAAAACAAGAAACTGACTCACTCCACCAGATTTCTTCCTAGAAATGAAAATATTTATAAAGGTTTCCTTGACCACTGGGGGAAGAAAAATGTGTTTATCACTCTGTTTAATCCCCACAGACTCAAGGATCAAACTTCCTGCCTCAGTAGATATGATCCTCTGAAAGTAAAATTAGCCCTCCCTGGCAGAACGTGCTCATTGCTTTTCAAATGTGTACACTCCATCAGGGTTGTTATAAATAAGCTGTATCTTGATTTAGGACACATCAGCTACTGTTGCTATTTCAGTGCTGCCTTTAGCAGTCTAAGCTTTCTTTCACTGCAAGTAGCATTTACAGGAAAGAAATCCGTGGCTCAGGACTGCACACTTACCGGTCCCGAAGCTCTCCTCCCCACAAAGGGACAGTTTGCTTGCATCCATCAGATTCCCAAAAAACTTCCAGCCAGTTGGGGTTTCATACAAAGTGATCTTTGAGGCATTAGCCACCCTTCAAAGGCATGAAATCAAAGTTACATCACAGCAGGACTGCTAGCATAGCCATGTGAGGGATGGAAAACAGCAACCATTATTGTATCAAGGGTCTCATTTAGTATTCCTCAGAGGTACACATAATTCTAAGACTGGTGAAAAATCATATGAGAAAACTTGCACACAATGTGCTATTATATGTGGAGTCAGCGGAGGGGAAAAAGGGGATGAAGAAAGAATTAATTCAGGTCACTGAGTTTAACATTTTAGATGAAGCAACAGTGGCAAAATGGGCAAGGCTGTTTGGGGGACCATTTAAACCCACATGTTTTGGATACAGACAGTATTTATAACCATTCCATAGTGAATAAAAGAGTGATGTTTTGATGCACCTATAGTCATAGAGACATAGAATACTGGGTCTGGGAGGTCAGTATTTTACTGAGAAGGAAACAGGACCCAGAATGTTATGTGATCAGCCCGAGGTCACACGGCCAGGATGACCAATGCCTGCTATCCAGCTGCCCAGTCAGTGCTCCTTTCATTTCCCTGGAAGGCCCCCCAAGGACAGTGCCCAGTGCGGTCTCCCGTGTGCACCAGCTGCATCCACATTGATGTATGGTCCCCTGTCCCCTCCAATATATCTTTTACCTCTCCCTATATTATCCTTAGCCTATTTGAAACCTTTGAGTGACTGTTTTTTTAAACCCTTGCCCTTGGAACAGGAAAAGTTACCTACATTTCATTTACTCTTTTAGTGAGATTTGCTTTCCAAAATGCTTGTCTTATCACTAGCAACACAATATCATATTTCAATTCTAATATTTGAGGAAAATTAGATCTACGATTTTGAAAGCTGTGAAAGTACAATGAACTTTTTTCTGGGTAATGAGGTATTTTCCATTGTGATTCTATATGTGGATTATCAATTTTTTCAGAACTTGGAATTGGATTACACAGAAGGTATTTCAGGACCTGATCAGTCTAATGTACAAGAGCATGGCCACACACCAGCTCACGACTTCAGATGGAGGATGTGAAGGCAGAAGTACCAGGTTCTAATTCTAGCTCTGATGTAGCTGTGGGGTCCCGGGCAAGACTGCTAACTACTCTTTTGGTTTCCTCTTCTTTAAAATAAGGACTGCTATGAGGATCAATTGAGATGGTGAATGTAAAAAGGCACTGTGTCAACTACAAACTACTATATGAATATTAGCCATTACTTTGTTAGCTGAAGTCAGCACTAGTTCTATAACACACACACACACACATACACACACACACACACACACACACACACGAAATAGAAAACTACTGTATAGCTCAGTGGTTGGAAGCAAAGGTTCTTGGTTCAAATTCTGCTCCATCATTTACTAGCTGGGTGACCTTGGGCAAATTAGTTAATTTCTTTGTTCTTTGTTCTTTTGTTTTCCCACCTGGAAAGAGGAGTTAAATATAGCATTTACTTCATGGGGTCGGTCTGAGAATTAAATGACTTAAAACATACCTAGTGTCTAGCATAAGGTAATGTTCAATTAATATTAATTATGATTGTAAGCACCTAGATACATACATTCTGCTTTCCTCCCTGGCCTCGACCTTTTATTCATTCACTTTTTCTTTATCTATTCATTCTGGAAACATTTACTGGACACCTAACATGGTCTAGTTAATACTCTCCCTGGTTGGTCCTCATTTATAACTTATATTTTTCAGATGTTTTAGATGTGATCCCGTAAGCTACCCTAAAGCCTTTGCAAGTGAGATGAAATGCAATCAATCAATAAATAAGCAAGTCAGAGATATCAACTGTTTACTGTCACTGGTACTGCCTGTCTCAAAAACTGAATGTATTTTTTTAAACTATTTTAGCTTTACATTTACTCAGATTTTGGATAAATGAACATTTATTATGCTTGTGTGTGTATGGGCATCTGACGGGGGCTGGATGAGGAATGTTTTTTGAAAGTTCTGCTGAAACACTGATCTTACATCAAACTGCTCTTTCACCCAAACTCTGTGTACACTGCTAAGGGAAAGTGAGTCTCTAGAATGATGTCTTGACTACAATGAAGTGCTATCCATTCATTTATTCATTAACATTCAATCATTCATTTTTAAAAATGATGTGTGTGTGTATGTGTGTGTGTGTGAGGCACACCATGAACAGGAAGAGTTTAGGACAGTGAATAAGATATTCTTTTCTCTGTAGAAGTTTCTAGTCTAACAGGGCAGATAGTCAAGTAAACAGGCTATCAGGACACAGTGTGATAAGGGCCAGGATGGAAGAAATGCAGGGTGCTAAGGGAGCACAGAGTGGGGACAACCAATCCAGAAAAAAGTTCATCCATTCCTTCATAAAATAAACACTTCCATAGCACATACTATGCATCAGATGCCCTAGCTGAAAAGGGAAGAAGGATGTTCCCAGCACTGTGAAGGGCCTGGCGGGAGCCAAGGGAATGGAGAGACGTACCGGTCCAGGGCACCACTGGTGGGCATGCTGCGTGCAAAGCCGCGGACCCCGGTTTGCTGGAAATATGGAATGCTGAAGATGTTGGCAGCAATGACAGCCACAGAGTCTGAAGGGTTCACAAAGAACCCATGCTTGCCCAGAATCATGTTTCGATCCTTTGGGAGAAGGGGAATTCAAAGGAAGATCTTTTAATCAAAGTGCTGAAGAAACCAAACTATCTTACATGGAGGTTTTATAAAAGTTAAAACTATGATACATTTATTCATACTGGCTTCTAAACACTGGATTTTATTCCTAATGGATCTGTACAGTACCACTGGGCCAATGGCACCTCCATGCCAAAGAGCTAAAACTGTTCTAAATTAAAGTGCAAGCACAAACTCCTTCTGGGCCGAATCCTCTGTTCTCCCTCCAGAGGCCAGCTGACTGTAACCTCCCTGACCTTTTCCAAACTCTGGAACTAATCACCTCTCTTCTCTCCCAAAAGAGAGGAGAGATCACAATGAGAGGAAATATGGGCTCTTTAGGTTCTGGTAGGTCTACCAGGCATCCTTCAAGGAACAAAGCAGATTTCCTCAAGGAAAGGCTTCTAAATCTTGGGCCCTCCGTGTGGTGCAGGTCCCAACAGAACATGCTGCCACCTCACTGCTCTCCTGGTGCCTGACATACCGAAAGTACTTAAGTAACTGAGAGTATGGAGGGAAAAACTCCCATCATGCACTGCCACAGAAAGATGCATTGCAAATAATGTCTGCTAGGGACCCTTTTAATTTCCCCAAATTTTGATATTGGAAAATCTATTTTTAGGAAACAATGAACTCTAGATGATGTTAAAGAATAATAGCGACCACCAAAATATGTTTTCAACTAAGTAAATATGTGTAGTGTTTACTATCTCTGAGATATCAAGTATACAAACCTAAGACAGTTTTCCTCCTCGTCTGTCATATACTCACCAATGTAAAATAAAAGTGCGTGTTCATTTAAAATATTAATTGTAGCTAAAGAATAAAATGTTAATTCTCTCATTATAGTTTCATCTTTCAGCTAATGTGAATGAACAGGTGGGTATATTATAAGGCCAAGACCCTTTCCAGAGATTAAGTAGCTAGCTGCTCGTTTAGAGCAAAAACCTACCTCAGGACAGGTACCTAGAACACAACTAGTTCATGAAGCACCAGTCATGACATCATAACCAGGCCCCAATTACCCTGCCCCTCTTAGCAGACATTAAACACACGGGTTCCATTTCAAGGACTCATTCTGTTCAAGAGGGTGTTCTAATAATTGAGCCCTGACTCCAGGTGCAATGAAGGAGGTTGACTGGTAATCCTAGGCCCACAGGGCCCGGTAGGAGCCGTCTGCTTTTTCCCCATCTTTAGGATCAGGCCTGACCTGCATCAGAGTTCACTTAAAAACACTTGTACCCACCCCATCTCCATCAAAGGCAGCCCCAAAATCATGCTCTCCTGTCTTCATAGTCTCCACCAGGTCAGCTGCATAGGTGAGGTTGGGGTCAGGGTGGTGGCCTCCAAAGTCCTCCAGGGGAACACAGTTAACTGCTGAGTTTGCGGGGGCTCCGAGTTCTTCACAGAGGATCTTCTTCACATACGGTCCCACAACTATGCAGAGCGTGAAATAAAGAACCAGAAAATAAAACTTACTACAGGAGGTGAGGACTTACTACATAAGGTGGAGGTGTTCTAGGGAGAATGGCAAAGAGAACATGCAAACTGTATTCAAGGGCTTGTGGGGAGATAAGTCCGGAGTAGAAAGTTCTACAAACAGGAATATTGAGAGATTAGGTTGGAAAGGGTGAGGTCGTTTGTTGAAGGAAAGAGTGGGGGAAGGGAAGGGAGAGAACCATTATGAGGGCCCTGCTACACACCTGGGCCAGGTGCTTCTCAACTGTTTTCTCACTCAGTCCTTCAAAAAAGGCCCATGAGGTGGTACCGCTTAGTGCTTGAGAACCTGGACTCTGGAATCAGAGTGTCTGGGTTCAAATCTCAGCTCTGCCAATTATTGGCTGTGCCATTTGGGGAAAGCTATTTAATCTCTTTGCTGTGCTTCCGTCTACCCCACCTGCAAAATGAGGATAATAATAGTAGCTACCTAACAGGGTTGATGTGAGAATTAAATGAGTTAATAGATATGAGGCACTGAGAACAGTACCAGCACACATTTTATAAATTTTGTATTACGATCATTTCTTCCAATTTATAGATAAGAAAACTGAGGTTCTGAGAGGAAGCTATTTGCCCAGACTTACAAAGATAGTAGGGGGGGAGCTAAGATTCAGAGCCCTAATCCTTCTCCTCTATCAAGCTATCCGAAAAACAGATCAAAAGAATGCAGACAAACGAACAAAAAACAGTAACAATGAACAACAGGAAAAACCAGTCACATACTTTACGGTGATACTTAGTGTAACGATCAAGAATGTTCATCTCTAAAATGCTGAGAATGTTTTTTCACCAAGGAAGGTACCGACACCAGTATATGCGACAGATGTCAGAACAGTATAGAATACGTGTCTGCCATTAGGGGCCTCCCATTAAGGAGGCTACTGACACACCACAGAATGAGGCCGAGGCAGCCAGGGCTGTGAGGGGTATAGCAACTGAGGCTTTCGAGGAACAACTTAAAGGCCTGGAGAAAGAAGTCAGCTTCGTGACCAGCAGCGACTAGCAAATACCCCATCTCCGGCTCCGTTCTCAAGCCAGCCTAGGCTTCTGCTCATTCCCCTAACGTGACTTCTATCTTTAAGCTTTCATGCATCTGCTACAGCCAACTGCCTCAGCTGGGAATGACCATCACTTGACTCTCCACCACTCTACGTCTTTCTTTCATAAAAGATGAGTTGGTTGCCACTTTTTCCAGGAAACCTTTCTTGATACCTTTGATCAGATTGTGCCTTCTTCCACACCCCAAGGAGAATACTTGAAATTCTACCTAACCCTCATTTTGCTGGCCTGGCAATGGTTGGTTTCTTACCTACCTCATCTCTCCAAGCATCGCAAAGCTCTTTGAAGAGAGTCTCTACTGAACCCCTGCCTACCCCCAAGCATACACGTAGCAGCTACTCAATACATGTCTGTTGAATGCTTTGAAAAGTCAGAATAGCCTTTGTCTGAATCAAGAAGGAGACCCATTCTATGGGACTCCAGAGGCAAGTTAGGACCCAACGGGAGAAGTTCCAGAGACAGATTTCAGCCCACCAGGAGAAGTTTTCTAACTGTGGTTTTGCAGTGTAACAGAAGGCCCTGACAGCATCATGGAAAGGGTTCAAGCACAGGCAGAAAGTCTTCCACAACCAGGCAGGCAGATGGATTCCAACACCAGGGAAAATCCCTGTGACTCAAAGAGTCTAAAATAGTAAATTATTACAAAACAAATAAACTCAAGTGCTCAGGAATTCCCTACATGCAAGAGAACCTCATGGTTCTGGTTGGGTGACAGCTGCTCTCTCTACTGACCTGGCCACACAACCCACAGAGGAAGAAGAGGGAGAGACATACATCCTGTTGTTCCTGAATTTAATCCTCAGCCTGCTCTGGTCATCTTCTAAGTAAAGGTGTATGTGGGAGCAGGCAAGTGGGGTGTGGGGCTCAGGAGGACGTTTATCGCATCTAGCAAACCACAGGCCCCCTCGGAAATAGATGGGGGCATTTAGGAAGAATGTAAGGCATCTTCTGAGGGGGAGGGAGAGTACACAAAAATAGTTGCCTGTTACTCAAAACCTGATGCTTAATGTGGAAACGCTGACCTTCACACTACCTCACCACGAGGAATTTTTCCTGCATACAATTAGATTTTTATCTGCGTGAATATTACTCTGAAATTTTTGCAACGTAACTGTTTAAAAACCGTCAGAGAGAGTCTTAAGAAAAGGTTTATTAAAGCATCATAATACACAAAGTCGAGAGCTGCTTCATGTCTTTGAGGGAAGGGAACAGAAAACAAATGGCTCCATACCTCCATGCATGGCGTCTATACGGATCTTTAATCGGTTTGGACCAGAAAGCAGTTCTTTCAGTGCATTGAAATCAAAGATGCTTCTCAGCATCGTAGCATAAGCTTCCACCGAATCCACAATTTCCACTGTGAGAACAAGCAACATTAAAGATGGAGGAACTAAACACATTTAGAAATATTCTCCTCTGAAATGATCATATTGCTGTAAACGTGCAATTGCTATTTTAAAAAGACATTTATGGAGCAGCTCCAATGTGCCAGGGCCGTTACATGATCTCTTATTCAATACTAACAAATTTCCTGAGAGGTAAATGTTATCAGTTCTATTTTATAGACGAGCAAGTTCAAGTTCTGAAAGATTAAGTAACTTGCCCACACAGCTGGGATGGGGCACAGAGGGAATTTTGACAGAGTTTTGCCTGATGCTAAACTCTGTTCTGCTGCCACGTTGATTCCCTATCAGTCTCCATGAGAAGTGTATTTTGGTGTCAAAAAATAACAGAAAATGTAACACCTACTTTATTTTACTTTTTCTAGGCCCCTTGCCATCAAGACATATTAGTAAAAAGCAGAGAAAATAATTTTTAATGAATCACTTTTCACATGCACTGCTAAAGGAATAAAACAAATGTAAGAACTAAGTATTGTTCTTGTTGTTGAATTTTCACGGGTCTGAACATTTTCAAAACATGAAGTGTTTAAGAAATTCTCTACTGGTGTTTTCTAAACCCTAAGAATGTCTTCAAAATGTACCAAAGCACCCCTTCCTCTTTGTTGGGATGCAACTGTCAGCTCCTTATGGGTGGGTTCAAACAAAAAATGCCTCCCATAAACTTGCAACCCAGAGGAAAGAATACATGTTAGAGCAAAGCTGAAATGCAAGTCACATTGCTAGCCCATCTCATCCTTGTTTATTAATATGAATAATTTTGTAAACATTTATTCCATCAATTATTGTCAAAACCTGGCATTCGACAACAAAATGTTTACTACAGCTGCTACACAGGGAGTTTCAATTTAGCCCCCAAAATGGTCTAAGTTGATTTTACTGAAAAGGAAATCAAAGCCCAGGCTTTGGAATCATTCACACCTGTGTCTGAACCCTGGCTTACCACTCACTGACTATGTGACCTGGAGCCCATTACTTAAGCTCTCTCAGCCTTTGTTTCCTCATCTGGAAAAAGTGAATACTGACAGTGCTGCCCTCACAGGGCTACTGTAAGAATAAAATGAGATAATGCATGTGAAGAGCTTGGCACATAATAAAAGCTCAATAAAAGATAGCTATAAACATGATCTTACAGGTCTTCTCCTCAAGGCCGTTCGTTTTATAGGTATGGAAACTGAAGCCGAGAGATTTGGAAACAACTCACCCAAGGTCACACAGCTGATCCCCAGCAGGGCCCAGAGAGCCCAGGTCTCTAGACTTCCAGACCTGCTAATTAATGCATGCAAAGCTTGATGACCACAATCTTTCCAAAGATAAAGACCCATGTTATTAAAACCTTGAAAGGCAAATCCCTCAAGTTGGAACTAGGAGTGGGCAAGAGAGGAGAAGAGTAAACATGCCTGTGAAGGGTTTGAACTTGTTTTCCAGGTCAAACTGCTGCTTTCCCAGAACCCCAAGGTCTACATGCAGGTCAGGACAAATTGCATAGTCTTGGATTGTCTTGCTGATTTGGAAAATTTTATCAGTTATTGCTTCCGGGGCAGGACCTGGAAATCAAACAGCAAACAGTGGGTCATTTTGTACAGTTGACATGGAAATACAAAGAACACAAAGCTCATCAATTCCTCTTTACTAGCACATCTGCCATGCCACCATTCAAGCAGCAAAGTATCGGAATTTTCTAAAAGGAAATATTATGTTAATGATCATTCAAGCACGGCTCCTCATACTCAGGTACAGCAAAATGAGAAGCATCTCATTTTCACCAAAAGAAAACAAAAAACTCCCTTGCTAATGATCAGAACCGGAACCCTGACCTCCCAAGGCCTTGGTTATCAGTTTGTCCTACAGAACATAAAATTGGCTATACTCAAAATGACAGCAAACTCACCTCCATTGGAAATATTGAATTTGATTCCAAAATCTCCATTGGGTCCTCCTGGGTTGTGGCTGGCTGTCAGAATGATCCCACCAATGGCTTTGATCTTTCTAATGATGCAGGATACAGCAGGGGTGGAGAGGATTCCATTCTGTCCAATAACCAAGCGACCAATCTAGGAGAAGAAATCCAGAACACACACTTTAACGTTAATAAATCCAGAGCTACTGCACAGAAATGCCAGAACAGCCAGATGGACAAAGAAATATTCTACTGGACAAGAAAAGATGTCCTTTAATGAACATCTAACAGCTTGGGTTAATAGTATTATTATATCAAAGTAGAGTATTTTATTGCTGTTTTTGAGTAATATTGTTATTGAAGTAGAATCAGCATTGCTGAACAAAGCCATTCCTTCAGATAGCTTTTTGGGACTTTGTAGTGTATGATCCAGGGATGCTATAAGGCTTTGGCAAGAAAACAAAACACAGCCTTTCCAGACTAGGTTCATAATTTGGATACATTAAAAATTTGTGAGAAAACCCACATTTTTATCCACTATAATCATACTTTAAATCCACATTGGGAAAGAGAATATAAATTTAACTAGTTAAAGGAATTCTAACCCAAACAGAAGGCTTCTGTAAACTAAAATATCTGACAAAGTAAAAAGGGCTAACTTTACATGAAGAGATGCTATAAAATGTATCTCATAAATTTATGTTTCCACTCAAGTTTGGATTTGGGGGTTCTTCAAAGCAGGACACACCTACCCATGCTAGGGTATACCTGAGCTACCTCCTGGGCCTAAGGCAGGGAATGCTGGGAGTGTTACTGGGTAAACCAGCCAGAACACCTACATGAAAGAGCTACAGGTGGTACTTCTGTTGCGTTCTTAACTCACCTTCCCATATCTCTCACAGATGGTATCAGGACAGCTCCTTTGCTAAAATGAGAGTAATTTATATCTGTTTCAACACGACGCAAGTTGGAAAAGAAGGAAGAAGTTCTGTTCGTTCCTCTGACTAGAGAAGATGTGACTGCTACATGAAAAGATTTAAAAAACAAGGAGTTTGTGCCCTTCCTCCATTCTCCCCACTGAAAGAAGGAAGGGACGAGGATGTTTTTAAGTTTTCCAGTTGTTATTTCTTCTTGCCCCACCCAACATAAACATGGTTGAAGAAATGACTTGATGGTGGAAGATGCGTTTCTAATGTTGAAAATGCCAATGAGATACCTGGATTCCCTGAGGAAGTTTTTCTGGGACTGTTAGCTTTGCCACCTTCCCGCAGGTCACTAACAGCTTGACTGCCTTATAATTAACTCTCTCCACTACCAACCACCTCTCAGGAGGCAGCCACTTCATTGCAGGCACATCTTGGATCTCATGTGTCTCTCTCTGAACAATTTCTGTTATCCTAATATATTTCTTACGTTCTGCCTCCCTGAGGAAGTGGTAGCTCCCTGACTCAATACAGTGGTAATGGTAACATCTCACCCTTCCAGCAGCTTCCGGGTGTGGTTCTGATGAAAATAAAAGCCTATGGCTGAGCAGTTCCATAATTTCGTTGAGAGGAGCTTACAGATGGCAATTTAATTAGCCAGAGTGGCTGGTGGAGTTATCTGAAAACAGTGTTTGCCCATCAAGCATGCTGACTTTTACTTGGATTCTGTATGTTCTTAATGTGGAAGGGGAAACTGATCAATGAATATTAAGCTATGCCACCCAAGTCACCCCTTAATTCTACCACTCCTTATGGAGAAATCTGCAGTCAGGAATGGTCCAAGACTGAGAGGACTATATCAGAAGGTAAGAGTAAGAGAGAAAGTCAAGAGAAGCAAGGGAAGTCCATGGTAGGTTCCTTCTCCTGAGCCCAGGAATAGGTACAGCTGGCCAAAGTATTCCCTTCCAGAGCAGACTCTTTTCCACGAATTATTCTCAGCAATATTAATCCTCAACGTGATATTGGGGAGATATTACTCTATTATCTTCCTCCCCTTAAGGATGTCTGGAGCATTGTAACAGCTCCTGACTCAACTTTCCCTGCCTCTCTCCCACCTGTACCTCCCTTGCCCTACCCTGGCTGGATCTATCTGACCTACTCAGGCCCACCTAGTTCATCTTTCTAAACCATAGTTCTAACTGTGTCCCTCCCCTACTCAAAAACCTTCCCTGTACCATATGATCCAGAAATTCCACTTCTAGGTATAGACACAAAGCAGGGGGCTTCCCTGGTGGCGCAGCGGTTGAGAGTCCGCCTGCCGATGCAGGGGACACGGGTTCGTGCCCTGGTCTGGGAAGATCCCACATGCCGCGGAGCGGCTGGGCCCGTGAGCCATGGCCGCTGAGCCTGCGCGCCCAGAGCCTGTGCTCCGCGACGGGAGAGGCCACAGCAGTGAGAGGCCCGCGTACCGAAAAAACAACAACAACAACAACAACAACAAAACAACAAAAAAAAGAAAGCAGGGACTCAAACAGATATTTGCACACCCATATTCACAGCAGCATTATACACAATAGCCAAAAGTGGAAACAACCCAAATGTCCATTAAAAGATGAATGGATAAACAAAATGTGGTATACACATACAATGGAATATTATTCAGCCTCAGAAAGGAAGGAAATTCTGATACATGCTACAATATGGATGTACCTTGAAAACATTATACTAAGTAAAATAAGCCAGACACAAAAGGACAAGTATTGTATGGTTCCACTTATATGAAGGACACAGAACAGGCAAATTCACAGAAAGTAAAACCAAAGTTGCCAGGGGCTGGGGGTGGGGGGAAGAGAATGGGGACTTCTTGTTTAGTGGGTACAGAGTTTTGGATGAGATGATGAAAAGGTTCTGGAACTAGATAGTGGTGATGGTTGCAGAACATTGTGAATGTAATGAATACCACTGAATTGTACACTTAAAAATGGTTAAAACAGGGCTTCCCTGGTGGCACAGTGGTTGAGAATCTGCCTGCCAATGCAGGGGACACGGGTTCGAGCCCTGGTCTGGGAAGATCCCACATGCCGTGGAGCAACTAGGTCCGTGAGCCACAACTACTGAGCCTGCACGTCTGGAGCCTGTGCTCCGCAACAAGAGAGGCCGTGATAGTGAGAGGCCCGCGCACCGCGATGAAGAGTGGCCCCTGCTCGCCGCAACTAGAGAAAGCCCTCGCACAGAAACGAAGACCCAACACAGCCAAAAAAAATAATAAATAAACAAATGCGGGGTTTTAAAAAAGAAAAGAAAAGAATTTAAAATTTAAAAAAATGGTTAAAACAGCAAATTTTGGGGCTTCCCTGGTGGCGCAGTGGTTGAGAGTCCGCCTGCCGATGCAGGGGACACGGGTTCGTGCCCCGGTCCGGGAAGATCCCACATGCGGAGTGGCTGGGCCCGTGAGCCATGGCCGCTGAGCCTGCGCATCTGGAGCCTGTGCTCCGCAACGGGAGAGGCCACAACAGTGAGAGGCCCGCGTAACGCAAAAAAAAAAAAAAAAACCAGCAAATTTTGTTAGGTATACTCTACCACAAAAAAGAAAATTAAAAAAAAAAAAAAAACCCTTCCCTGGGTCCCAAGTGTCTACCAACTTAGAGATACCCCTTGATCCTGCACTGGGAGTCCTTCACCAAGCAGCCTTTCCTGCCCTTCCTCCTGGACCTCTACTCCCTTCTGTAAGACTCACATCCTGCTGCCAAGCTGGATACCTCACTCTCCCCGCAACCCCACATTTGATAGTTAACCATGACAGGGAGCAAACTTTAAAGTATTCCTTTTAATTGAAAATAGGGCCTGGTGTTTTCTTATGTTTCACAGAAAAACAAACAAAAAAACAAGTTCCATTTTCTTTGGTCTGCCAGTCATACACACAGGTTCTATTCTCATTTCTAAAATTATCTCTAGGTTTAAAGCTCGGGGGACTGAATGAGATACCCGTACTATAAACGGGGCTCCACCAATGTTTTATTTTGTACATTAAAATTGTCTGTAAATGCAGACAGCTCTGTGCAAATAAAAACAAAGGCAGAGTGTATTCCATTATCCATAAATGTACCAGATAAAACTGTACTAAAGGGGAGAAATGAAATGATCTCCATGTAGCTCACTAGGCTGAGAAGCTCTCCTAGAATCGGCTCATGGGTGGAGTGGGTATTGACAAAGCTGAGGAAGGAACACTGACTTCTACCAAAATCTGTGGCAATAAATTTTCTTTCCTTTAGATTGCCTCCCTAAAGTTCTGCCCACAAAGGGATGTTAAAATCGTCAGAATTTAGGATATGTTAGAAAAAGAATTCAAACTATATAGGATTTGATAGGTTTTATCAGATGAAAGTGCTTTATGAGTCCACTAAATGTTTTATGTAAGTCAGCTGGGTAGTGTGACTGTTTTAAATGCAACACTATTTTTAATGAGGAATGTCCTTGAAAAGACTTGAAAATATTGCTGGGGCTGTCACAGCTCTAACAAATAGGCAGTTACCATATTTAGTCAATTATTATCACTTAATTGCATAATTTAGCAAACCTTCAGATGGTAAATCTGAGAAAGTCTATAGCGTCTGCCTCAATTACACATTCCTACCACGTCTTCCACATCCTTCCGCTTTGCACAAAAATGAAATGAAGCCAAATATATCACAGCAAAGGGGACAGTGTACCAGATCCACTCAACAATCTAGATATATTTGGAGAAATAATGTTCCATTCGTTCTCCCCCAAAAGATTAAAAGCATCTTAATACCGTTCGTTCCCTTTGCAGCTCTCCTCAAAGGTGAAATTGATAGCATGTCACATTTTATCTTAAAAATGTGTATGTGTCATAATTTCATATTTGAGTACTTTATCAGCAAATTTTACATGAGAGGCATTCACATTCTGAAACTGGGTATAAAGGAAACCTCACATAAACAATAGGATCTACAAACTCTTCTAAATTTGATAACGTATGCTTTTTTTAAATTTGGCTTTTGCAATCACACCTTCTTAGTGTGTTGTTAAAACAGACTGAAAATGAATGCCCAACACATTTGGCTACAATGCTAAATTTTTATGTTCTCAGAATCAGAATTGCTTCCAGAAAGGAAATAAAACAGATTTTTAAAATTTATAAGTACTGAAGGACTGTGTGCTCCAAATTATTGCTAAGTGTAATCTAAAATCTAAAAATATATTTTTGGTCCCAGAGAGGAATTTGCAGAGCAAAAACAGCAATGTCCTGATGCCTGCCTTCCTGGATATCAGTAAGGCTGTGCAAATTGTTAGATTATCAAGATCAATGCTTCCTGGTGCAAGATTCCTTCTGATTTGGTTAATTCAGTCAACACAGTTTTTCACGATGCAGAGCTCTGGCAGAGCCTCCATACATTATAATCTTACAGGAGTTATTATCTCTACCCTGCTGCACAAATTCACCACACACAGGGCTTCTTTGTGTTCAAGGTCATTATAAGTGAGTTCCCCTGTAACAGGTCCTCTTGGAAAGCTCACACCTAACATTTTCCAATTCCCTCCTAGCATTTCTGCACAACTACCAGGATCTACAAATAACAGCGTGCCCTGGCTTTTGTTTTCCTGTTTGACAAGTGACTGAACTTCAACAAGGAAGCCATTGAAAGAAAACAAAATCTTCTTCTCTCCGCTGCTCATTAGAGCCTCATACACAGGACAGAGTGTCCCTCAAAACTAGTTAGAATGTAGATAAGACAGCTTAAGGCTGGGGTATGCTTTGAATGTCTAAAAGCAACAGGTACTTTTTCAAGCAACAGGCACAGAGCACAACATAAGAAATTAAGCTTACATTCCCATATCCCAATGTTACTAATGTAATTTCAGGGATAATATCACAATATACAATCTCTGAAGTCACAAGGAAACTTAATTGGATGTTAGTAGCATTGAGGTGTTTACAATATACAAATCTTTGTACTTGTGTATATTTCTGCAAAATTAAGAGGTTATGTGGAGAGCCAGAAGCATAGCAATACTTATCGTATACCAACCCCATTGGCAGCTGCCATCTGCACTATTGTCTCTATTGCTGATTTATTAAAATACCGCCCATCTCCACCAACCACAAGTGAGGATCCCTGGCGATCTTTTAGGTCTATGGAAAAGAATACACTCTGGATGAAATTCTCCAGATAGCATGGCTTTGCCTCGAAATAATAGGTTTTCTTCCGTAATCCACTAGTTCCTGGTTTCTGGTCGTAGTAGGGAGCTGTAGCAAAAGTCAACAGAGGGAGGGGACCTTCTTCCATTTTTCTGTATTTCCCGGAAATCCATTCATCAGAATCACTCATCTTTCACCTCCAGCAGTTGGCTCAGCGAGGGTGCCCAGAAAGCAGTCAAGGGTCCCCCAAATAGTCTGTCCAAACTGAAGCTGCAACAGTGTTGGCCGAGTAAGTAAAATAGAGGTCTTGCCTGGAAGATCACTCTCAATGAGGAAGCAGAGTTAATTCCTGTTGTCGTCACCCCCTGTGAAAAAGTTAAGGACCAAACACCCACCCACATCCACAGATCTTCAAAGTTGTTTTGCTGAGGACAGTCTGCCCACATAACCAAGCCAAATACCCTTCAATTATTTTTGCCTCGTTTCCCTGTTAGGGTGGAGATGGGTCCAGAGGGTGTTGCATGCAGCAGACTTCAGTTACAAACACCAGGTGGCCTCCAGACTCCACTCTCAGAGCCAGACAAAGACGGAGCAAGTGCAGTCCTAAGATGCAGGATCACTAACAAGACACCCTGGTGTGGCTCCCACTGCTACTGACACCCCTTAAAACAGAGCCTCTCTGGGCAGTCATCACTGAGAAGGCCATCTGCAGCTAAAGTTGTTCCAGGCTATCTCACAAGTTAAAGGTCAATCTTAAAATGGAAGTGAAGGATCTCAGTTACCTCTGGTTTCCTTTCATCACTGTCATTTTGATACTTAAGTATTTGATACTCAAGTGATTTTTTTTTTTACTTCCCACATGAAATCCCAGTTAGAAGGAAAAAAAGAATCTAACAGAACAGATTTATTCACTGGCCACCAAAGATTTAACAAAAAAGTATTCAGTTCTAGAAGAAGAGAGATTCACAAATATGCCCTGAATGACCAACAGCTTGGTCATTCCCTTGATCTTATAGAAAGGTAGGGATGGAGATGCACCAAATCCTTGAAAACATAAGCAGAATAGTGTGTGTGTGGTAGGGGGAGAGGGAAGTAAGTTTTTCTGAATGCATGAGGCTTGACCAAGTTATTATTTGGAAAAATAATATGAACATAAGATTAAAATTTGTATATTCATATTCTCAGTTTTAAGTAGACTTGACTTTTAAGAAAACATTTTTAGTGAAGCAGTTTAAGTCCTTTGCATTTGAAGAACCTAAGATGTTTAAAAACGTTCTACCTCATCCCATTTGATCCCTGAGATTTTATTAATAATCTATTTCAGTACATACATGTTGTGTTCTTTATCTGGCTCAGCAAATGTTGTCAATTACGAAGCTCCATTGTCAAGGTTTTGGTGAACTTGTTAACAAGGCTTAAAAAGTAAATCAGGACTAGTTACGCCACGTTTGGGGAGTTTGATGTGCACATAAAAGTCAGGTTTTCAAGGGAAAAGTAGTAATCTCTTGAGAAACAATATCTGAGTATTTTTCTACTAATTTGTCAAGCCAGGTCCAAAAGCAGACAGGCCCTGAGATCAGCAGACTGCCCTCTGTGAGGCAAGAATGTCTCTGTGCTCCAGGGGCTACGCATACTGGACCAGGAGAGCTAACGGGCTCATGAGCAGAAAGCAGGCCACTACCAAGGAAGCCTGGTCTCCTTCAAATGGCAAACGGGGCTGGCCCACCTGAAAAGAGGACCTCGAGACATAACATTATAACAATTCTCAGGACATATCTATTAAGCTGAAAACCAGTCAGCCAAAAGACAATTGCTTTTTATAGCTTATTTTTCCCTCTTATTTCAATTTTAAAACTAAAACTCTTAAGAAGTAAGCTTCCTTTATGAACAGTAGTTTACACACCCAATGTTTTTCAACTTACTACAAATGCATTTTTTTAATTCACATTTTTTAAGTTCCGTGGCCAGTTTTCTCTGGTTTTAGATAGGCTCGCAAATTATGCCAGTCTATGTGTCTTGACATATTTAATAATAGATCCACATTCATGAAATATCAACTCAACAGTCTTTTCACTGGGAATAACAGAGCAACCAACCATGTAATTGGTAGTGTCCTTAACAGGGTCTTGAAAGCCCAGCATAGATTCAGGGACACTTCGTTGCAAAGGGGCTCCAATATCCCCACTAAAGTGTCTCTGCCCACACATTCCAGCATGTTCTCTGCTGGTGATCGACCGCTCTCTCTCGAAGCTCTTTCTGAAGCCAGAACTAGAAGGGTAATGTTTTGTTGGGGGCTTTTCCCACACATCCACTTATTTTATTTACAGTTTATGGTCAATGCAAATCAATTCCGTAAAATGAGAAATGATGAAGAATCAAGGCATAACTATGAAAATTCAAAATTGATAGATGTTCAACACAAAAAACCCCACAAGCATCAAAATGGGTTTGTTTGCAGCATAAGATCCAACAGGTGTTATTTCAAAGGATGGCAAATGCTTTTTTTTTTTTTTTAAAGACAGTGGCCACATCATATACTAGAACACCTCAGCTTAGCAGTGTGTTTTCATATGAACTAAAATTTGTTTCTAAAAATATTTTTCACATTGAAACTTCTCCAGGATTAAGCCTGTTCCTAGGCCTAGTACCAGTTTCTAACCACCTAAAAACTGACTGATACAGAAAGTATTCCAAACGTAAGTATTCTGATTCTTAAAGGTTAAAAAACATATATTCTAAAGTAGTTTAGAAGAATCACTGCAAACAATAATGCTGGTGCTCTTCCACTCCTAACTCTCCAAATAGCTGATGTGCCACTTTGGGGTTCATTATTTGATGGCCTCTCACTTCCAAGGTTTCTAAATACACCTCCCAGTGGAACATCTTCATATTTAAAACATTATTGAACACAAATGGAATTAGACAGCAGTGTTTGAGCATTGAGAAGTCCTACCTGTGAAACCTGCGGAATCAGGTCACTAGGTGAACCCAGCACCCCCTTCCTGGATGGGAATGTCCACGTGGGCACATACACTTTTTTACTTCACTGTATGTGAGCCAGCTTTACGGTGAGGCATGGACTGGAAAAGACCCCATCTCTCATGGCCCTTGCACATGCCAATGAATATCCAGCAATTTAAGTGCACATCAAATCTAAGGCTCCAAAGAAGAGAGTTCTGTACCCCAAAATGAAGAGCAATGTTTTCACCAACTACATGTGTCAGTGTGATGTTTGTCAACATGCAAAAAAACTAAACCAAAAAGATATAATCCTTGCCCTAGAAAAGCTTCTGTTCTAAAGATGGGCCTGAGTCATAATTTTATGGACACTATAGAATTCAACCCCACATAAAAATATTACCAGAAGCAGCAATGTTAGATGGACTGTGAAGTGTGGTCAAAAAGAAGAAGCATTAAAAACATTAAGCTTCCGAAGACGCTCAGACTAAGTGGGCTGGCTATTAAGAAACTCATTTGTCTGAGCTCTCCAGCAAAGGTTGAACTTCATCTTCGGAAACGTTACTGTCGAGCATAGCGAACCCAATTTGGCCTAATGAATTTGCCTGCCTTGCCAGTACTCCTTCACAATGACACAAATTACATTTAAACCATGCAGGGGATTTAAGGATTATTCCCTTCAGACAAGGAACTTTCATACTGGTCTTGGGTCCAATCAATTTCACAATGGCAGAGTTATGAACCCCTTCGCTCTCAGCCTCGCAAAGACTCCAGCTCCCACTTTGATCAGCAATGATGCCTTCCTAGTAGAACACAGCAGAAACTGAAGACTTGCCAATCCTTTATTCATTCTGTCTTTCTTTCTTTTTTGCCATTCACAAATATTTACTGGGTTACTAACTGCTGTGCCCCAGGGCCAGTGGGAGGGCTGGACCCAGGGCCTGAAAAGGTTTGCCTCTTCACACCAAGAATTATTCTTTAGAAAATGCCACAGGTGTGGGCATAGTGGATAGAACTGGTAACCCTTTCTCTCAGCACAAGCACTAGAACGAAAGCGACTAACTGGGCTAAAAGCAGCAGGGGTCATTAGAGCCCCAGCCCAAAGCCCTGCGCTTGCAACAGCTGCAGGGGCCTGCCTGAGTGCTTGGGGTGTTTGACCCCAGTGACAGGAAACAAAAGCTGAGAAAAGTCATTCATTTCTCCAACCAACAGTAAGTAGGCATGTAGTGAATGCCAGCCCCAGGAGAGGCACTGCAGGATAACGCAAAAACCACAGGTTCAGGAGCCAGACACAACCAGGTCTCATATCTTGCACTCTAAAATGTATGAGGAGGTATAATCTTGAGCAAGTTAACGGACTTGAGCCTGTAAGATGGGGATAGCTGTCAAGGTTGTTCTGAGAACTGAATCAGGCAACAGGTGTGAAAACACTTAGTACCTGTGTCTGGCATACAGCAGATTATCAGTAAATGTCAGCCCCTCACCCTTCCATCCTTAATGTCCTCATCTCTAAAATGGGATAATGATACCTGCCTCACAAGGTTTGGGGGACGATGACTTCCCCGAATGTCTGTGAAACCCTTTGTGAACTAGAAAATGATGTAAAGACATAATTTTTTTTTCACATTCTGAGGGGTGATAGGGATAGGAAAAAAAGGCGAACGGACTTTTGTTCTTAAGAAGTTCATTTTGGAGGAGCCATCACAGCCTGGTGGCCTCAGTGCTGTCCCGGAGGTACATGGATAGAGCCATGGCTCGCAAGAGGTTGCAGTGATGGGGTGAGGCTGAAAAGTAGTTGGGGCAAGAGGATAGAGTCTCATGAATCACAATGAAGTTTATTCTGCAGGCACCAAAAGCTATGGAAAATTTTAAGCCGGAGGAATACAAACTGCTATTTTTTGGAAAGTTGAATGGCTGCCAGTGGTGCATCAAATAGCTTGGAGGAGAGACTGGAAAAAGATGAACCAAGGCTTGCAAAAAAAGGATTCCCTCTGCAGCTGAGGTGGCTCTGAGGATCCTGGTCTCTGTGATCTTGTCAAGAGCTGCTCCTCTTACATAGGACTTCAACTTTGAGTCTTGGCCAGTTTGGGCCCTTTTAAGTTATTTTCCTCCAATATGAAGACACCACCCGAATAAGCTCTCTTTCCTCTGACCCCTTCAGTTCACTCTCTCTCTTCTCTGAGAACTGTCCCCTACCCCACCCCACAACAGTGGATACCTAGGGCCAAGTTTCTACTGCAGGACCCTGACGGCAGGCCATGATCACCAAGGGCAGACACCTGACCAAAGCTGGATCACTCATATTTTTTCTCCTAGGAATCTAGAATTAGGGCTCAAAAGTATGCCAGTCAGATTCAGTTAGTTCTTGAACTGGGAATGCAGGTAAACTCAGGAGCTGTGGGGCAGGGATGTCGTGTCATAAGAATATCTATAGAATTGTAACTGGCAGCCAGATGATACATGAGAATATGAGATGATATTATGCAGGCTCCAACTCTGGATCACTCAGGCATCCCTAAGAGCTGGGGGCCTGATGTATAGGAAGAACTGGAAAAGAATTCAGAGTAGATTCAGGCAGAATATAGGTTAGATGAATCTTCTCAAGTGGGTAAGGGTTGCAAACTTGTGAGACATGAGAGTTGGGGATTGTGGTCTTTGAACACAAGCCACTTGAGACTCCCCTGGTGGCACTGGCAGTCTGGACTGGGGTGCTTCCTTAGCCAGATTTCTGGTCAGTGTCACCCCCAATTCCATTGGAAAGGTAACTCCTAATTGCTTGGGATAAGAGAATTTATTTTTTAAAATAGATCTTTATTGGAGTATAATTGTTTCACAATACTGTGTTAGTTTCTGTTGTACACCAAGGTGAATCAGCCATATGCATACATATGTCCCCGTATCCCCTCCCTCTAGAGCCTCCCTCCCACCCTCCCTATCCCACCCCTCTAGGTCATCGCAAAGCATCAAGCTGATCTCCCTGTGCTATGCTGCTGCTTCCCACTAGCTATCTATTTTACATCGGTAGTGTATATATGTCGATGCTACTCTCACTTCACCCCAGCTTCCCCCTCCCACCCCAGGTCCTCAAGTCCATTCTCTATGTCTACATCTTTATTCCTGCCCTGCAACTAGGTTCATCGGTACCAATTTTTTTTTAGATTCCATATATGTATTAGCATACGGTATTTTTCTCTTTCTGACTTACTTCACTCTGTATGACAGACTCTAGGTCCATACACCTCACTACAAATAACTCAATTTCGTTTCTTTTTATGGTTGAGTAATATTCCATTGTATATATGTGCCACATCTTCTTTATCCATTCATCTGTTGATGGACATTTAGGTTGGTTCCATGTCCTGGCTATCATAAATAGTGCTGCAATGAACATTGTGGTACATGTCTCTTTTTGAATTATGGTTTTCTCGGGGTATATGCCCAGTAGTGGGATTGCTTGGTCATATGGTAGTTCTATTTGTAGTTTTTTAAGGAACCTCCATACTGTTTTCCATAGTGGTTGTATCTATTTACATTCCCACCAACAGTGCAGGAGGGTTCCCTTTTCACCACACCCTTTCCAGCCTTTTTTGTTTCTAGATTTTTTGATAATAGCCATTCTGACTGGCAAGAGGTGATACCTCATTGTAGTTTTGATTTGCATTTCTCTAATAATTAGTGATGGTGAGCATCTTTTCATGTGCCTCTTGGCCACCTGTATGTCTTCCTTGGTGAAATGTCTATTTAGGTCTCCTGCCCATTTTTTAATTGGATTGCTTGTTTTTTTGATATTGAGCTCCATGAGCTGTTTGTGTATTTTGGAGATTAATCCTTTGTCTGTTGTTTCATTTGCAAATATTTTCTCCCATTCTGAGGGTTGTCTTTTTCTCTTGTTTATGGTTTCCTTTGCTGTGCAAAAGCTTTTAAGTTTCATTAGATCCCATTTGTTTATTTTTGTTTTTATTTCCCTTTCTCTAGGAGGTGGGTCAAAAAAGATATTGCTGTAGTTTACGTCAGAGTGTTTTTCCTATGTTTTCCTCTAAGAGTTTTATAGTGTCTCGTCTTACATTTAGGTCTTTAATCCATTTGGAGTTTATGTTTGTGTATGATGTTAGGTAGCATTCTAATTTCATTCTTTTACATGTAGCTGTCCAGTTTTCCCAGCACCACTTACTGAAGAGGCTGTCCTTTCTCCACTGTATGTTCTTGCCTCCCTTGTCATAAATTAGGTGACCATATGTGCGTGGGTTTATCTCTGGGCATTCTATCCTGTACCATTGATCTATATTTCTGTTTTTGTACCAGTACCATACTGTCTTGATTACTGTAGCTTTGTGATATAGTTTGAAGTCAGGGATTAGGCACTTCTTAACATAAAAAGATGTAGAATTAAGTGTAGATATGAAGTAAATCAAACTCATAGTAGAGAGATAATAAATCATAGTATCAATATTTTTGCAATAAGCCTGGGAGAAAACCTATACTTTAAGTACATTAAGAGACTCTGGGATATTAGTTTATCTAATAGATCGGCCCTGTGATTCCAATTTATAAGATATAGGTGAGTAACTTATTTTGACTTATGATTTCAAGTAAGAGAATTTTATAAAAGTTATAAACATTATTGGATCATTCAAGAAAACTTTGAATGTACCATACTTATATGTTTAAATCATCAGATGTAGAGAGTTTACTGCAATATTTCAGGGAATGGATTCTAAGGCCAGACTGACAAGAGTTGGAACCCAGTTCTGCCAGTCACTGGCTGTGTGACCTCAGACAAGTTACTTAACCTCTTTGGGCTTCCATTGCCCCATCTGTAAAAATGGGGAGAACAACAGTCCCCCTATATCACTTATTGTTGCAGTCATGACTGAATGAAGCAATATACAGAAAATTCTAAAACCATTGCTGGCATAGGGTACCCTACACAAGTATCTGCTATTATCATTATTAGATTATATGAGAACAATGGGAATATTTTCAAAGTTTTGCTTGTTAGACAAAGGCTGTAAAAAGTAAATAAACATTTGATTTATAAACTTGAAATATTCATAGGAGTTTGAGTAAATGAGTATATAGCTAAGATCTCACTCTCTCACACACACACACACACACACTGCACCAACTTACACTGACAATGGAGTCAGCAGAGAGAGAGGAAAATGAAGCAGATGTGCTGAGATAAACAGAGAGGAGAGACAGAGCCTAGCTGCCTGGGCTCCTCTTGCCTCAGGCTCTTGTGAGGCCCAAGTGCCCACCCTGCCCTTGGCTTTCAGGAGACCCTCTGGCCTTATGATACAGTCCTCTTAGAGGCTCACTGTGTCAGACTGGGTTTCTATTACTTGCCACACCTGCACGCTTCAGTGTGTTGAGCAGGGCTCTGTAGTGCATGGCTCCCATTTGCCAGCTCTGAGGCAGGCTCCACCTGCTGTCCCATCCAGGCAAGAAGAGGAAGAAAAGAAACCTCCTGCCTTCACACTTTGAGCAACCTCAGCCAACAGCAAGGAGACCTTGGGCAAAGTATTTAACCTCTCGGTGCCCCCATTTTCTCAAGTGGGGACTGATAATAGCACCTCCTTAGACTTACTGTGGTGATCATTTCATAGTATTGCAATCTAGAATCATTAGCTTGTACATCTGAAACTAACACAATGTTATATGTTGATTATACCTCAATTTAAAAAAAAATGCATCTCTTAAAGAGAGTTAAAAAAAGAGAGATATAGTACCTACTGCACAGGTTTGTTGTATAAAGGTACAATGAGTTAATAAATATAAAGAGCTTAGCACTGGCTGGTTCTAGTGCCCTGTGAGTCCTACATAAGAGTTAGCTTTTATGACTACCCTGAACCATCTGAAAATATGTAGCTGCGTTTAATAGCTATCTATGGGTAAAACTCTATGTTTAATAGCTATCTATGGGTAAAACTCTATGTTTTAATAGAGTTAGGAAGTGTCCTTTAAAGAAAAGGAGAAACTACCTTAAACTATAAAGGTACAAGGCCAGAAGAATTACAAGGACCAAATTATTTGCTTAGAGTTGTACAGAATCCCAGGTTCAAAAAACACTCCTGAAGCATATTTTCAAGTTAAAAACAAACAAAACCGCTGCCTAGGAGCATGTACATCCTTTAGCATCTGCCAGTCTGTTGGCCCTCTGCTTACACCCATATGTCCAACAGTTACTATGTAAACTGACTTTTTCCATTCAGATCATCAGGCACTGTGCACCACGGGAAGATGACAGACTCAAGTTGTCAAACCCCCGATTTAAAAGGAGAGATTAATAAGTCAATAAATCATTTTAAAAGGAGTAAAATTTGGGAGCTTGCAAGGGTGCTGTGAGTGTTCAGAGGAGAGAGAAAATTTTTGGAAGGCATTCCCCACTCCACAAATACCATTCTTAATTTGTGTGGTTAAATCTAAAAACAGTCTCTCCAACTTGAAGATGCTCAAGGCTTAGGAATTACTTTCATACAAAATGCACATGTCAAGAAGACTCCTGGTTAATAAGAAATCACCAATATTCAATCATTCTGACCTAAAAAAAAAAAATAATGAATATGGTTCATATAAAATTTTTACATGTATTTTTATCTTATTTCCTTTCTGGAGTATCCTTAAAATTTTTTTCATTTAAATCCCTGAAGAACATTCATTTGGAGCTAGCAGAATATTTTCCCATATTCTGGCTATTACCAGGGACTATGTATTAAAATCCTTTGGTAAAAAGAGGGCTATCTATAAAGAATTGCTTTATTTCAAATCATTCATGGCTGTATGCTTCCCTCTTGTGTTAGAAAATGGAAACACAAGCAAGATTTCCTACAGCCTCCGAATGGGTGGGCTACCTGCCTGGAGCAGCATTACATAACTCTCGGGGGTACCATTCACCTGGAATACAATGAGAATCAAGTCCTTTGGAATTCTGTGGCAGACAGTGATTGGCCCTCTGTCAAATAATTAAAATGTGGCAGATTTCTTGACTTTTAAGAAGAAGAGATGTTACATTATTCTGTCTCCTCACTAAGGATTTTTCCAATTGCACGGTCTGGCCAAACTAGGATGTCCAGCTGTAAAGAAACTGAATGAAGGTGGCCACAAAAAGGGGACATCTTTTTCTATGGGGTCTTTCTGAGTCTGAGTTTCTGTAAAATGGGGATAGTAAAACTTCCTTTAAAGGTTCTGACAACAAATGAGGAAAGGCACGTAAAGTGCTTATCACAATGCCGCGCTGTAGAGTAGCCACTCAGTAAATGTTATATAAACTACCAAAATAGAGATATTGAGAAGGACTGATCCCATCCTTCTAACACAACCCCTGATCTCTAAAGCACGTGGGCCCAGGCAGGAGAGAATCAATGCTCTGGGTCGGCCTGTGGGATAGATTAAACACCTATGATGGGCCAGGAAAAATGTGGAGGAAGGGGAATCTACAGTCCCTGCTCTAACCAGAGGACTTCAGACAGGCCTGGGTCTGAATCCTGCCTTTGCCAGCTTCTGGCTGTGTATGGCCTTTCTGGTCTCATTTTTCTTATTTGTAAAACAGGGACAATGACACTGCTTTAAAAGCTGTTGTAAAGTAGGAGATAATTGCAGTAGGTCACGATGTGCTGGGCAGTGTTCCAAGAGCTTTACAAGCATTAACTCACTTAATCTTTACAACAGCCCTATGAGATCAATACTATTATTCTCGGCCCCTATCTTAGGTATAAGAACACTGGTTATGTCATCTGCCCAAGGTCAAATAGCTGGGAAATTGTGGAGATGGGTTTTGAACCCAAGGAATCTGGCTCTAGAACCCACCCTCTTAACCATCATGATGTGTTGCCTCTTATTGTATTATGTGGCAAATACACAATATGCAATAGCTTTTAAAACAGCGATCTAAAGAGATGTGGTCATTTTCCCACTCTACACCATTTATGGGAATTCCTGGGATAAACAGTAGCCCAAGTGGGCAGAGGCAGTACACTCTTGCTGGGTTTTAAGATTTAAGTGAGAACAAGGCTTCAGGAAAATCAAAAGTTACACCACAACATAAAAGATTTGGGAACTCCCTAGACTACAGCTCTAGATAACTCTATTAAAAATGTCTACCTGGGCTTCCCTGGTGGCGCAGTGGTTGAGAGTCCGCCTGTCGATGCAGGGGACATGGGTTCGTGCCCCGGTCTGGGAATATCCCACATGCCGCAGAGCGGCTGGGCCCGTGAGCCATGGCCGCTGAGCCTTCGCGCCTGGAGCCTGTGCTCCGCAACGGGAGAGGCCACAACAGTGAGAGGCCCGCGTACCGCAAAATAAAATTAAAAAAATAAATAAATAAAAATAAAAATAAAAATAAAAATGTCTACCTTGGGCTTCCCTGGTGGTGCAGTGGTTGAGAGTCTGCCTGCCGATGCAGGGGACACAGGTTCGTGCCCCAGTCCGGGAGGATCCCACATGCCGCAGGGCGGCTAGGGCCATGAGCCATGGCCGCTGAGCCTGCATGTCCGTAGCCTGTGCTCCTCAATGGCAGAGGCCACGCAGTGAGGGACCCACGTACCGCAAAAAAAAAAAAAAAAAGAAAAAAAAAGTCTACCTTGAGGAATTCAGCATAGTGGAAATCTAGGTTTGCATCCCTACTCTTGATAATTTTTAGTATCTTGGTGATCTTAGGCAAATCACTTACCCTCTATTTCCTCATCAGTAAAACAGAGGTCTAATTACCAACTTCTTAAGAGTTGTTGACAGGATAAAACGAGATCATGTAAAGGGCTTATCATGGTACACAGGATTACATGTAGGTTCTCAGGCAGGTTTATTTAATAACAACCCTACGATGTAGGTATCCTCACAATCCCCATTTTACAGATGAGGAAACTGAGGCTTAGGCAATAAATGACTTGCTCAAAGTCTCACAACTAATAAACTGGAAGGCAGGCTTCGACACCAGTTTTAATGCCAAAGCTGGTGCTTAGGCTGTATGGCTCCTTTGGATGATCAAGCACATTTGAACTTGGAAAAAATTAAGAGGAAATAGATTCCAGGTGACTCTCATCGGGATATTGGGCAAGTGCAAAGTATATGAGTTTTGGTGCCTGTACAACCCACTGCACTTGGTAGACAGAGCACACGTGTTGTGTGTTGAACTGTGCATCCCACCAAAAAAAAAAAAAAAAAAAAAAAGATATGTTAAATTCTGAACCCCAGATACCTGTGAATGTGACCTTATTTGGAAAAAGGGTCTTTGCAGATGTGATCAAATTAAGACGAGGTCATACTGGATTAGAATGGGCCATAAATCCAATCACAGGTGTCTTTATAAGGAGAGGGAGATTCAGAGACAGACACATAGGGAAGAAAGCCAGTGAAGACAGAGACGGAGATTGGAGTTCTCTGCACCAATGACTGCACCTTAGAGTCCTCCAAACCTTTGTATGCCCATTATTTAAATTAATTCTCATAAAACTCTCCAATAGGGCAGATACTAGAATTGATTCCATTTTACAAGTGTGAAAACTGAGCTTTAGATCAGTTAAGCAGAATACATGATATTGCGCAGTAAATTGTACAACTGAGATTTGAACCAACATCTTCAATTCCAACCCATCACTATGAACTAAAGTTATCTGGTAAGATTCAAGGAGCCACCAAGTGGCCTGTCTTCCGTTTGACATTATGTCAGAAGTCTACAGAAGCAGTGCGGATTATGGAGCACTGGAATCTTCTTGTCAATTATTACCATTAGTATAGTTGTAAACAGGACAACAACGGTATTGGGTATATGCATTAAAGCAGCGACTGTGCCCTGCCTCCACCCTCACTTCACTCTCAGCTAAGGTGTCCCTGATTCCTCTTCATCATCTTGCACTTGCCTCAAAAATCACCTTGTATGGGCAGAGAAAACATCCTCATTCTTCCCTTCCCCTTCAAGGTGGGGTTGAGTGACTCTGTGATCCTTTGATTCCCTGAACTTCTCCCCTGGAGATTCAGAGGGAGTGCAACCCTGCCAACATCTTGATTTCAGACTTCTCGTCTCCAGAACAGTAAGAAAATAAATTCTGTAGTTTTAAGCCACCCAGTTTGGAGTCATTCATCACAGCAGCAACAGGAAACTAATACACTAGTATTCACACCATATTTTTGTAACTACTTATGGATTCTCCTCTACCAGCATGAATCCTTGAGAATGAAGATTTTGTCTTATTTATCTTTGTACCTGCAACCATCTCACACAGTGCCTGGCACTTAAAGAGTGCTCAGCAATGCTTGTTGAATGAGAAAATACATGTGGTCCAGGAGGTGCACAGTAATGCCAGCACACATTTCTTGCAGCTTCCCATCTGTAGAATGACATTGGCCTGGGCCAGGTAACCATGCCACAGATCCATCTCAAAATACCCATCTTCAACTACGCACTGCTAGCTCATGACTCCAGTAAGGTGAAGGCCTCAAATCAATGGCCTTGTGACTGACATTTACAGCAACTGTGAACCTCTGTCTCACAGATCAAGGGAAAATGTATGGACAGAGACAGGATAGGACATGTAGGCAGTGGAGGTGATGACAGACACAGAAGACCTTCCCCTCTGCCCCTCCACTGGCTTCAGAGTTTGGAATAATCATAATAATCATTAGAATCATCAGAATCTTCTGTTTGCTACATACTTCCAATGTCAGGCACCATGGTGAGTGCTTCACAAATTTTACTTTGTTCTCACATTAATCGTTAAGGCAGATATTTTTACTCTCTTTATACCAAATCTACTTACAGGGTAAAAGGCTATGGTGAACTGTGTGATAAGCATGTTTCTCGTGAATTTGACCTCAGAGGGCTTGGTGCCAACTGCATGGCCCAACCCAGAGAGGCAGCTGTCTTTTGTGACAGGAGCCAACCTCACTCCCAATTCCATCTGAGTTTCCTACACTTATTTCCCTTTTGCTTCATTTTTAAATGGATTTCATTTGGCTCCACAGAATGCATTTCTTTCAAAGTCCCCATGAGGCAGCGTAACATAATAGTTTTATTACCAAAGCAAAAGGTCTTTCCCCGTCCCCACACAGTTATGCCAACCCAGCTCCATTTTCTGGCCTCTTTGCAATCATGGGATGATCTCTCAGAGTTGAGGTGGACACAGGCTTAACACCTAGGTTTCTGGTTTTCGTGGCTTTGAACTGATAGTACTCCCTTCCAAGGTCAGGGTCATTTTGTCTACTTGGGCTTTCACAAAACTTCCTACTGTGTACAATTTCTAAATGCACCAAAGCATGTTGAGATGTTTACCAGGATGGACGAGAACTGGATGGACGAGAACTGGATCCCCAGCGCACTGCAGTAAACTGCAGAAGGAAAGCAGAATGCCAGAATCTCCCTCAGCGTGAACTGTCTTCTAAGACCTTCTCGACAGGGCAATGTGCTTGAACAGTATAAAATGTAATTCATTTTCAACAGTTATACCAGAGTATTTTCATCTAAATTAATATTATCTCCTTCAAAACAAGCACCCTGGGTAGCAACGTATGTATTCAAACAATGCTGACATTGCACTAACATTTCTGGAACTCTTTTTCGGGCAACTGTCTTTACAGTCTGTGGTACTTTCTTTGAAAGTCTTCAGTCTTAACAAATTTCATCCTTTGAGAATAGATGTGAACTTTGGAAAGAGAAGAAAATTGGTTGGAGCCATGTCTAATGAATAAAGTGGGTGATCAAATCTTGTTACATCGTTTTAGGTGAAAAATGAGGCATGACTATAAAATAATGTGACTGGTTTCCCTAGGTGACCCATAAACCGACTAGCTGAAAAATAATTCCCGTAGAGGAGTTTCAAAATGCTTTGAGCACTAGATGCATCATTGGAATAAGTGTATGGTTCCCAGAGTGGTGATTTGGCAGGGTACAATACTAATTTGGATATATACGTTCAAATATGTTTGTAAAAAAAAAGAAATCTGATTGCTTACACTCAAGAAAATGAAGAAGCTATTCTCCTGGAGAAATTTCTCCTCCTTTTTTTGACAGCCTGGTTGGCTTTGGACAAGGAGTGTGCTGAGAAAAATAGACTCACCTCCTGCAGAAAGGCTTCGTTGGACACACTACCCCCTCCCACACATAACCCCTGCCTCAAGCTGGGGCAGGAGTCCCGGCTCTGAGCGCCCACAACCATCTCTTTTCCCTCAGGTATTAGCACTTATAAAACTTAGTGGTGATTGTCTGTCTTTGTGTCAATCTACCTCCTTCAACTAGAGGCTCCTTGAGAATGAGGACATTATTTTGATCCTGTATCTCCGATGCTCGGACAATGTGCACAGAAGCACAGGATACTAATCCCTGTTCTGGAGGCGGACCCTTTGCCTTTGCTTCTCACGTTCCCAGGGCTTCGCCTGCCAAATATAATTTCTTCTGCCTGGCAAGCAAAACTGGACATTCAGTCTGTGTAAAATCCCACCCATACAAATTTATAGAGGCCTAAGGTAGAGTTAGTGGCTGCTTAGGGCTGAAGGTGTAGGGCAGCAAGAAGGATTGACTGTGAATGCACAGGGCTTCTTTCAGGGTGATGGAAATATTTTAAAATCAGATTGTGGTGATGGTTGCATAACTCTGCAACTACACTAAAAAATACTGAGTTGTACACTTTACATGGATAAATTGTGTGGTGTGTGAATTATATCTCAATAAAGTAGTTTTATTTTAAAAGTCCTCCACAATGAGAATGATTGTTGCCTAGGTTCCTTTCTAAGCCTGTAGTTGGAATAAATGATAGTCAAGGTCTTTTAAAAAAATCTAGGTACCGATATAAAATTAGGTCTCTATGTTCCCTCTGTAACTCTATCACTTGAAAATGACTGAGTGGTTTTCACTAAATTTGGAAAGCATGTTTATGATAATGAGGACTGTGGGGTATTCCCCAAGATTAATACTCCCTTTCATTTAGACTGACACCCACAATATTTAGCCTAACACATAGTACCCAGAATAACATCGATATAGGCATACCTCAGAGATATTGCAGGTTCAGTTCTCAGACAACTGCAATAAAGTGAATATCACAATAAAGCAAGTCATACGAATTTTTTGGCTTCTCAGTGCATATAAAAGTTATGTTTACATTATTCTGCAGTCTGTTTAGTGTGCAATAGCATCATGTCTAAAAAAATTGTATATACCTTAATTTTAAAATATTTTATTGGTAAAAAAAATGTTAAGCATCATCTGAGCCTTCAGTGAGTTATCATCTTTTTGCACTAGCAACTTCAAAGATCATTGATCACATAACAAATATAATAATGATGAAAAAGTTGGAAATATTGCAAGAATTACCAAAATTTGACACAAAGACACGAAATGAGCAAACGTTGCTGGAAAAAAAGACTCGTCACAGAGTTGCCACAAATCTTCAATTTGCAAAAAATACAGTATCCGTGAAGTGCAAAAAAGCAAAGTGCAATAAAATGAGGTATACCTGTATTTCCCAGCCTCCCTTGCTGCTTGAGGAGGACTTAGCCTAAGTTTCAGCCAATGGAACAGTGCAGCCTCTGAGAAAGGTGTACCTTCCTCCCTCTTTCTCCCCTTCCTGTTGGCTGGAATGACCATATGGTGGTAGGCAGCCACGTTGGACTATGCAGATAGGGCAATTCACTGGGGAAGGCTGAGCAACAAAAGAAAAGAAACATGCATCCTCTGACACAGTGGAGCCATCACCCCAGCCCTGGACTGCCCACATCCAGTCTATTACAGAAAGGGTAATACTCTTGAACCTATTACTATGAACTTTTATTTTAAGTAACTTATTTTAGAACTCTGCTATAGCAGCCAAAACCTACGTTTTAACTAATGATAAAATTTGGTGTTCTGTACCAAAACAGAATCTAAAATATGCAGCATTGGCATACTTTTTATGGCCATGGCAAAATTTTTACCACCACTACCCTGGAAGGCAGACCATGGGCCAACCAAACCTGTAGCTCTAGGCAAATGGTTAGGAGAATTCAGAACAGGAGTGTTTGTTGGCTGCTTCTTGCCACAATACAGAGAGGAGCTCAGGCAAGGACTAGGCATCCTGCAAGCAGAAATGGAGGTGATGGTTCTGCTAAGGAAAGTATTCTTTGTGCCTTGTACACCATGTTGCCCAAGTCCAGTAATTTGTACACTGCAGAGTTGAGATGAAGACCATTTGTGTGCCTACGCTAAAGCAGCTACCTGTGAAGCAGCAGGTGTAGCAGAAAAGGCTTAAATCTTTCCTGGGATTCTCTGCCACACAGTGGGAACTAGCCTACCAGCAAATAACTCATTAAGGATACTGTCTTCTTACCCAGCCTAGCTTTTCCTATTGCCTTAAAGTGACCATCAGTGACAGAGAAATCAGGGGAGGGACAAAGCATAGAGGCCAAAAAATAAAAGCTAATGTTTTCAGGCTTCAAAACTCTATCTAGGTGAGAACTTTCACTGTGGTTATCAGTGTTGGAGAAACAAAGGACTTTTAGGAAAGATAAATGGGGCCTTAAAGGAATGGGTAGGGGATATTATAATTTTGTGATAATGTCTGTTTAGGTGTGGTGCTGAGTCAATTTTCCTTGGTTTCCAAAAACTCTCTCCCAGGGACGGGATTTATGACAACTGAGGAGGCTCTGCTTTTAGGCAGAGAAAGGGGTTCAGAAAAATGCCTATTCTCAAAGGCCTTCAGCTCGAAATAGTTTTTATGCCACAGTGATGTATTCTGGACCCCTTCAGACTTCAGAAAGGCTTTCAGAAGAATGATTTGAGTGGGCTACACCTCTAAGAAAGTTAAGCAGGCAAGTTTCTATGATCCATTCATTTTCCCTTAAATTTCCTTGAACTTGACACAGACATACCCAGTCATTCTGTGGCCATTGGAGCTGTGGTTAAAGTGGGGAATCACATTTTAAAAATGGCTACTGAAGCACTGACGTATATACACTACCAGATGTAAAGTGGATGGCTAGTGGGAAGCAGCCGCATAGCACAGGGAGATCAGCTCGGTGCTTTGTGACCCCCTAGAGGGATGGGATAGGGAGGGTGGGAGGGAGATGCAAGAGGGAGGAGATATGGGGATATCGTATGCAAATAGCTGATTCACTCTGTTATACAGCAGAAACTAACACGACATTGTAAAGCATTTATACTCCAATAAAGATGTGAAAACACACACACACACACACACACACACACACACACAAATTAAAAAATAAAAAAATTGTTTTAAATGGCTCCTGAGTGCGCCAAGTAATCGAGGGCTTACCTTCAGTTGGGAGAATTTGGAGAAGACTTTTCTTACCTGGTGTCCTCAAACGGACGGACCACAAACAGGGTAGCCCTAGGGGTGGGGGGAATGTTTGGAAAGGGTGAAAAGGGGTTGCTTTTGCCTCAGGGTTTGGTTGCTTTTTAAACTTCAACTGTTGGAAGTCTCCCTTCCCAATGCTTATCCCAATCACCACTCAGATGAGTTCCTGAGGCACAAGATAGAAAAGGTGAATGAAGCCCTGAATAAATACAGTGAGGAATGTCAATCAGGTCAGGCCAATGAGTCTGAAACACTTTGAACACTATGTTTTCATACTGGAAACAATTTCTTCCTCTTTCTTTTTCATGAGTGCCCCAAAGTGTTTCTGAAAAGAAGAAATGTGACAGGTAGGTGGTGGTACAGAAAGACTTGGTTGACTTGTCCAACCTGCTAGAAATGGTGGAGTTGGAATCAGGACTCTGGTCTTCTGATATTTCATCCAGTTGATCTTTTCCATAAATAAGTATATCCCAAAGCAAGCAGTTTCAGGGATTGTTATATCTTACTTAAAAGCTTGGGAAAACTGGATTGGGCAATGTTAAGTAGGACTTTCAGAGCTTTAAATATACAAAAGAGTCATGTGAGATTGCAAGAGGGCCCCAGAAGGATATTGGGAAATATCAATTTCCACCACCCCAGGGTTGATATGACTATCCATATATTATAAAAATCTTCCCAGGGTTAAGTTTGAACTCTTCCTTTTAAACTGTTGTTAGCAGCATACAGGGAGGGTGAGATCCTGTTTTCCTATAGATTATACCATACGGCTTATTTTGGCAACTGATACATGAATTTGTTTTTGCCTGCTGTTGAGTGTGAATGATTCTGCCCAAGGAGTACTTTCCTCCTGGGTCACACTACCTGGTAGGATTTGGGGATAAGGATTTGGGGGTAGGATTTGATTCTGAATAAATATCAGTCTCTTATACTGAACTCTAATATGCTTACAAACACCTGTGTTGCTAAAGAGTGAGCTGAAATGGTCACTACGTTGTGTGAGTCCCATGGGCTTAATCAGCAGGGTGAGTAGCCATTCTGGGGCCAAACCAACCAGTGTGAGGACCAAAAACACTGGCGGGGAGCTCAAGATGAACTCGCAGTTAATCTGAATGGTCTCCTGGGATAAACAGAGAACAAGACAAGCCCAGGCTGCATCCACTTGAGACCTACAGTCAAGAAGGTTTGTGTTGGAGGCCAGGTGGGTTACAGACAAGCAACCCAACAACCACTATAAGATGCCGTCAGCGCTGTTATGGAGGTGAGCAAGACAGGCTATGAGAGCAGAAGAGTGGTGCACCTGATTCAGGGATTGGGTGCAGAGGGGTGCCAACTAAACCCAGACCTGGAGGTGAAGGGGCGAGAAGAACGCTCCAGGTGGAACCAGATGTGAGAGTAGAGCATGTTGAAGAAGCAGGTTGAAGAGGCTGGTTGGAGAGAGCCCCATCCTCCAACTCCGTTGTTTCACACACTGCAGGAAGCAACCACACTAAAAACGCCTCACGTTTTATATTTTACAAGATACTTCCACACATATTGCTTTATTTTCTCACTACAGCAAACATTTCAGGTGTCCCTGGCCCACAGTCACAGAGTCAGGAAAAGAGACTGGGAATTGCCCCCTCTGTTCCTGGAATGCAAGAGATGTTAAACAGTAGCAAACACAGATACGCCAGGACTGTGTTCCAAATACTAGATTCCCGCAGGGAGTGGCTGAGGACACTGTCAGTCTGGGTAAAGTTTGGGTTGTTTTTTTTTAACATCTTTATTGGAGTATAATTGCTTTACATTGTTGTGTTAGTTTCTGCTTTATAACAAAGTGAATCAGCTATACGTATACATATGTTCCCATATCTCCTCCCTCTTGAGCCTCCCTCCCACCCTTCCTATCCCATCCCTCTAGGTGGTCACAAAGCAGATCTCCCTGTGCTATGCTACTGCTTCCCACTATCTATCTATTTTACATTTGCTAGTGTATATATGTCTGTGCCATTCTCTCACTTCGTCCCAGCTTACCCTTCCCCCTCTCCAGTCTGGGTAAAGTTTTAAGCAGTAAATGAGCATTTGGAAGGTATCCCAAATTCCCTCCTTTTTGGCTTGGGCTAATCTAAGTTTTTGTCACTTGTACCCAATTGGGTTCTGACTAACAAGGTATTCCTCTATTTTGGTTGGGGCCATTGAGGGTAAGAGGAAGGTAGGAGACAACGCTGAGATCTATGGGGTGTGGGCATTAATATGTGCCTCAGGCTGGGTATGATTAACTTAGTGTCCCCATATTAGGAGAACATTGATAACAGAAAGTCCTGCCCTCAGGCTCATCCTGAGGTTTCCCTACAAGTGTCATTCAAACAGTTTCCAGGTGAAAAGGGGCTGCCAGGCACTTTTAAATATGTTGTTTCATTTAATCCTCACAAGAGCCTCACTGCATACCTATTACCATTTCCAGTCTTCACAGACAAGGGGGAAAAAGGATCAGAAATTGAATAACTTGCCCAAGAGAACTGTCCCCAACTCCTATGATTTTTATTCTTTCTGCCTAGAATTCCTCCCCCAACAAATCCACCTTAGAAACTCCAACTCATCCTGTAAGCCTCAATTCCACTACCACCCCTCTGAGAAAACTTTTTCGCTTCCCCTTCCGCGCCCAAGTACAGCCTGCCATGCTCTTGACCCTTCAGCATCTGGCACATAACTCCCTCACAACACCTAACACACTGTGCTGTCTGCTTATTCCTGTCTACCTCCCCTTCTAGACTATGTATTTACTGAGGGCAGGAATGTATTATATCCCAAGTACTAAGCACAATGACTGATAAGAAGTAAGCACATAATAAATGTTTAATGAGAATAAATGTATGGGTCATAAACTATATGCTGGCTTTAAGTGCTGGAATATACTTGAAGTATTTTCCATATACTTCATAATTCATAATTCAGGGCAACAGAACAAGGATTCACTGAATGCTGCATTGCCTTAGGTACGAGGGAGTGTCACATGTAAACTGACAATTTCATCTATTCTAGAGGTACCTATGGGGAAAGGTCAGTTAAGGGAGAAGAGTGGCAGACAGGGGCTGCTGGGAAAGGCTTTCTGAAGATGCTATCTGGACTGCACCAGAAGAGAAAGAGCAGCATATTTAAATCCCTGGTGAGGGATGAGAGAGAGAGAGAATAAAATCAGAGAACAGTGAGCTGAGGATGGAAACCTAGGGAATAGCTAGGATGTGGGTAGAGTAAGCAGTCCATGAAGGAACTCTCAGAAAGTGTGAGTAGAATCAGGAGACAGTGATCAAGGCAAGGGAATGAGAATTTTTAAAGAGTACCAAGTCAGCAGTGCCAAATGCAACAGGCAGGTCACATAAGATAAGGCCTAAACAGTGTGCAATGGATTTAGCAACCAGAAAGTCATCAGTAACCTTGGCAAGAGCAATGTCAGTGGAGTGGTGGAAGAAACAGAAGCCAGACTGCATTAAGGTGGTGAGTGAACGGGAGCTAAGAAATCTGTGATGGTGAATGCAGACAATCTTTACAAAGATTGGCTAAAAGGGGGCGGGGAAAGCAACAGGGTAGAAGCAGAAGGGTGAAGAGGTTTTAAGAACACATATTTTTAGTCTTAACTAATTCTTTTCTTCCACCCCACGCTACTCTCAAATGGACAGTTTTCCAGTTGGACCCCTTAAATTCCCACTATGCTGTAAGCCCCTTAAGGACAAATCTTGCTTCTAAATCATCTTTTTATTCCACCCATTTCTCTGACATAGTATAGGCTCAGTATTTGCTGAAGAAGTGCAAATTCAACACAGGTGATAACAGGGAAATGAACAAGAGCTGTACTGGGATACAGGTCTTGTTCATTCTTCATTCTTCTTTCAAGGGAATGTGAGGTTGTCTGAAAATTCAGGAGCATAAAGAAAACAAATCCAGACAATCTTCTCTCACTGATGTTTATAAATGTTTGATCCAGAGAGGCAGATGTAGATTGTTCCCAGTTTAGATTTGAGAGACAGCTGGAAAATACATCTTTAGACTCAAGGGTCTCTTCATTCCCAGAAACTGTTCAAGTCCTTGGAACTAGCAGGTCTATACTAGATTCTCAGTGCTGCCATTAGAGTTCCTGTTGAACCTACCTAAGCTTCAGTTTTCTCATTGGCATCTTGAAGATGCCCATAATAGCATCTACCTCATAAGGCTACAGGAGGATAAATGAGATACTGCAGGGAAGTACTTTTCACAGGGCTTGGCAAAATGGCACTTAGTATGTTAATAAGAGAAATAAAGTACTGCTAAAATGGATAAAAATATTACTAAATATTACTGAGTTCCAGAAGAGGCGAGTGTAAGTCAAATCTTATGTTAAATATAGAAAGAAAAAAGAAAACTTAAAAAAAAACTCGTTAGAAAACTTTTTTATAAGAGTAAACAATCACCCCAATTTACCTACTTTATAAAGCCGCCTTTTCGCAAACGTACCAGGTTGACTGAAAAGTCTACTTCAAGGTTTCACCTGAGTAGACCTGCCCCATTAACTCATTTAACGTTCCTTAGCTGTGGTGGCGGAACCAAGGTATTGCGTTAATTTCCTGGCCTGCCACGACTGCTTACACAAGAGCGCCCTTGGGTAGATGGTTTCGGTTCTAATGGAAATTCAGCTCCAGCCCCCTCGGTGGAACAGATCCAGAAGCAACACCGAGCAAAGACTACCCTTTTCAAAAGCCTGCCCCCCAGCAACCAGGCCGCGCCAGGGCAGAGGCAGAAGCTCCGTCCCAGCAAACTTAGGGGACGGGGAAAGGGACTTTGCGACCGCCTCCTCAGAACTGAGCGCTTGACCACCAGGGGGGCGGGTGCCCAAAGCCTTGAGCTCGCAGCCAGCGGGAAGCGCCAGTCCCGGACGAGAATAGCAGGCAACCCGGCGGGATGCAAGGGGGTTCTGAGCAAGGCGGCGGCCTCTAACCTTTCCCGGCTAAGGCGACTGCACTCTGCTAGGTAACTGGATCTTCACCAGCAGAAAAGGTTAACGTAAATGTCAGAGGCCTGGAAGGCGGCGGGGGGAGGGGAGGGGGGAGGAGGAGAAAGAAGGGAGGCGCAGGAGGCGGAGGGGCGGGCCTCCCAAGGTCAAGCCCTGCCCTTCGCCTCAGGCCTCCCCGCCCGCGGGGTTGTGGGGGGGGTGGGCGACGAGGGATGGGAGGAGCTGGCAGAAGAGCAGCTCTGCGGCGCTCCGTGGCCACTGTCCGGCCCTGGACCACCTCCGCCCGGCCCGCTAGGCCAGGAAGAGCGAGCGCAGAGAATTGTGGGGGTGAAGACTGAAGCGGCGAGCGCGGAAGTGGCCCCGCAAGAGTGAGGCAGAAGGCGGGCGGGCGACCGGGGCGACCGAGGAGCGGGCGCGTCCCTTACCCCGTTGGCGGCGGCGATGCGGACGATGAGCTGGATGGCCTCCTTCATGTAGAACCTGCCGTCCCCGCCCACCACCAGGGTGGCCTCCTGCCGCTGCGCCGTCTCCACGGTGGAGATGATACTCTGGATGAAATTCTCGGCATAGTTGGCGCTGCTCTGAAACACCTTCACCCGCTTCCGCAGCCCGCTCGTGCCCGGCTTCTGGTCTTGGTACGCCTTGGTCTTAACGGTCACGATCTTCACCATGGTGGCGACTAGCTTCCTGGGGCCGGAGCGGACTCTGCTAAGCGAGGGGCGACCGGAGCTGTGGCTGCAGCTGCTGTGTGGTGAGGCCGCGGACGGGTCGGGGCAATGCAGACTCTCTCAGCGGTGCTCGTCCCTCCTCCTTAAAGGGACAGGGGACAGGGCCCTCCCTTCGCGGCCAGCCCACCTCCTTGCAGGTCCGAGAGGGGAGGGGAATGGGGAGCGCCCACCCCTAGGCCTCCAGTGTGATGGGTGGAGCCTCTCTGATTTACCCTCCCCTCGTAAACCCATCCGCTGTAAAATGAAATCCGCAACTCCTCCCATAAGTGGAAGAGCAGAGCTTGGGGTAGGGACCGGGTCACAGGGCAAGGACTTGAGGCAGAGTGGGAAAAATAGAGTAGGGACCGCCGGACTTAGAAGACTTGGGAAGGTTCCAATTTAGGATTTTTCCGCTTTATGATGGTGTGAAAGTAATAAGCATTCAGTAGAAGCCGTGTTTCTAATTTTGATTTTTGATCTTTTCCCGGGCTAGCAATATGCAGTAGGTACTCTGTACACTGGAGATGCTGAGCTGTGACAGCAAACCCAGCCCCAGCTCCCAGTCAGCCACTTGATCAGGAGGGTAAACAAGCAATACACGTGGAACCACTCTGTATCCATACAACCATTCTGTTTTTCACTTTCAGTACAGTATTCAATAAATTGCATGAGACATTCAACACTTTATTATAAAATAGGCTTTGTGTTAGACGAATTTGCCCAACTGCAGGGTAAAGTAAGTACTCTTTTAGGTAAGCTAAGCTGAGCTACAGTGTTTGCTAGGTTAGGTGTATTAAATGCGTTTTCCCCTTATGATAGTTTCACCTAACAGTGGGTTTATCAGGAGGTAACCCTAAGTGGAAGAAGATCTGTACAACATTTCCTGTGGTTAAGCTGGAGTTTCATGTGTAAATAACTTTCCGGAAACGCGTTCTGAGGGATGGAAGTGTCAGCCTTAGCTAGATTTTGACTCATTTTTTCTATTCTCTAAATATTAGGGTATTTGTGTCTAATTCAAAGGTCTAATTCAACCTACTACTTTCCACCTGTTTACTGATGGGCCACACTTCATTTGGTTAGGGTGGGTGTACTAATAGGTAAGATTTATTGAATATAATGTTTATTGAGTATAATGTTTCTAAAGTACAGGTTTTATTTTTCCCCCTATTTCATGCTCACAAAACTGAGATTCAAAAAATAAAATGGGGGCTTCCCCGGTGGCGCAGTGGTTGAGAGTCCACCTGCCGATGCAGGGGACACAGGTTCGTGCCCCGGTCCGGGAAGATCCCACATGCCGCGGAGCGGCTGGGCCCGTGAGCCATGGCCGCTGAGCCTGCGCGTCTGGAGCCTGTGCTCTGCAACGGGAGAGGCCACAACAGTGAGAGGCCCGCGTACTGCAAACAAACAAACAAACAAATAAATTAATTAATTAAATAAAATGACTAGTCAAGGCCACAGAGATAAGTATACGCAGGAGGCCAACTCAGGTGGATGTGGCTCCGAAGCCAGGGCTCTTACCATGATTTGCCTGCATGTCACCAGGTTTGAGAACTAGGAAATGTATGGGGAAGCCTTGATAAACATATGTACAAATACACGGTAAGGCTGAGTGTTACTATCACCAGTTATTCGTGTAGTACAAAATTGGTGAAGAGATCATAAAGAACTGAGGTGGCCACAAAGGGTTGGAGGATACAAAGTCAATGAAAGAGGCTCGATTGTTAAGTAGGAATATTCTGTCTTTTAGGTTCAACATTTCCCTTGATTTGGTGAGAGTGGTTGTCTCCTCTGCTTGAGAAATGTGTCATTTACAAGATGTGTTAACCAGGGAAAGCTAGTTAATATCTGTGGGCATATGTTTCTTTACTATAAAATGGACACAAAACCTATCTTAGAGAAGTTCTGCAAGAATTAATGGGGTTTTGTATGTCCCTAGTTCTCAATCATGCATACACAGTAGACTCACCTGAGACCCTTTAGAAACTAGCCATGTTCTGATCCAAACAGATTCAATCATAATCAGCTGATGTAAGTAAAGCAGCATGATGCTTATAGAGTAGTATCATCTTGTGAATTAAGTAGTATAATCAAACTCATTTTATAGACTAGAGGATTGAGAATAGAATGGTGAATGTAATCAAGGTTACCTGACCCCACAAAATGAAAATATAGCATAGAATCACTGAGTCTTAGAAATACGAACCTCTCAGAGTTGTATGGATTAAATGACATACTGAATATAGAGCTCCTCGCACAGTACTGATAGCTACTCAGTAAATGGTAACTCATTATTATAAAGTGGTGGGCTCAACTTCAGGTCTCATGCTCTTTCTCTTTTCTTCCCTATCTTTGGAACTAGGATGGGGCTTTTCATTTAAGAGGACTTGTTCCATACTTCTCTCACCTCAGAAGTTGTAACAATTAGCTTTAGCTATATAACAAACCACTCTTAAACTTAGACAATCACCATTTATTATTATTGCCCATGATTTTATGAGTTAACTGGGTGGTTCTGCGGATCTTGACTGGGCTCCTGTAGATGGTGGTCCCCACGATCCTCTCCTCCTGGTAACCATGCTTTTATGTAATCCCCTTATATTATTTTTCTTGCTGTGTAACACATTACCACAGAGTCAGCAACTTAACACCCATTTATTATCACAGTTCTATAGGTCAGATGTCTGGGCGGGTTTGGCTGGGTTGAATGTTCGTAGTACATGTACAACAAGGCTGAAATCGAGGTATTGGCTAGGCTGGGCTCTTACCTGGAGGCTCTGGGAAGAATCTGCTTCCAAGTTCATTCAAATTGTTGCAGGATCCATTTCCCTGCAGTTGTATGTCTGAGGTCCTTGTTTCTTTGGTGGCTGTCAGCCAGGCTCCACTCTCTGCTCCTAGAGGCCACCTACAGTGAGTCCTTCTCATGGCTGCAATCTCTGACTCCCTCTTCCACCATCAGCCAGAGAAAACTACTGCTTTGTAAAGGGCTGTGTGATTAGATCAGACATACCTGGATAACCTCCATTTTGCCACATAATGTAACAATCATGGAAGTTATATCCCATCATGTTCGAATATTCTACCTGCACTCAAAAACTGACTTACAGATTTCCAAGTTGTAGTATTGAGAAAAGCAGCAGAATGATTCCTGTTCCCTCCTGGGTGGCAAGTAAAGTGGGAAAAGAAGCCATTGGACCTGAAGTACCCATACAAATAGAAATGAGAATTCTTGGCAGTGTGGACCAATGGTCAAGAATTCAACAGGATGATTGTGTGCCTCCAGAGACATTTGGTATCAGAGGCCAGGTATTCTTCCCCAATGTTTGGTGCTATATAAGCTAACTGTACCTAATGATAGTCCCAGATGGATTATCTCAGGCAAATGAAATAGAAATCAAGATGAATTCTAGAGAAATAAATATTATTTCCCGAACACCTAACTCTGTGGACTAAGATTTGTATCTACTCAGAAATCTAAGTCTCTGCCACCTGAGCAGAATGAAGTTTAGAAAACATTAAGTTGTTATAGAAAAAGTAATTTGTCTTCCTTTCAGTTAGATTATACTGAGATATGTGCCCCTTTCATCTTTTTTCTGATTCATATTTTTTTATGTTCATACAATATATCTACTTTCACTAATTAATCCTAATAAAAATCCAAGATGCTGTCAAAGATTTATCAAAAGATATTCTAACTCAGGCTTACTTATATTATGGGCTTAAGTAAATAGTGTAACATAAAAGAAACAAAATTGTGTATATAGTATTATCCTACTTGAGTGTTTTGATTTCTTTCTTTTAGAAACACATACATGCAAAGGACTAAAAGGAAATAGATCAACATATATAACAATGATTACTTCTGGGTTGTGGGATAGGGTAATTCTCATATATTCCTTTATGCTTTATCTGGATCTTCCATGCTTTCTATAGGGAATTTGTATTGTTTTTATAATAATAAAAACACATTTTTTTCTTTTTATTACCTCTTTTAAGTGGTAATTCTCATGTTATTTCATTAATGAGTTATCCTTTGTCCTTTAGATGGCATTCATTCATTCATGTATTGGTTCTTTCATTCTACAAATACGTTTTGAACTGCTACTAAGCACCAGCTCTTTAAAAGGTGTTAGGTGAACAAGTCAAAATGGTCCCTGATCCCACAGAGTTTTCCATATGTTAGAGAAGACAAATACTGAATAACAAATCATAATTGTGATAAGTGCTACAAATACATAGTGGTGCTTTAAAATGTAAATAGGAGGATCTATCATTGGAGCCAGTCAGGGAAAATACCCTGGAGGAGCTGATGTACAAGCTGAGAGCTGGAAGGATGAGCAGTAGTTGGCCAGGTGAAAAGGGAGGAAAGAACATTTCATTCCATGAGAAGGAATGTTAAGGGGGCAGGTTTGAAGTAAGAAGGAAAATTTGTGCCATCGAGGATTTAAAGAGCAATCAGTGTAACTGTAGCATAGAAACTGAGGGGTAGAGGGCCTAATCATGTCAGGCCTTCTGGTTGGTGTCAGACATTAGGATCTTTATCACAATAGCAATGAGCAACCAAAAGGTTTTTTGTTTTTTGTTTTTTTTTTTTTACTAGATTTTGTGACTGTATTTGTTGCTCTGCTTTCTGAAAGCTGTGTTTTTCTCACACTTTTCATAGGATTTCACATCTCTGGAGATTCTCGTTTTTTCTTCTGCCTGAAACATCATTAGTGTGCATTCTCCAAGTCTTATTTGGGTCTCAGATCTTCTTGAAACCAATTTCATGCTCTTTTTTTTTTATTGAAGTATAGTTGATTAACAAGTTGTATATTTTTTTTCTGCTTTATAAAAAATTTAATCAGTTATACATATACATATGTTCCCATATCCCCTCCCTTTTGCGTCTCCCTCCCTCCCTCCCTATCCCACCCCTCCAGGCGGTCACAAAGCACCGAGCTGATCTCCCTGTGCTATGCGGCTGCTTCCCACTAGCTATCTACCTTACGTTTGGTAGTGTATATATGTCCATGCCTCTCTTTCGCTTTGTCACAGCTTACCCTTCCCCCTCCCCATATCCTCAAGTTCATTCTCTAGTAGGTCTGTGTCTTTATTCCTGTCTTACTCCTATGTTCTTCATGACATTTTTTTTTCTTAAATTCCATATATATGTGTCAGCATACAGTATTTGTCTTTCTCTTTCTGACTTACTTCACTCTGTATGACAGAGTCTAGGTCCATCCACCTCATTACAAATAGCTCAATTTCGTTTCTTTTTATGGCTGAGTAATATTCCATTGTATATATGTGCCACATTGTCTTTATCCATTCATCCAATGATGGACACTTAGGTTGTTTCCATCTCCGGGCTATTGTAAATAGGGCTGCTATGAACATTTTGGTACATGACTCTTTTTGAATTATGGTTTTCTCAGGGTATATGCCCAGTAGTGGGATTGCTGGGTCATATGGTAGTTCTATTTGTAGTTTTTTAAGGAACCTCCATACCGTTCTCCATAGTGGCTGTACCAATTCACATTCCCACCAGCAGTGCAAGAGTGTTCCCTTTTTTACACACCCTCTCCAGCATTTATTGTTTCTAGATTTTTTGATGATGGCCATTCTGACTGGTGTGAGATGATATCTCATTGTAGTTTTGATTTGCATTTCTCTAATGAGTAAAGATGTTGAGCATCCTTTCATGTGTTTGTTGGCAGTCTGTATATCTTCTGTGGAGAAATGTCTATTTAGGTCTTCTGCCCATTTTTGGATTGGGTTGTTTGTTTTTTTGTTATTGAGCTGCATGAGCTGCTTATAAATTTTGGAGATTAATCCTTTGTCACTTGCTTCATTTGCAAATATTTTCTCCCATTCTGAGGGTTGTCTTTTTGTCTTGTTTATGGTTTCCTTTGCTGTGCAAAAGCTTTTAAGTTTCATTAGGTCCCATGTGTTTATTTTTGTCTTTATTTCCATTTCTCTAGGAGGTGGGTCAAAAAGGATCTTGCTGTGATTTTTTTTTTTTTTTTTTTTTGTGGTACGCGGGCCTCTCACTGTTGTGGCCTCTCCCGTTGCGGAGCACAGGCTCCGGACACGCAGGCTCAGCGGCCATGGCTCACGGGCCCAGCCGCTCCGCGGCATATGGGATCCTCCCAGACCGGGGCACGAACCCGTATCCCCTGCATCGGCAGGCGGACTCCCAACCACTGCGCCACCAGGGAGGCCCCTTGCTGTGATTTATGTCATAGATTTATGTCATGATTTATGTCAAAAGGTTTTTTTAATTGTGGTAGAATATACATAATATAAAAGTTACCACTTTAACCATTTTTAAGTACATTCAGTGGCATTTAATACATTCATTGTGCAACCATTACCACTATCTCCAGAACCTTTTCATCACCCCAAACTGAACCACTGTACCCATTAAATAATAGCCTCTCATTCCTCCCTCTCTCAGCACTTGGGAACCACCATTCTACTTTGTCTCTATGAATTTAACTATTCTATTCTCATATAAGTGGAATCATACAACACTTGTCCTTTTGTGTCTGGCTTATTTCACTTAGTATAATGTCTTCAAGGTTCATCCTGTTGTAACATGCCAAAAGGGTTTTTTTTTTTTTTTCCAAAAGGGTTTTAAGCAGAGGAATACTATGATCATAATAGCATTTTAAAGAGATCACTCTGACTTCTGTGTGTATGAATGAAAGAAAGTGGATGAAGTGAAACCAAATAGGCAAGTGGAAAACTATATTGGATTGTACTAGGTTGAAGTCAAAGGAGATATATAGGAGTGAATAGACTCAAGATATTTTCAGAAAGTAGAGTCAACAGAACTTGCTGATAGACTGTATGTATAGGGTAAGTGAAAAGGAGTGGTATCTCCTGGCAATCTGGGACTGGGACTATTATAAGAAATGTGGGGTTGGAGGGTAGTGCAGTATAATCATGAATTCTGTTTTAGATATGTAAGGTCTGAGGTGCCTGTCATGCATCCAAGAGGAGTTATAGAATAATGTGTTAGATATAGAGGTCTAGAGCTTAGAAAAGAGACTTGGCCAAGTGATATGAACTTATAACCCATTAGCATATAGATGGCATTTGAAAATATGAGAGTGAATGAGATCTCCCAGGGGGAGAATATAGAGTACAGAAGAAAAACAGAGAGTGCAATACCAAGCTCTGAGAAACCCCAACATTTAAAGGCCAAGAACTGCAGTGTGAAAAAGTTAGGCTTTTCTACCTTTGAAAAACAACTTCTTTAGGAACATCGACCTAGCAGGAAGATTTAGATGTGTTTCTTCTGTATGTTATCCAGCCTTCCATAAACCTGAGTTCAAACCTATTAGGTTACATTCAAAGGCAAGGAAGATTTGCTTTTTAAGTAAGTTATTAATATGCCATTTAGGAGCCTTCCTATAAACCAAATTATCCAGAATTTTGTTAAGTTTGATCTAGGTCAAGGAACAAGCAGTGGGCAATTTTGTGAAAGAGTTGAATGATTTCTCTGTCTACATATACAAGTGTGTATAAATGGAAGTTAAGTTAAATCGTTGCTAGATAAGTATATAATGCTTGGTCAAATCCCATTTCCAAATACAGTGTTCATTAAAGCAGCTTTACCTTCACCCTTCACAAATCATCATTTGCATTCCATCTATAATGATTTAAAGAAATGTGTTTACCATAGGATATCAATCTTTGATGACTTCAACAAATTGCAGATGGTATGCATTTTATAATGAAAAAGACATGTATGGAATTTATAATGGAAACACTGGGTGGTGAAGTGGGTGATCTAGTGGCATTAGCCATTTAACACTGGTTATATGGCTTATACAGAAACTGATTATCAAAATAAAAAACACTGAAAAGTAATTAACATGTAGACAAGGCCTTAGAAAGACCCTATATGGCATACAATAAAAATGTGTATCATATTGTAGTTAAAAACAAAACATAGCTCATTATTTTTGTACACTCAACTTCCTATCTGGTGGTGTCAAGTGATAGCAGAACAGTATATATTGAGGAATATCGGAATGGTCTCCAGTTTAGGCCTAGAATGGTCACCCAAATCTCTCTCCTACCCAAGTGTTCTACTAGGCCTGTAAGGAGGTCTCTCAATTATGAGAAATCTGATGGAATACGTAAGTCATAGATAATCTTCTACAAGAATTTTCAATTATTTGTAGCTGTCAAATAACTAATTGATGATTACACATCCCCATACAAATTAATACTGAACAACACTGCAAATGTCATTTTTGTTCTTTTGTTAAACCTAAATCATAGGTTCTTTGTGGCTGTAGATTTAGTTCATTATGTTAAATTTTGATCAATTTATAATTTGCTGAAATGACTTGTTCATACATGCGTAAGTAATATAAAACCATTCAATATCTATTCTATCTGCACCTGTAAGTTATTCAGGTGCTTAAAACTTATTTGAATAAAACTTAATGGATATCTGTAGTCAGCGATTCTGAAATTGTTTGTTCCTTGCCAAAATAATAATAGTTTCTGCACTCATGTTTCAGTGTCAAATGGTTATTCATGAAGTTTTATGTGAAAAAGATGGATATATGATAAATTGGACTTTTCCCTTAGAATTCATTTTTGGAATCTACTATAAAGGATATCAGTCTGAATTAATTTATATGAATATTTGATATGCAAATGTTAATAATATAAATGACAAAAAGATAAGCTTTTTAAAATACAGATTATGAAAGACATTTTTAAAGAGATAATGAATGTCTTCTGTTATCCCATTTCATCAGTGTTCTTGACTAAGAAATCAAGATGCTATGGTAGGCTAAATAATGCCCCCCCAAAAGATACCCATGAATGTTATCTTTTTTGGCAAAAAAAGGACTTTGCAGATATAATTAAGAATCTTGAGATGGGAGATTATCTTAGATTAATCAGGTAGGCTCTAAATGCAATCACAAGTGCCTTACAAGTGGGAGAAAGAGGGAGATTTTGACTACAGAAGAGGAGAAACCATATGACCATAAAGGCAGAACTTGGAGTGATGCAGCCACACACCAAGGAATGCCAGCAGCCACCAAAAGCTGGAAAAGGCAAGAAATACTTTCTCCTCTAGAACCTCTGGAAAGAGCACAGCCTAATGATAACTTGATTTTGCTCAGTGTTACTGATTTTGGACTTCTGGCCTCCAAAACTGTGGGAGAAAATTTATGTTGTATTAAGCCACCAAATTTGTGGTAATTTGTTATAGCAACCATAGGAAACTAACACAGATGCTTTAACTTTATGGAGAAGTCTAGAAAAGAAACTCATGGCCTGATTCTCTAGAGGCCTAAAGTGTGACTTCAGGTGGTCAGCAAGAGACAGAATAAGAAAAGAAGGCTATCCTGAGGCTCTGACAATGAATTAACAACACAGGAAAGTATCTCAGGTATATCACAAATAAAAAAGGAATTGAGAAAATCATGGATATAACTATTTCCAAATTATTGTTTTGCTTAAATTATCTAACAAATTAAAATATTTTGTTGAATTGTCTAGGAAACAGAGTCTCTGTTTCATCCACTATGTAGAATTGAACATAACATACTGTGAGTGTTCTGTATACCACACTGAGATTCTGAATACTCCCTATCAGAAGTAGCTTAGATTGGCTTTAGCAATTTTTCCTCAGAGTGAATTGTTTTGTTTCCTTCCCTTGACACTCCTGACTCCTGTAGCTCCTGCTGTATATTTTCTTAATATTGAAGATATCTTTGAAATAATTTATATTCATTGTCTTCACTAACTCTCCTTTCATCCATCCATCCTTCCATTCAAGCCTTCTATGAAATACTTACTAAACATATAGTACAAGATGCTTAGGTAGGCCCAGATTTGTCACGTAAGATAAGATCCTTGTACTCAAGGAGTTTAAAATAGGAGAGTACAGACATGTATACAAATTAATAAAATACAAGAAACAAGCATGAGCCACAAAAAAAGGTATTGATTTTTAAAGCTAGTATTAGAATAAAAAGGTCCCAAATCAATAACCTAAGCTTTTACCTTAACAAACTAGAAAAAGAACAAATAAACCCAAGGTAAGCAGAAAGAAGAAAATGATAAAGATAAGAACAGATTTCAATGAAATTGAAAACATAAAAATAGGGAAAAATTAATGAAACTAAAAGTTGGCTCTTTGAAAAGATCAATAAAATCAATAAACCTGCAGCCAGTGGCAAAGAAAAGAAGACACATTTTACTAATATTAGGAATTAAAAAGGGGATATCACCACAGACCCCCATAAACAATTTTTAAAAACTTTTTGTGCATAAATTTGACAACTTAGATAAAATGGACCAATTCCTCAAAACCCACAAACTACCAACTACCCCCACCCGAGATGAAATAGATAAACAGAATGGTCCCATAACTGTTAAAAAAAAATGAATTAATACTTAAAAACCTCCAAAAATCTCCACATCCAGATGGTTTTAATGGCAAATTCAAATATTTAAAGAAGAAATAACACCAGTTCCATACAATCTCTCCCATAAAATAAGAGTGAACATTCCAGACTCATTTTATGAAGCCAGCATAGCTCTGATACCCAAACCAGACAAAGACATTACAAATCAAGAAAACTACAGACTAATATCCCTCATATACATAGTCACAAAAATGCTCAATAATATACTAGTCAATTGAATCCACAATATATAAAAAGAATAACGTATCACAACCAAGTGGAGTTTATCCTGAGAATGAAAGGGTGATTCAATATCTGAAAATCAATCAGTGTAATCCACTATATTAACAGTCTAAAGACGAAAAACCATAGGATGATGCAGAAAAAATATTTCACCGAATTCAGGATCCTGAAAAAACTCTCAGCAAACTAGGAATAGAAGGAAACTTCCCAAACCTAATAAAGGGCTTCTATAAAAACATTTTCAGCTAACATCGCATTAATGGTGAAGGAATAAACGCTTTATTCCCTAAGACTGGGAGCAAGGTAAGGATATCCACTTTCATCATACTTATTCAACATAACTATGGAAGTCTTAGCCAATGCAATAAAGAAAGAAAAAAGAAAAGGCATACAGATTGAAAAGAAAGAAATGAAACTGTCCTTATTGCAGATGACATGTTTTTCTATGAAAAAGATCCTAAGAAATCTACAAACAAAAATCTCCTAGGGGGCTTCCCTGGTGGTGCAGTGGTTGAGAGTCCGCCTGCTGATGCAGGGGACACGGGTTCATGCCCCAGTCTGGGAGGATCCCATATGCCACGGAGAGGCTGGGCCTGTGAGCTATGGCCACTGAGCCTGTGCGTCCAGAGCCTGTGCTCCACAATGGGAGAGGCCACAACAGTGAGAGGCCCGTGTACAGCAAAAAAAAAAAAAAACCACAAAAAACTCCTAGGACTAATATATTAGTTTAGAAAGAGCCTCAGGATATAAGACCAATACACAAAAATCAATCATATTTTTATATACTACCAATGTACAACTATTTCAACTGAAATTTTAAAAAATAGATTTACAACAGCTCATAAAAATAAAATACTTAGATACAAATCTAATAAAGAATGTATAGGATTTGTATGCTAAAAAATATAAAATGCTTATGAAATAAATAAAGCCTAAATAAACGAAGAGCTATACCATGTTCATGGATTGGAAGCATCAACATAATAAACATGTCAATTGCCTCCAAATGATCAATACATTTAACACAAAATCAATCAAAATTCCAGCAAAACTTTTTGTAGATATATAAACTTTTTGTAGACTAGTCCTAAAATTTCCTTAGAAAGGGAAAGAAACTAGATGACTTTGGAAAAGCACAATAAAATTGGAGGAATCACATTATCTGATTAAAAGGCTTACTATATATAAAGCTACACTAACAAGACAGTGTAGTATTGGTTAGGGGAACTACAGACAGATCAATGGAACAGAATAGAGTCCAGAAATAAAAGAGCAATTTAACGGAGAAAGAATAATCTTTTCAGCTAATGGTGCCAAGATAATTGAAATCCATATGGAAAAAAAGAAAAATGAACCTCAACCTAAACATCACAGCTCACACAAAAATTAATTCAAAATAGACCACAGTGTTAAAAAAATAAAGAGCTAAGTCAAATATTTAATTAAAATGGGGGAAAAAGATCATAGATATAAATGTACAAAGTAAAACTATAAAAATTTTAGAAGAAAACAAGAGGAAATCTTTGTGACCTGGGGTTAGGCAACAAATTCTTAGATTTGACACCAAATGCATGACCCATTAAAGGAAAAACTGATGAATTGGAGTTCATCAAAGTTAAACACTTGCTCTCCATATGACACAATTGAGAGAATGAAAAGACAAACTATAGGCTAGGAGACAATATTTTCAAATCACATCTCCAACAAAAGATGTACCAGAATTTATAAAGTATCCCAACACTCGGCCTACCCAGGCTCTTTGAAAGGGCTAATGGCAGACCCTGGGAGGGCTCACACCAAGGAGTACTTCCCAGAACTTCTGCTGCCAGTGTCCTTGTCCTCATGGTAAGACACAGCCATGCCCCGCCTCTGCAGGAGACCCTCCAACACTAGCAGACCAGAGGGAAGACAGAAGAAGCAAGAAGAACTACAATCCTGCAGCCTGTGGAACAAAAACCACATTCACAGAAAGATAGACAAGATGAAAAGGCAGAGGGCTATGTACCAGATGAAGGAACAAGATAAAACCCCAGAAAAACAACTAAATGAAGTGGAGATAGGCAACCTTCCAGAAAAAGATTTCAGAATAATGATAGTGAAGATGATCCAGGACCTCAGAAAAAGAATGGAGGCAAAGATCGAGAAGATGCAAGAAATGTTTAAAAAAGATATAGAAAAATTAAAGAACAAACAAACAGAGATGAACAACACAATAACTGAAATGAAAACTACATGAGAAGGAATCAATAGCAGAATAACTGAGGCAGAAGAACGGATAAGTGACCTGGAAGACAGAATGGTGGCATTCACTGCTGTGGAACAGAATAAAGAAAAAAGAATGAAAAGAAATGAAGACAGTCTAAGAGACCTCTGGGACAACATTAAATGCAACAACATTGGCATTATAGAGGTCCCAGAAGGAGAAGAGAGAGAGAAAGGACCCAAGAAAATATTTAAAGAGATTATAGTTGAAAACTTCCCTAACATGGGGAAGGAAATAGCGACCCAAGTCCAGGAAGTGCAGAGAGTCCCATACAGGATAAACCCAAGGACAAACACACCGAGACACATAGTAATCAAATGGGCAAAAATTAGAGACAAAGAAAAATTATTGAAAGCAGCCAGGGAAAAATGACAAATAACATACAAGGGAACCCCCATAAGGTTAACAGATGATTTCTCAGCAGAAACTCTACAAGCCAAAAGGGAGTGACATGATATACTTAAAGTGATGAAAGGGAAGAAACTACAACCAAGATTACTCTACCCAGCAAGGATCTCATTCAGATTCAATGGAGAAATCAAAAGCTTTACAGACAAGCAAAAGCTAAGAGAATTCAGCACCACCAAACCAGCTCTACAACAAATGCTAAAGGAACTTCTCTAAGTGGGAAACACAAGAGAAGAAAAGGACCTACAAAAACAAACCCAAAACAATTAAGAAAATGGTCATAGGAACATACATATCAATAATTACCTTAAATGTGAATAGATTAAATGCTCCAACCAAAAGACACAGGCTTGCTGAATGGACACAAAAACAAGACCCATATATATGCTGTCTACAAGAGACCCACTTCAGACCTAGGGACACATACAGACTGAAAGTGAGGGGATGGAAAAAGATATTCCATGCAAATGGAAATCAAAAGAAAGCTGGAGTAGCAATACTCATAACAGATAAAATAGACTTTAAAATAAAGAATGTTACAAGAGACAAGGAAGGACACTACATAATGATCAAGGGGTCAATCCAAGAAGAAGATATAACAATTATAAATATATATGCACCCGACATAGGAGCACCTCAATATATAAGGCAACTGCTAACAGCTCTAAAAGAGGAAATCGACAGTAACACAATAATAGTGGGGGACTTTTACACCTCACTTACACCAATGGACAAATCATCCAAACAGAAAATTAATAAGGAAACACACGCTTTAAATGACACAATAGACCAGATAGATTTAATTGATATTTACAGGACATTCCATCCAAAAACAGCAGATTACACTTTCTTCTCAAGTGCACATGGAACATTCTCCAGGATAGATCACATCTTGGGTCACAAATCAAGACTCAGTAAATTTAAGAAAATTGAAATCATATCAAGCATCTTTTCTGACCACCACGCTATGAGATTAGAAATCAATTACAGGGAAAAAAACGTAAAAAGCACAAACACATGGAGGCTAAACAATACGTTACTAAATAACCAAGAGATCACTGAAGAAATCAAAGAGTAAATCAGAAAAAACCTAGAGAAAAATGACAATGAAAACATGACGATCCAAAATCTATGGGATGCCGCAAAAGCAGTTCTAAGAGGGAAGTTTATAGCTACACAAGCCTACCTCAAGAAACAAGAAAAATCTCAAATTAACAATCTAACATTACACCTAAAGGAACTAGAGTAAGAAGAACAAACAAAACCCAAAGTTAGCAGAAGGAAAGAAATCATAAAGATCAGAGCAGAAATAAATGAAATAGAAACAAAGAAAACAATAGCAAAGATCAATAAAACTAAAAGCTGGTTCTTTGCAAAGATAAACAAAATTGATAAACCATTAGCCAGACTCATCAAGAAAAAGAGGGAGAGGACTCAAACCACTAAAATTAGAAATGAAAAGGAGAAATCACAACTGACACTGCAGAAATACAAAGGATTATAAGAGATTACTACAAACAACTATATGCCAATAAAATGGACAACCTGGAAGAAATGGACAAATTATTAGAAAGGTATAACCTTCCAAGACTGAACCAGTAAGAAACAGAAAATATGAACAGACCAATCACAAGTAATGAAAATGAAACTGTGATTAAAAATCTTCCAACAAACAGAAGTCCAGGACCAGATGGCCTCACAGGTGAATTCTATCAAACATTTAGAGAAGAGCTAACACCCATCCTTCTCAAACTCTTCCAAAAAATTGCAAGGAAGGAACACTCCCAAACTCATTCTTTGAGGCCACCATCACCCTGACACCAAAACCAGACAAAGATACTACAAAAAAAGAAAATTACAGACCAATATCACTGATGAATATAGATGCAAAAATCCTCAACAAAATACTAGCAAACAGAATCCAACAACACATTAAAAGGATCATACACCATGATCAAGTGGGATTTATCCCAGGGATGCAAGGATTCTTCAATATACATAAATCAATCAATGTGATACACCATATTAACAAATTGAAGGATAAAAGCCATATGATCATCTCAATAGATGCAGAAAAAGCTTCTGACAAAATTCAACATCGATTTATGATAAAAGCGCTCCAGAAAGTGGGCGCAGAGGGAACCTACCTCAAAATAGTAAAGGCCATATACAACAAACCCACAGCAAACATCATTCTGAATAGTGAAAAACTGAAAGCATTTCCTCTAAGATCAGGAACAAGACAACAATGTCCACTCTCGCCACTGTTATTCAACATAGTTTTGGAAGTCCTAGCCACGGCAATCAGAGAAGAAAAAGAAATAAAAGGAATACACATTGGAAAAGAAGAAGTAAAACTGTCACTGTTTGCAGATGACATGATACTATACATAGAGAATCCTAAAGATGCCACCAGAAAACTACTAGAGCTAATCAATGAATTTGGTAAAGTTGCAAGATACAAAGTTAATGCACAGAAATCTCTTGCATTCCTATACACTAATGATCAAAAATCTGAAGAAGAAATTAAGGAAACACTGCCATTTACCATTGCAACAAAAAGAATAAAATACCTAGGAATAAACCTACCTAGGGAGACAAAAGACCTTATGCAGAAAACTATAAGACACTGTTGAAAGAAATTAAAGATGATACCAACAGATGGAGAGATAGTCCATGTTCTTTGGTTGGAAGAATCCATATTGTGAAAATGACTATACTACCCAAAGCAATCTACAGGTACAATGCAATCCCTTTCAAATTACTGATGGCATTTTTTACAGAACTAGAACAAAAAATCTTAAAATCTGTATGGAGACACAAAAGACCCCGAATAGCCAAAGCAGTCTTGAGGGAAAAAAACGGAGCTGGAGGAATCAGGCTCCCTGACTTCAGACTATACTACAAAGCTACAGTAATCAAGACAATATGGTACTGGCACAAAAACAGAAATATAGATCACTGGAACAGGATAGAAAGCCCAGAGATAAACCCACACACTTATGGTCAACTGATCTATGACAAAGGAGGCAAGGATATACAATGGAGAAAAGACAGTCCCTTCAATAAGTGGTGCTGGGAAAACTGTACAGCTACATGTAAAAGAATGAAATTAGAGCACTCCCTAACACCATACACAAAAATAAACTCAAAAATGGATTCGAGACCTAAATGTAAGACCGGACACTATAAAACTCTTAGAGGAAAACAGGAAGAACACCCTTTGACATAAATCACAGCAAGATCTTTTTTGACCCACCTCCTAGAGTAATGGAAATAAAAACAAAAATAAACAAATGGGACCTAATGAAACTTAAAAGCTTTTGCAAAGCAAAGGAAACTACAAGCAAGACGAAAAGACAACCCTCAGAATGGGAAAAAATATTTGCAAAAGAATCAATGGACAAAGGATTAATCTCCAAAATATATAAACAGCTCATGCAACTCACTATTAAAAAAACAAACAACCCAATCAAAAAATGGGCAGAAGACCTAAATAGACATTTCTCCAAAGAGGACATACAGATGGCCAAGAAGCATATGAAAACATCACTAAATATTAGAGAACTGCAAATCAAAGGTACAATGAGGTATCACCTCACACCAGTTAGAATGGGCATCATCTGAAAATCTACAAACAACAAATTCTGGAGAGGGCATGGAGCAAAGGGAACCCTCTTGCACTGTTGATGGGAATGTAAATTGATACAGCCACTATGGAGAACAGTATGGAGGTTCCTTAAAAAAATAAAAATAGAATTACCATATGACCCAGCAATCCCACTACTAGGCATATACCCAGAGAAAACCATAATTCAAAAAGACACATACACCCCAATGTTCATTGCAGCACTATTTACAATAGCCAGGTCATGGAAGCAACCTAAATGCCCATTAACAGATGAATGGATGAAGAAGATGTGGTACATATATACAATGGAATATTACTCAGCCATAATAAAGGAACAAAATTGGGTCATTTGTAGAGACGTGGATGGATCTAGAGACTGTCATACAGAGTGAAGTAAGTCAGAAAGAGAAAAACAAATACCGTATATTAACGCATATATGTGGAACCTACAAAAATGGTACAGATGAACCAGTTTTCAGGGCAGAAATTGAGACACAGATGTAGAGAACAAATGTATGGACACCAAGGGGGGAAAGCCCCAGGGGTGGTGGTAGGGTGGTGGTGGTGGTGTGATGAATTGGGAGATTGGGATTGACGTGTATACACTGATGTGTATAAAATTGATGACTTATAAGAACCTGCTGTATAAAAAAATAAATAAAATTCAAAAAAAATTTACATAATTACAAAAAAAATCCCAAAACTCAACAGTAAGAAAACAACCCAATTTAAAATAAGCAAAAGACTTAAAGAGATACCTCACTGAAGAGGATATATACAGATAGTAAAGGAGCATACAAAAAGTTGCTCAATATCATTGGCCATTAGGGGAATACAAATTAAAACCACTATGAGATAACACTGCATATCTATTAGAATGACTAAAATAAAAAATACTGACAAACTAAGTGCTAACAAGGATGCAGAACAACTGGAACTTTCATATATTGCAGGTAGAAATGCAAACTGGTACAGCCACTCTGGAAAACACTGAAACAGTTTCTTAAAAAGTCAAACATACACTTAAACATATGATCCAGTAATCTCACATTCGGGTATGTACCCTACAGAAATGAAAATGTATGTTCAAGTAGGAACCTATACTTGAATGTTTATAGCAGCTCTGTTAATATTGCCAAAAACTGGAAACAACCTAGCAGATGAATGAATAAACAAATTGTGTAAATCTTTATGATGAAAAACTACTCAGCAGTAAAAGGAACAAACTGTTGATACACCAATTTGGATAATTCTCAAAGGCATTATGCTGAGTGAAAAAATTCAGTCTCAAAAGGTTGATACATGATCCCATTTATATGACATTCTCAAAAAGAGAAAACCATAGTGATGGAAAACAGATCAGTGATTGCCAGGAGCTGGGAGTTTGGAGCTAGGAGGAGAGGAGGATGTGACAAGGGAGTTTATTGGTGATGGAACTGCTCTGGATCCTGATTGTGGTGGTCGTCAAATGAATCTATACATGTCAATAGAAATACATAACCTCACCTCCTCTCCTCCAAAAGGTCAAATTTATTGTATAATAATTATTTTAATATGGAATTAAAACCACACAGAGGGATTCCCTGGTGGTGCAGTGGTTAAGAATCCGCTTGCCAATGCAGGGCACACAGGTTTGAGCCCTGGTCCGGGAAGATCCCACATGCCATGGAGCTACTAAGTCCGTGCGCCACAACTACTGAGCCTGTGCTCTAGCGACCTCGAGCCACAACTACTGAAGCCCACGTGCCTAGAGCCTGTGCTCTGCAACAAGAGAAGCCACCGCAATGAGAAGCCCGCACACTGCCGTGAAGAGTAGCCCCCACTCGCTGAAACTAGAGAAAGCCCGCGTGCAGCAACGAAGACCCAACGCAGCCAAAAATAAATAAATAAAATATATTTATTAAAAAAAAACTCACAGAAAAAAAAGTATTAGATTTAAAATAGAAGCTCAAGAAGAGAATAGTTTCTTCTGCATTGGGGAAAGGTTTAAAGGCTTCATGAAGAATGAAGCATTTAAAAAATATATGTTAAAGGTCCAGTGTGTAATACTTGTTCACAATCTATCTTCTCTGATAGACTATATATAATGAGAGCAGGAACAATGTCTAGCTTGATCACCTGTGTACATTCAGTAAATAAAGCTGTGCTCTATACATATTTGGCAACCAATAAATATATGATTATTGACTTATTGCCTATGATATTAATAGGCAGAGATACAATACAGGAAATTGTAGGGAAAGTGAAAAACATGAGAAAATGTCTGAAATTTCCTCCTCCCCCTTCTAAATCCCTTTTATCCCTTCAAGTTCACTTAAAGTTCTAGCTCATCTCCCTGACTCTTCCAGCCACACTAATCTTTCCAACTTGTCCAAACTGGTTCTACCAAACATGGTCTAATATTTTAGTGTAGTACTTCTCAATATTTTAAAGCCTATGACTCATTTCCTTTAATAGTTATTAAAATGTGACTTTTTCCATTATTTAAATTTTAAAATACATTGTATTGCATGACTAAAAACAAATCAAAGCACTTGTCGGCTTCAAACCACACTTCTTTCATTCCTTCAGTCCTCCAAGAGAATCTTATCACCCTCTCCCCTCAAACTGGGCAAGTCTTCCCTTCCTTTACTGTTCCTGTACCCTAACTCATCCCTAGTTTATGCTTAATGATCAGTGTTTACTACTGTAATTTAAGACTTAATATCATTCCTTAGTAGGATAACATGTAACTCATTTCCTCAGCTCTTTCTTCTCCCGAGGACAGAGATCATGTCTACTACTTCGGCCTTGTAACTAATGCCATGTGTCCTAGATACTTGCTAGTTTTATTCCCTTGTATACCATTCACCAGTCTACTTGTCTTCCAAAATTGTTACTGCTCTGCAAGGAAGAAAACAAGTCTTTCTGAAGAAGCTAAATACAAACAATTTTTACAACAGATATTTAGAAACGGCACAGAGAAATGTACTTTTTAGTAATGCTTCATATTCATATCTATAATTTCCAGAAAGGTTACAATGCTGGTATTCTGTAACTGGCACTATTGCATTGATATTATATGTTGACATTAGCCTCATACAGACGATTGAACTTAAGCTGGCCTTCAATTTTAATTTAGATGATCTTGTGTTAAATTATAGAGGAAAGAATAAAGTTAAGAATATGTATAAAATGTTGGATGTTTACCAACTGTATCTAAAAGAAATTTTAAAATAACGTTTTTAAATTTGGGGGGAATGGAACCATACTTCTAACCACTTTATGTTGGTTTTCTTTTTAACATTCATATATACCTTTAAATCAACTGTGGTCAAATATTGCAAATATATGCAGCTTGTGAATTATTCATAAGAATTGAGAATGCCTATTCTTCATCTTCCTTAGACAAGAATTAGCCATAGCTAATAAGTACAGACACTTCAATCAAAATCCTTTACCTCTTAGATTTTCAGCAACAATTCCTAGTCCCTGGCCCCTAAATTGTGTCTCCACATGAATCGCATCTACTTTCCCTAAATCAATTCCATTATTTGCCTTATTTTTCCTCAAATCTTTATGTAGTTCTTATTTTTTCCAGAAATTAAGCAAGGCTGAGTAGCAAAGATAGGCTTTATAATCCTATGTAAAGCTAGCAGGGCTATCTCTATATCTCCTTATATAATACTTGTAACTTCATGAATAAGTGAAGAGCCTTTTAAGAGCTGAAGATTTAGTATCCACTTTACAAGTTAGAAATAATTTTTATATATTCTCTAATAAGAATGGGTGTATATGCCTGTGTATGGATGTATCCACAGTATACAATATTTTTCCCCAAAGCAGTCTTAGAAGTCATAAAGGACTTAATCCACTGCTGAGAAATATTATCAGTCTCTCTCTCTCTGGGGCATATGTGTGCACTGATGAATAATGAAATAATATGCTCACCCTCTGGTGGTCAAAACCAGAAATACATTTCCATTTTCCTGGATTATATCCAAAATATGATCACTGTGATATATTAAGTTCCTGCTTCCTATTTAACTTACACCAAAAATAGATCTAAAAGAAGGCCACTGGCTTAAAAAAAAACACAAAAAACCACAGGTCTACTACAATATGTAATGGAAAAATCAACAAACTTATTAAATATAGTAATTTAAGAATTACTTATGACAGCATTTGATAATTAACACTAATTTGGCTTTAAAATATCGGAACTGTAGAATTTTAGAGTAGGAAGGAATTACAGCGATCATTTAGCCATTTCCCCTCCCATTTAAAACTTAGATAATGAAAAAATATTTCATTTTGTTTTAGTTGTTTAATCTGACCAAAATCTGTATAAGTGGAATTGGATAGTAATGAGACCTTGTGTTTCTTTTCTTATGTTTCTATTTTTAACTTACAAATAGCCCAAGAACTAGGAAAAAAATTATACCACATGTAAGTTTAAATTTTCTGCCCACTTTATTCAATCATCCAAAAAATATTTATTGTATATTATGGTTCCAATGGTATATGCTGGAATTGTAACTATCCCTGCTTTCAGCCTAGTGAAGGGTACAGATAAAACAGTAATTCCCGTATAGGATGCTGAGTGTGACCACAAAGAGTGAGCACAAAGTAATAGGGCCATCAAAGTGGTCTTGGTGGGGGGAGGGGGAGAAATCAAGAAAGGATTCTAGGCAAAACTGACATACTTGGTGAGACCTGAAGGAAGAAGAGGAAAAGGGGAAGGAAGACTTAATTCTATGGGCAAGAAGGAAATACTACATCCAAATGGCCTGAGGTGAGAGAGAACGCAGAAACTGAGAGAAGGTACAGAAGTATGGTTGGAAGAAGCCTGAAAAGGAATGGTCAGAGGTTGGAAGAAAATCTGGAGAATATGGTGTCAGAGAGATCAACAATATCTAACACTGGAGAGAAGACTTCAAAATATCTACTGTGTTTAATGATAAGGAAGTTATTTATGTCCCTGGAAAAACCACTAGTTGAATTAACTGGAAAGAATGAATGGGAGTCAAAAAAGTAGGTATAGCAAACAATTCTTTCATGTCTTTTCGGTGTGAAGGGGAGGACAGAATAATGATAGAGATAGATGGGGAATGAGAGGTTTCTTAAAGAAGAAAAGTCTAGAACACATATAAATAATAATGAAAAAAAAGCTAGTTTTGAGGAAGTGTTTGTAGATAAAATTTATTCATGGGGAGCTTTAATGTAGATACCATGAAGATAGGAAGGGCACAGGAGAGACGGGGCATTTCGATGTCTTTTTCGTAAGTTGAATCCTTGTGCTTTTAAAATTAAACAACATGAAAAGTTACCTTTGAAAATGTAATAGTCAATCTGCACAAAACTACCCTGAAAAAGGGTAGCACCTCTTGAATTTAAAGAAAACATTCTTACATGTTAATCAACTTTATTTTAGTTGAATAAAGAATCATTATCAACCTATGAGTCTGGTATTTCAGGACTTTAATTAATTTTTTCTGGATATTCTAGTACCACAGTACTGAAGTAATCCTTAAAAAATCATTTACTTAAAGGTCCAAAAATGGAACCCAGCTTATTATAATCATTAACTAGCTGATTTCCTTCGATTTTCATTTGCTTGGAAGAAAGTTTAACTTGAAGCAAAATATCTTTCTTTTCTACTGAGTAATTGAAAATGGGACCATAAGATAGCTGGGTTTTTTCCCCTCTAATAAGTGAGTAATGGGAAGAAGAAAAAAGGCTTGGTATGTCTAAGTGGTGACAGTGGTGGAAGATAAGGCTTAAGTGCTCACTATTCTTTCTTGAGTCTCCATGTTCCAATGATACCACTTTATGTCACCTATCATTCTATTATAAAAAGCCTTTTTACAACTTGTGGCAAAGATAGCAACTTTATCATACGCTTTTGGTAACAGAGCCAGATAATTTATTTCCTGCAACTCAATACTTTGTGAAACAGAATATAGGGCCACATTTATTTGACTTACAAAGCATCTGGCAATTAATAAAATGCTTTCACATTGCATTACTTTTTAAGACATCATCTGAAGAATTCAAACTGCTAGAGAATGACAACCCATTTTACAGACATCTAATCAAGGGCCAAAAATCCAAGTGACATTTAAACTATGTGCTAGCATGTGCTGGGTAAAAATAATATACTGCTATACTGGTATTCATATTTCAAAAGCTGACATTTACTAGCTAAGTATTCTGTTACTGATATGGTTACACAGTTCTTAATTGCTTAATATAGTACTTCATGCACTGTACTACTTCATTAATTGCTATTTGATTTAATTTCTATTATTTCAAAATACATTTAATTAAAAATACTCCACAAGTAAATCCATTAAACAATTTACTGTCAGAACAAAATATTCCTACTGTTGTGATTAGAATTTGGCTTCTTTAATACAAAAATTAATTTCTCCAAATTTTGCTTAATTATATTTCCTCATGGGAAAACTAAATACAGTATATAATTAAATGGCTGTTTCTGCATTCACTTTTTTATTCCTTTTAATGATTTTTAGTGTGGTCACAAGTTTGACAGCCACAATACCTTGATAACATAGCCGAATACAGTATTTGAAATAAATGTTACAAAAGCATGGCAAGTTTTAAAATGTCAACTCTGAGTGATGGTGCATTTCCCATGTATTTGCATCTGTACTCCCAAATTTCACAACTCAGTCTGTGCTTATCCTCACCAGGTTAAGGTGTATGCCTCACTTAGGTCAGGGGAGGAGCTGTTGTACCTTTTTGCAGACCCAGATTTTCAAGAGCAAGTGTTGAACTCAGGCATTCCATGGAGCATGTTGGCAACACCAGACTTTGCTTTGGTTCCTATTACTTGTGTGAGCTACCTGATCTCCCAGGGTTTGGGCTAGCACAAGGGATATTTTGATATCCCTGCATGAGACCAGCAGGCAGTTTCTGTACATGTTTCCTTGGGGAGGGGGTTGGGGGAGATTCTAGAACTGATGTGCAGTCTTCCAACACACTGTCTGACAGAGCTGGAACCAAGATGGGATTCATAGTAACTTTTTTTCATCAAAGGTATTAACCGTCCAAGCAACAACCTGAATGCCTTTAGTTGACCACTTCTTCAAGTAGTTTGGGGATACAAAATCCTTTTGCATGAGGAAAACTGAAATTCCACACAGGTACCATAAGATATTATATTGCTTGTATGCTACAAGCAAATGAAACATCTATTACCACAAACATGGATTGTATCCAGAGAATATCATAGTCCCATCTGCTGTATGGCCAAGGTTCCAAGGTCTGTGAGTTAAAGCCATTACTACACTGTGACTTGTTTGTCTCATAGATAACTTCTGGCAAGAAAGAGCCAATAATACTACTATTGTATAGTTGAGGAAATTCCATACACATTTTCGTTAGAACATCAGTAGCCATATTTGCATGGCCTTTGACATCAAAGAAGACTGTGACGTTATGGTTCAGGCACTCCGCTCCAACTTCATTCAGGGCAGGGATCTTCTCATCAGGGAAGTTATTCCTGAATCTGTGATCTGCTGCAGGATTAAACTTTCTAATTTGTTCAAGTGTCAAATCACACATCGACCAGTCCCATCAGTCCTTGTATCTACTTGTGCTATTGTGCATTAAGATAGCAATCTCATCAGAAGTAAACGCAACATCCAACTGTTCTCTGACTCATTGTGACTGCCACTGCCAATGGCAGAAACTCGGTCCTGGGGCTTGAGCACCAGCAGAGCCCTGTGGGAGGGTACATGCTCAAGGATGAAGAGGTGCAGCAGGAGATAGAGGCTGCTGGTGAAGAAGTAAGCAGTGAAGGGGCTGCACGTCACCAGCTTCAGCAGCAGCAGCAGGAAGGAGGACTCCTGGTCCTCTCACAGCCACATGCCTGTGACTATACCGGTGAGGATAGGAACCCTGGATCCACTGGGCTCCTTGGATAGGCCAGAGCACAGGGATAAAGCACAAGGCACTCACTGCAGCTTGCCCATTTACATTTTATTCCAGGATTTTTTCGATAAATAAAAGTGTATAGGATTTTATAGAATTCATTGAGTATTACTTTTTTTTTTTTTTTTTTTTTTGCGGTACGTGGGCTTCTCACCGTTGTGGCCTCTCCCGTTGCGGAGCACGGGCTCCAGACGCGCAGGCTCAGCGGCCATGGCTCAAGGGCCCAGCCGCTCAGCGGGATGTGGGATCTTCCCGAACCCGTGTCCCCTGCATCAGCAGGCGGACTCTCAACCACTGCGCCACCAGGGAAGCCCGAGTATTACTTTTTAAAAGCTTACCTGTACTTTGATTTCAATTTACTAGTCATAAATGAAATATGCCCAGATTTCCCATTAAATTAATAAGAAGGCCACACATTAAAATATTATTTCTATTTTAATAATAAAGTATATAATATGGACATGAAATGTAAATGCATACAAATTAAATAGATTATTATGTACATCAGTTAAAGTGATTAGCATTTTGTTGATCAACAAATAAGAGACTAAACTTGAAGTAATTATTCTTAGTTTGATAGTCTCAAGCAAAATTATTTCCTAAAAACAGTGTTTAAGATATAAGGGAATACACACAATAATATATCCATTCTTGTCGTTCATTCAGAGGCATTACATGTTGACAAACCTGCATATAAAAATAGAAAGCCTTTACCTTCCTTTTATATACGGTAATTTTGGGCTAATTTTTCAATAGGACAACATTTCTAGAACCTATATAAAAAATATCTCTGTGCAGATAAAATTCTTTAATATTTGTCCTTAGCAGGGACCTGCAATCTACGATCTGATGTCTAACAGGATAATCCAGCCTAAATTCTACATAATATAGTATTTGGTAGTTGGTATTTGTGAATGTGGGTAAAGAGGAGTGGTAGAAAGGGAAGTAAATATTCTTTCCTCACTAAGCCTAGAACATTTTAAAAAAACCATGATTGGGATAACAGAAAAGATAAACTCTTCTTATCCTGTTTTAGCATGTTTTAGGATTTCACTGACAGTATGGAGAAAAAAAGGGAAAGAATAGAAAGTTTTTTCCTTTTTCCCTTGACTAAACTAGTTTCAGGGTCTACTGATCTCTCCCTGCCTTTGAACTCCTGGCTAAATCAGAAACCCAGAGTTCTGCTAACACCAGAACTTCAGCTATTCCTAGCTCTTGACTTAGTTGGTTATCTAAAACTCACAGGCATTTTCTCTTTTAGGTTACCTCAGAAAATTTTAATAATGTGGATAAAAATATTTTGAGTTATCAAAAGTCCTGTTACTATTAACACTACTTTGTATTTCTATATAATATTCAATAGTGCTTTCACATATATCATTTTATTTTTATCTTTACATTAATTTTGTGAAGTACCTAAAACTGGTGACATTACATTAATTTTACACTTAAAAAGACTGAAACAAACAAAAAGGAGACTGAAACAGAGAAATTAAGTGAATGTCCCATAATCACTGAACCAAATAGTGAGAACTGGATTAGAACCAGTCTCCTCTATCTTGTAGTACAGGATGGTACTAATACAAATATCATACTTAAAATAATTTTCTACTTTATTTCATATCTACATATTTATCCATAATATTAATAGCAAAAATATTTTTTTCAAATTGATAAAACAAAAGGCTTTAATTAGAAAATAATGCATTACCATTGTAGATTTTGGTGCCACTTCTACTGCAAATATGTCAAGTCCTCTGTTGTTTACACAATTTTTACTCAGCTCGTTGTTGATGTGAATAATCACTTTATTATCTGACTGTAAAAGAAAGATTTTATAAGTTGCTATTCCTTTCTTTACTAAATACACACAAACAAAATGATAATTGCAAAACACTTTGCAAGTCTTGTGATAGAGATATTCAGAGGGCTCTATAGAAACAAAGAAGACATTATAGAAACACAGAAACATTAGCTCAGACTGGGGTATCACAGAAGACCTTAAGGAAGAAGTGATACTGGAGATAATACATCATTGATAACGATAGCCTCTAGGATGAATAGCAAACAAGAGAAAGCAGAATGAAGCTGATAAATAAGAGAAATGTAAGAGTCAAAGTATTCCCCTGCTAAAGAACCTGTAATCACTCTCTAATGACTACAAAGGGGCAATATAACATTAGACTACTTGGATTCATCTCTCATCTCTTCTACTACTTAGCTCTGCGACCTTTTGTAAGTTATTTAACATCCCTGTGCTTCAGTTTCCTTGTGTGTAAAACAGGAATAGTATAATACTTACCTCATTGGGTTGTTGTGAGAAGTAAAAGCATTAAAGTGCCTGGCACATGGTAAGCTCTAAAATATTATTATTACCTCATTTTGGTGAAGGGAAATTTAATTTTCCTTGAGGGAAAAGGAGATGGAGGGTTGAGAAATGAAGGTAATAGAGCAGAGGAATTGGGGTAAGGTAGTGGTTCGCTTCCACCCTTTTAATTCTAATAAAATGTAGAGGGCTCACACACACACACAACCAAAACCAAACAAACAAGAAAACATAGAGGGCAGCAACAGAAACATGCTGGATCTTACGAACCACTCTCCAAAGTGTTATGATCCATTTGAAGACTGCAATCTACTGGCTGGGGAACCTATCTTATTTCATCAAGTCTAAACTCTTCTATCTTGTTTTCAAGATAACATATATAATCTGGACCCATTCAACCTATGTTATTTACCTTTCAAATACTTCTCCAAATAAAGCTCTCTGTTTCTGCAAAGGAGATATTCTCACTTTTTCATCTATAGTTCACATTAACTCTTACTCATATTTCTCCTTATACTGTTTCTCCTGCTTCTAAAGGCTGCCTCTCTGCGTATCTAAATTCTAGTTATCCTTCAAATCCTATACACATGTTTAAATCCCAATCAGTTCCCATCCCCCTAATCACAAACCCTTCCCCAACTTCTATAGTTCAAACTAACATCAAGTACAAGAGACACAAATACAGCTGAATTCCTATTGCACATACAAACAGTACTATGTAATTTAACATTTAACTGTTGTTTCGAGAGTATTAATTTTGCCTTTACAACTAGCCCGTAAACTCCTTGACAGCAGAAACCATGTTATACTTTCTAGTGGCCCCTATGGTGACTATGAGAGTTACATAATATATATTCACATTGACTCAATACTCAGCCAAACCTTAAGCACTTTAAAAAATTTATGACAGGCATAAAAATAATGTAAATTTCACCCAGGAACTAAAAGAAATAAGCCAACAGTTCTAAAAACCTAGCCATCTTGAGTAAGATTTTATAAAAATTTATAATTTCTAGAAAACTCAGTATATCTGACTTTAAGAATTTATGTGTGTAGTCTCTTGACCTGCAATATCGACAGTAGCGGAGAAGATGGCCAAAGCCAGAAATAATTGGCTTGATAAAAACAGGTCCTGGACAGTAGAATATATTTAATCAGATAAAATGATGATAATCTGTAGGATTTCTGATACTGCAAAGTTTGTATAAAACAGTTGGGCTAAATTCTTTTCTTTACTTTGTTTATATTTCTTTAAAACATGATGTCCATTGTTTAAAATAGCTATGTATGTGTGAAGACTTTTAGTAACAAACTAAATAAAATACTTTGTGCCCAGATTATGCTCTATCTTAATAGATCTCTAACTATTTAATTTTCATAATATTTTAATAGAAAAACAATTGTCTCATAAAGAAACACAAAAAATAAATATCTAATGAATAAAGTAAATATTATATACCTTAAAAAATATAAAAATTATCATGCCCAGTTTGAGTTATAAACTCAAAAAGAAAAAAGAATAAATTGACTATTATAGATATTATTAATGTAATGGGGTATTTAATTACTATGCAAGAATAGGGTGAGAAAGAAGATGGAACATAGTAGCAAACATTGCTGTTATGAGGAGAACCACCTTATAACTGATACCTTGTTTTCAATAACTGATGTTATCCAAGTGTCACACTTATAAGTATGTACAATTATATTTTCATAGCCATCCATTGATTTGGCATTGCCTTTGTTAAGAACAAATTTACAAATGGCCTTCTCAAGTTGCCCACTGCATGCCTCCATATGGACAGTTTTAATTCTTGGCTTGCATTTGTCTGCATAGATATCGATGACAAATGGGCATGCCTGAAATGAAAAATAAATCAAACCTTGTTTTAGCCTTTTGATAGAATTTAAATTATTTATTATTAATATGTATATCATATGACTTAAGAACATACTTTCTAGCTTGTCCTTCTGATACACATTTATGAGGAAAATTTTAGTACTATGAATTGATTAATAAAAAAGCATGAAATTCTGATTTTTTGGCTGCATGTTAACTGATAATGTTCATAGAAAAGGAAAGAAACCTCCTTTACGCCAACCCCTCCATTTGCTCTAAAGCTAACTCATGTCATGTTAGTTACTTAATTTCCTTTCCTAACTACAGAAAGACTACAGAAAGAATTCAACAACAGGCTCTAAAGAAATTACGTGAAACTCAATACACGAATATACAGCACCAAAAATAACTAAGTGTAGAAAAATTAATTCACACAGTTTATAGTTAGTGTAAAAGCACCTTTAAAAATCTGAGATCTAAAGAGATTTTCTGCACTTGGAAATAGATTTTTCTAATGTCTACTCTTTAGTCTCTACCATAGCCTACAAGATACTGCACACGGTAGCCTCTCTATACAGCCCAGTCTCCTGCCTTGCAGGAGACGTTCCAGTTACTCTGCTTTTTCATATCCTAGAACAAATAAAGCTCTTTCCTGTGTCAGGGATTTCGTATGTAGTATTCTCCCTGCTTAGAAGATTCATACCTTTTCACATATATATCTCATCCTCCTCTTTCAGGTTTAAGCTTAAGTGTCACTTCTGCAGAGACAGAGGCTCTGGTCCCCCAATCTCCTTTACTCCCCCACTGTTCTCTACTTTGGCCACTGGCTTGTTCCCTTCAAAACACTTTTGAAATGACTTTATTAATTTTGCATTTAATTAGTCATCCTCCTTCATGGAATCCATGAGGGCAGAATTTTTGACTATTTTATTCATCACTGTGCCTCTTTATTACAAGCTTACTTTATGTAGGCATTAAAGTGTATTTATTGAGTAAATGAATGAATTCACACACATTGATGATCAACTTTTTATTATGGGGACAAAAGATAAAAGTCTGAACTTAGTAGAATAATATACATTTTAATTTTTTTTTTAAAGTTTAAAAATATTTAATGACTCCAACCTTTGGCAATAATAAAGTCACCTTTTTAAGAGATAGTAGTCTGAAAAATCATTGGAAAAGAAAGCAGAAGATAAGAGTTTGTAATTGGGTTTTGCCATTTACTAACTTCGTGATCTGGGGAAGTCAGTTCACTTCTATGAGGCTCAGTTTCTTCATTGAGAAGGTGGGGATAAACAGTATATATCCTGCCAAGAGTTGCTAGAAATACCTAACAGGTAATATGTGTCAAAATATTTCACAATATAGAATTCTAAAAAAAATTGTAATAATTATGATTATGGCATTTTAAAGGTTTAATTTATTTTTTCAGTACTGAATAGATTCTGGTATTATTCTACCATTTTTCAAGTCTTGCTTATTTGTTTTATTTGACCAAAGAGTATCAATATTACATTCAGATATCACTGACCGTAAACATCTTAAAGTCTTTGTTAAAGACGTATTCCCTAAAATTTTTAAATAAAATCTTATCTACTCTAAAAATGGTGCCCTTTAACCGTATTACTTTTTTCTGTTCATGGACTTGATCTTTTATTTACTTATCTTTTTTATCCTACTAAGTTAATATAGGAAGCATACAATAAGGAAGAAAACAATTCATTGTAAATTGGTAATTGTAAAAATATTAACAATATATAATAAGGAAGACGGGGAAGACTGTAATAAAAAAACCTAGATTAAGGCATGCTACTAAAATTTTGCACAAAGTGTGGCTCTTAGCTACCTGTTAGCCAACATAAAAGTGAAAGAGAGTGTATTACATAGCTCCCAATATCTAAAAAAAGAAGGAAATTTTTCCCAGTTCTGAATCCAAAAGGAATTTATACCATGAAATTCTTTTTTAAAAAAGAAAAGAAGGGGGCTTCCCTGGTGGCACAGTGGTTGAGAGTCCACCTGCCGATGCAGGGGACACGGGTTCGTGCCCCGGTCTGGGAGGATCCCACATGCCGCGGAGCGGCTGGGCCCGTGAGCCATGGCTGCTGAGCCTGCGCGTCCGGAGCCTGTGCTCCACAACGGGAGAGGCCACAACAGTGAGAGGCCCGCGTACCGCAAAAAAACAAAAAAACAAACAAAAAAAAAGAAGAGAAGGAAAAAAAGGAAAAAAACTAGGCATACGTTTTGCTTATCAACGTCCAATAAAGAACAAATTATTGTTATGGTGACATAGGGGCAATGCTCTTGCAGGAGGAACAATAAAGAAGTTATGCTGCTCTTTGAAAGAGGATCTGCCTTTATAAGTTGATAGAGCGAGTGGATAACCTATAATTCTAAAACTGAATTAGGGGGTTTAATAAGAAAAAATAAAGTAAAAGTGACTGGCTGTGCCTGATTGTAGAGGAAAATAATAAGACAAACTGAGAGTATATAGTAACTTATAGAATGCTTAAAATAAACTTTGGTTTACTAAAACCATTCAATTAATGAGATTTCAAACAAACCTAAGCCCTTTCCTAAATCCTAACCTGTAACTGATACTTTGGTTGGTCTTTGTGACACAATACCTACTAATTTAATAGGTGGGATCAAAATATAGCTCATTTAGACGTTAGATTACTTACATAATATATGACTCAAGAAATTGCCAAAAAAAACGGTTCCTGAATCCTTATGGGCAAAAGACTCTACAGACATATTCAAACCAATTAGAACACAGCTCATAAGATTTTAAATGGATTCTTCCTAAATTATCATAAAACTTTTTTTTTTTTTACAAACATGAAAATGTTAGGTCATGCTCTAGGTATATTAACTCAGTAACATAGCACACATCAAAGAACTATTGCCTATCAAAGCCAATACCTTAATTGAAGAGGCTCATTGTCTCAGAGTACTTACAGGTATCAGTCAAAACTAAATGAGTCCAAATACCTTCAGATTTTGTATGAATTCTTTAAATAAAATGTTATCACGTGTATATCCCTATCATTAATGGAAGCATTCAATATTTTTATACCAATTAATTAATTATGAATTATTACTTTCTCCCTGTATTACCATCTGCTGATTTAATACTTTCAATCCAACAACTCTATAACCCTTACTGAATGAGGAGAATCTCCTCATTATGATTCTGTAAATCAAGAAGTATCCATGCCCAGGAAAAAATTTTGGATGCTTCAATACCAAATCCTGACTTAATATTGTTTGTTGATGGGGTTATATTAAAAAAATAAAAAGGACAATACCAGGCTTGACATATAATAAGTAGCCTAGTCTCTTTTGTAAAATCTATTTCCTTACCATGAAATAGCTTAGCTCAAATGATTAAATTATGGCTCTCTCTAAGGCATAGCAAATCACTAGAAGAAGAGAGTAAAATACATATAAGCTAACAGCTAGTATGCTTTTAGAATAATTGACTTTTTAAAAATGTTATAGGAAAAAAACAAGGTTTTTTTTGCGCTTTCTCAAGTACTCTTTAAAAATGAACAACAAATACATTATTTGATACCTAAAATAATTGCTATCATAAAGGAAGAGACAGTAAAAGAAGTTCTATAGAAGCTAATATCTATACTATAGATACCACAGAAATACTTTAGAAGTACTATACAAATACTTTTAACATACCATTATATTAAACAGACTACTCTGACTAAAGTCCTTATGTAAAAGCATTGTAAGAATAATAAAATAAAATCCATGGAAAAGTTCAAGGATTCCATTGTAGATATACAAATTTTGGCCTCCCAAATTCTGAAAAGAAACAATGGGTACAATCAGGTTATAAGAACCACAAGGATTAAGATCTGACAAAACCAAAATAGCCACCTGGACTACAAAAATAAAGGATAAAATCCTCTGTGAAACAATTCATTCCAACAGGGACAAACTGGCTATAATATCAAACACTAAGGAAAAAACCTTCCGAGGATGATGAAGGATAAAGTCGGTCCATGCTTTATTTGTAACTAAATTAACCTAAAAAAATTGAGGGACATGAACTGAGACTATGCTCTAAAAGACTCTGGGCATGTCCAAATTGAATTTATACAGTTGCCTCTCCTGCCATGGTTTCTGAATATGTTGTACTAATAATAGCACATTTCTTTTCAGAATGGATCAAAATATTTCCCTGTTGAAAGGTCACAACCATGACTGCCTAGGACATTCCAAATTACTGATCCCATGACAAGGGACACATTTAACTGGAACAATTATTCAAAAATTTGGATTATGTAAGGCTTTGCTTTGCTCCTTACTCAAAAACATTTTTGTCTTTATCATTCCCAAATCTCTGGGAAAACGATAAGGGCCTTAACAGAATTAGAAAGATACATCCTTTAAAGATCCTAAAGTGAGGTTTTCCAGAGAACCTCCAGAAGCCAGCAGTACACAGAATTAACTGCTAACCCAGAAACCTTTCAATAAGCACATGACCATATGAAGTAAGAAGCTTCCTCTCGAGACCACTGGAGCAAGATTCTTCTATAGGTTACAGTCTTCTTTGAACACTCTTGTTTATACATAGCTTTCCTCTTTACTGATTTAAGGGTATATATGTCTGACTTAGCCGATCATGTTCTCCTTATTAGTAATACTGACTTTCCTAAGTCTAGGCTTTAAGGAAAATATGTTTGAACTATGAGAAATAAAAATGCAATATTTATTATTAGTCACAGCACCAAGAAACAATATACCTACAATCCCACAAAGGATGATTACATGACATGTGCAGCTTCTATGTGGAAATCAGACTATTTAATGCGAACCCAGAACGAAGGTAAGTTATTTTGTACAGCTATTAGTTAGGTCATTCCAAGGGCATGACTCTCCAATACCCTCAGTGGGTTATATTTCCTGACATACACCCCAAAAGAATAAAACTCTTTCTGCAAAAGACTCCTGAAGATAGTAAGCCAATTCACAGCAGTTATGCCACTCCACATGATCACCAAAACATTGCTCTTTCATTTTGGTTGACACAGTAATTAATATAGCCTAAGCCCTGGGGGCACAACAAGCCAGTTCTGTTAAATTCTTTAGCACAAACAGGTATAGATAATAAAAAAGCCTCAACTTTCTTTTGAACAATCAGGGAGGAGTCTGCGCTAATGCTAATACTTCAGGCTGTACTTGGATTAACACTAGAAGTAAAACTAACTAAAACTACAAAAGGCTATAAAAAATAGACTTAAGGAGTCCTTGGGACTTTCCTTGGCCAAGTCTGGAAACTCTGGGGTCATGATTCTGGAGTGCCCTTCAGTCCTTTCTTAATACTTCTAGTTGTACTTGTCTCAGAGTTTAACTGTTGTCCAGAATCTTAAAATGCTTCAGTAACTTAAAAAGTTACTTTCCCAACAGATGACTTAAAGGCAAAAACAGGATGAAATCATGATACATGCACAAACTGAAAATTAGATCTCCACAGAGGAAACCTCTTCAAAGAGAATCAACATCAGTGGTTGAGTGAATCTTTGATGGTTTTTTCTGCAGCCTTAGCTGGATGAAAATCGAAAGGAAAGACTGGGAATAAAAAAGTGCCCAAAAACTTATGAAAAAACTGATTATTCTGTCGTGATGGTAATGAGCAGTCATCAGAACCTGTTTTTTTCTTTAATATATATTTAATTTTTATAAGTAAAATAGTTAATTTACAATGTTGTGCTAGTTTCTGGTGTACAGCAAAGTGATTCAGTTATATATGTATGTATATATATGAACACACAGATATGTACATATATATTATATACATATATATTTTTTCATATTCTTTTCCATTATAGTTTATTACAAGATATTGAATAGAATTCTTTGTTCTATACAGTAGGACCTTGCTGTTTATCTATTTTATTTTTTTAAATTTTATTTATTTTTTATCTATTTTATATGCAGTGGTTTATCTATTTTATATATATAGTAGTTTGCTAATCCCAAACTCCTAATAAGTTATCCCTACACCCTTTCCCCTTTGGTAACCATAAGTTTTTGTTCTATGTCTGTGAGTCTGTTTCTGTTTTGTAAATAAGTTCATTTGCATCATATTTTAGATTCCACATATAAGTGATATCATATAATATTTGTCTTTCTCTGTCTGACTTACTACACTTACTATGATAATCTATATGTCCATCCACGTTGCTGCAAATGGCATTATTTCCTTCTTTTTTATGGCTGAGTAGTATTCCATTGTGTGTGTGTGTGTGTGTGTGTGTGTGTGTGTGTGTGTATTCCATTGTGTGTATGTATGTATATACCACATCTTCTTCATTCATTCCTCTGTTGATGGATTTTTAGGTTTGCTTCCATGTCTTGGCTATTACAAATAGCACTGTTATGAACACTGGGGTGCATGTATCTTTTTGAATTAGAGTTTTCTCTGGATATGTGCCCAGGAGCAGGATTGCTGGATCATATGGTAACTCTACTTTTAGTTTTTTAAGGAACCTCCACACTGTTCTCCATAGTGTAAGCACCAATTTACATTCCCACCAACAGTGTAGGAGGGTCCCTTTTCTCCACACGCTCTCCAGCGTTTATTATTTGTAGACTTTCTGATGATGGCCATTCTGACCAGTGTGAGGTGGTACCTCATTGTAGTTTTGATTTGAATTTCTCTAATAATCAGTGATGTGGAGCGTCTTTTCATGTGTGTGTTGGCCATCTTCTTTGGAGAAATGTCTATTTAGGTCTCCTGGCTGTTTTTTGATTGCATTGCTTATTTTTTTTTTTTTTTTTTGATATTGAGCTATGAGCTGTTTGATATTTTGGAGATTAATCCCCTGTTGGTCACATCATTTGCAAATGTTTTATCCCAGTCCATAGGTTGCCTTTTCACTTTGTTTATGGCTTCCTTTGCTGTGCAAAGCTTTTAAGTTTAATTATGTCCCATTTATTAATTTTTGCTTTTGTCTCCATTACTCTAAGAGACTAATCAAAAAAATATTGCTTCAATTTATGTCAAAGACTGTTCTGCCTATGTTTTCCTCTAGGAGTTTTATGGTGTCATGTCTTATATTTAAGTCTTTAAGCCATTTGAGTTTATTTTTGTGTATGGTGTGAGGGAGTGTTCTAACTTCACTGATTTACATGCAGCTGTCCAGCTTTCCCAACACCACTTGCTGAAGAGACTGTCTTTTCTCCATTGTATATTCTTGTCTCCTTTGTCAAAGATTAATAGTCTGTAGGTGTGTTTGTTTATTTCTGGGCTTTCTATTCTGTTCCATTGATCCATATGTCTGTTTCTGTGCCAACACCATACTCTTTTGATTACTGTAGCCTTGTAGTATTGTCAGAAGTCTGGGAGGATTATGCTTCCAGCTTTGTTTTTTCCTCAGGATTGCTTTGGCAATTTTAGTTCTTTGTGATTCCATATAAATTTTAGGGTTATTTGTTCTATTTCTGTGAAAAATGTCATGAAAGGGATCTCATTAAGTCTACAGATTGTTTTGGGAAGTATGGCCATTTAAACAATATTAATTCTTCCAATCCAAGAGCATGGAATATCTTTCCATTTCTTTGAATCATCTTCAGTTTCCTTTACCAATGTTTTATAGTTCTCAGCATATAAGTCTTTTACCTCCTTGGTCAGGTTCATTTCTAGGTATTTAATTTTTTGATATGATTTTTAAAGGGATTTTTTTTCACTTTCCTTTCTTATATTTCATTGTCAGTGTAAAGAAATGCAACAGATTTCTGTATGTTAATCTTGTATCCTGATACATTGCTGAATTTGTTTATCAGTTCTAGTAGTTTTTGCGTGGAGTCTTTAGGATTTTCTAAATATAGTATCATGTCATCTGCATATAATGACAATTTTACCTCTTCCCTTCCAATTTGGATACCTTTTACTTCATTTTCTTGTCTGATTGCTATGGCTAGGACTTCCAATACTATGCTGAAGAGATGTGGTGAGAGTGGGCATCCTTGTCTTGTTCCAGATTTTAGTGGGAAGGCTTTCAGCTTTTATCATTGAATATTATGTTGGCTGTGGGTTTGTCATAAATAGCTTTTATAATGTTGAGATATGTTCCCTCTAACCACATTTTGGTAAGAATTTTTATCATGAATGGATGTTGAATTTTATCAAATGCTTTTTCTGCATCTATTGTAATGATCATGTGCTTTGTCTTTGCTTTTGTTGATGTGGTGTACCACACTGATTGATTTGCGTACGTTGAGCCATCCCTGTCACCCTGGGATGAATACATTTGATCACAGTGTATGATCTTTTTTATATGTTGTTAGAATTTTTGCCTCTATATTCATCAAAGATATTGGCCTATAATTTTCTTTCTTGGTAGTGTCTGGTTTTGGTATCAGGGTGATGGTGGCTTCATAGAATGACTTTGGGAGTGTCCCCTCCTCTTCAAGTTTTTGGAAGAGTTTGAGAAGGTTTGGTATAAGTTCTTCTTTGAATGTTTGGTAGAATTCCCCAGTGAAGCCATTGATTCTGGACTTGCATTTGCAGGGAGTTGTTTTTTTTTTTTTTTTTTTTTTTTTTTTTTTATAGATTCTATTTCACTTCTAGTGATTGGTCTGTTCAAATTACTTATTTCTTTTTGATTCAGTTTTGGTGGGCTTTATGCTTCTAAAAACTTGTCCATTTCTTCTTGGTTGCCCAATTTGTTGGCAAGTAATTGTTCATAGTATACTCATGGTTTTTTGTATTTCTGCAGTATCAGCTGTTATTTCTCCTTTTTCATTTCTTATTTTGTTTATTTGGGTCCTCTCTCTTTTCTTCTTGGTTAGCCTGGCCAGAGGTTTGTTGATTTTGCTTACCCTTGTAAAAAGCCAGCTCTTCGTTTTATTGATTTTTCCTAATGTGTTTTATCTCTATTTTATTTATTTACTCTCTGATCTTTATTATTTCCTTCCTTGTGCTGACCTTAATTTTTGTTTGTTCTTCTTTTTCTAAGAAGGTGGTAGGTGGTAGGTTAAGTTGTTTATTTAATTCATTGTTGACCCATTGGTTTTTTGGTAGCATGTTGTTTAGTCTCCATGTAATCATTTTTTTCTCATTTCTCTTTCTGTGGTTGATTTCCAGTTTCATGCCATTGTGGTCAGAATAGATGCTTGAAATAATTTCTGGCCTCTTAAATTTGTTGAGGCTTATTTTGTGTCCTAGTATGCGGTCTATCCTAAAGAATGTTCCATGTGCACTTGAAAAGAATGTGTATTCTGTTTTTTGGATGTAATGTCCTGAAAACAGCAATTAAGTCTAACTGGTCTATTATATCATTTAGGATCTCTGTTGCCTTATTGATTTTCTGTCTGGATGATCTGTCCATTGATGTCAGTGGGGTGTTAAAGTCTCCTACAATTATTGTATTCCCATCAATTTCTCTCTTTATGTCTGTTTGTATTTGTTTTATGTATTTAGGTTCTCCTATATTGGGTGCATATATGTTAATGGGTGTTATGTCCTCTTCTTGTATTGATCCTTTTATCATTATATAGTGTCCTTCTTTATCTTTCTTTATGGCCTTTATTTTACAGTCTATTTTGTCTGAGTATTGCTATCTATCCCTGCTTTCTTGTCATTTCAGTTTGCATGAAACATCTTTTTCCATCCCCTCACTTTCAATCTGTGTGTGTACTTCACCCTAAAGTGGGTCTCTTGTAGGCAGCATATTGTAGGCTCTTGTTTTATTAACCAACCTGCCACTCTATGTCTTTTGACTGGTGCATTTAGTCCATTGATATTTAGGGTAATTATTGATAGATATGCATTTACTGCCATTTAAAACCTTGTTTTCCAGTAGATTTTCAATTTCTTCTTTGTTCCTTTCTTTCTCTTTTTGTTTTTCCTTTGGTGGTTTGATGGTTTTCTTTTATGTTATGCTTGAGTTCTTTTGTTTTTGTTTTTTGTGAATCTATTATATGTTTTTTGATTTGTGGTTACCCTGTTTTTCAAGTATGTTAACCCATTAGTATATCTACTTGCTTTAGACTGGTAGTCATATAGGCTCAAACACATTCTTAAAAAAAAACCCTACATTTTCTTACTCCTCTCCACCATATTTTATTTTGATGTCCTCTTTTACATCTTCATGTTTATGCTTTTGCTGTTCATTGTAGTTATCACTGCTTTCACAAAGAAATTGTTTTTCTGTGTAATGCCTGATTTGACTGTGATTTTCTCTTTCCTATAGATTCTTGTTTCTTTTCTATTTAGAGAAGACCATTCAATATTTCTTTTAGGATAGGTTTAGTATTGCTGTATTCTTTTAGTTTTTGCTTATCTGAAAAATTCATTATCTCTCCTTCTATTCTAAATGATAATTTTTCTGGGTAGAGTATCCTAGGTTGCAGGTTTTTCCCTTTCAGGACTTGGAATATGTCTTGCCACTCCCTTCTGGCCTGCAATGTTTCTGTAGAGAAATCAGCCTTATGGGGCTTCCCTTGTAACTAACTCTTTGTTTTTATCTTGCTGTCTTTAGAATCTGCTCTTTATCTTTGATGTTTGCCATTTTAATTATATAATATGTCTTGATATAGTTCTGTTTGGGTTCATCCTGTTTGGGACCCTCTGTGCTTCCTGTACCTGGATATGTTTCTTTCTTTAGGTTTGGGAAGTTTTCAGCCAAAATTTCCTCAAATACATTTTCAATCTCTTTTTCTCTTTCCTTTTCTCCTGGGATCCCTATTATGCATAGATTGGCTTGCTTTATATTATCCTATAGGTCTCATATATTGCTTTCTTTTCTTTTTTCTTTTTTTTTTTTTTGCTGTTTATCTTTCTGTCTGCTGTTCTGATTGGGTGATTTCCATTATTCTATCTTCCAGATAACTTATTCGTTCTTCTTAGAACGAATTACTTAGTTTTACTAAGTAATTTTCATTGGGAGTAATTAGCTGCGGTGTGGGGTAGGTGGGGTTGAAGTACCTCTGCTGGGAGAGCCACTGAGTATTCCTCTGTGGGAGCTGTCCACAAGGTAGTGTGCTCTGGTGTCGTGTGTCACCTGTTGTGTGCTCACAAAGTACACTGTTGTTGGCACTGCCCTCCGCCCCACCTCAGCCATGGGATTGCAGGCAATCAACCCGGATGTCCCTCAGGCACTGTGTTCATAGGCACCAGGACCCACAGTAGTCACATATAGTCGTGCCTCTGAACCCGCTGTGGGGACTAGGGAATCAGCGCAGACCCTGGCCCTGCCTTCGCATGTGCGTGCCTGCAAAGCCCGCAGCTGCTAACTCCAGACCTGCCCCAGCCATGGGAGCACCAGTAATCCGCACAGATGTCCCACAGGTGCTGAGCTTACAAAGGTGATGGCAGCATACATCCACCAAAGTTGCAAAGCCTCTGGACAAGGCTCAGATTTCAGCCCGGCTTCTGAAGTCGAGCAGCCCCTGGGGATTGGCTCAGATTTCAGCTCTGCCTCTGCACGTGGGCAACTGCAGCTTGGTGCTCCCAGAGTTCATGGAGGTGGAGCTGTGCCTGCTGTGAGGTCACTGGAGAATGAGGCTGCTAGTGTGGGGCCCTGCCCCTCCCTTTGCATGCATTAACAATAGGGCTTCTATGGTGGACCTAGGCTTCATCCCATGCACACCCCCATTTGTGGCCCAGGCCACACTCCAGCCCCTTTGGGCTGTCTCCATGCAGCCAACCCCAGTCCCCTCCCCAGGTCTGTCCACTGAAGCCCGAGTTTCAGCACCCAGTCACTGTGCACACCAACAGATGCGCATCTCAGGCTGGAGTGTTCAGCAAGGTGGCCAGGACCATCTGTGCTGGTCTCTTTCTGCTCTGCCTGTTGCAAGCCTATTGCTGCACTCTCCTCTGAGCCTCTGAATCTCCCTTTCTGTCCCGGCTGATCTCCCAGCTGGTGAAGGGGGTTCCCAGGGTGAGGGAACCTTTTCTCTTTCACAGCTCCCTCTCAGGGGTACAGGTCCCATCCTGATTCCTTTTTTGTTTTTTTCTTTCATCCTACCCAGTTATGTGGTGATCTTTCTTGTAGTTTTGGTTGTATGAGATCTGCCAGTATCCAGTAGGTATTCTGTGAGAATTGTCCCACATGTAAATGTATTTTTGATGTATTTGTGGGAGGAGGTGAGATCCACATCCTTCTATTCTGCCATCTTGATCTCTCTCCCCAGAAACTTGTTTTAAAACTGTTTAGTTGATCTGCAACAACTCACTTCAATAAACACACTTTTGTAAGTCAGCCAGTGTTGGCTCCTCACTTTTGAAAGTCAAGCAATCACAGACAGACTCATGTAAATAAATATACCACTGAGTGCCAACCAGTCAACAGTCTCACCTGAGTAACCATGCTTCCCCAAAACACTTTATAAATAAGATGAACATTCTGCTTTGCATAGAGAAACTACACCTGACCAGATAGCTCTCCCTTGTAGTAAGCAATCAATTCATTTTTGTCTTTTTATTTCAGCTACTGAGTGGTGGTCTCATCATCCTTTGACATTTTCACTGTATAAATTTTTTTCTTTTTTTACCTTTGGAACATTCAATGATATGAATATATTACCTATTCAATAAAAAATAAAATTTAAATAAAAAGATCTTTGTCTCAGAAATCCTTCTTGCCTATGACTTCAGAAGTCAATGATACCAGAAAATGTTATAAAATGTCTTAATTTGCTCTTAACTAATTCCTTTGTTAAGTGAAAGCATGTGTAGCAGACACAATATTATTCACAGATTAGATGTTGATTTTGCACCATGCTTAAAAATGTGAGATTCACTAAATGTTAGGTTAAAGTAGGATGTAAAAAGTTACTAGAACTATTCACCTCTTATTAATAAAAATGGCAAAAAAAGTTATAGAGAACTTCTCAGAAAACAAATTTATGAGGAATGTTAAATGATGTCAAAACTAGGAACTAAACCAAAGACTCAATACACCCAAAACTTAAAATTTGTTGGTGGTAGTGTTACCCTCTGAGGTTGATTTATTTATAGAAAGGACAGATACTATTTTTAATTTATAAACAAATGTATTGTTACCTAATTGTGTGGTCTAAAACTATTAAATCCTTTATTCTAAACTTTATTAAAGGACACAAAAATATAAAATTTAAGAAATAGGCCTAATTTTTATTATTCCTCTGGTTTATTGTCTTATTCAACTTTTATACCTTATCATGTTAATAAATAATAATAATGATAGCTAATACATACACAGTGCTTTCTATGAGCCAAGTGCTGTTCCAAGCGTTTTACAAATATTAACCCAAGGAGTACCTCTGTAAAAAGATCAGAATTCCAGTTCTCATCCAGACATATCCTCCTTATTATATGAGAGCCTTTATTCTATTAGGACAAAGAGTCTCTGAATAGAAATGAAATTTTAGCAGCTCAAATAGCCATCGCCAGTTAAGAAATATAATTTTTTATTTTACCAATCTCTTTCCTGCATATCATATGCTCAAACTCCTTTTGTTCCTAAATTACTTAAATGCTGGCAGTAACTAAATTTCAGGTAAGAACTTGTATAAACTAGCAGAAACATACTATTGTGCCCAGGATTCATTCATGTATTGAAGTTCAAGGATTTTAGAGCCCAATTCAAAAGTCCTGTGTCAGGAAAATGCTCATGGGGTAAAATATTATGTTCATTAAACCCACTGCAAAACTTCAAGATTGTTTTACCTCTGTCAGTTCCAGAGCTTTATTGTAGCCCATTGAGTGTAGAGTTACCCAAAGGTCACGAGGATCTCCTTCTCCATCATTGGCTTCCATTAGATTCAGATCCATAAAGCCCTGTCTTGTTAGTTCATTCTTCTTTGTATTGAAATTCTCTGTCAAAACAACCAAAAGTTTCTTTGTTACATAATTTTAAAATTCATACACTTACTAAAATGTCTATTATATATTAGTATTCACAAATGTTTATTTTAAAGGAAGCCTTAGGAATCTGTGAGCATTACAAAAGTGAAATAAGAATGACTCAAAACATGTTTGAGAGATACTGTTCTAATTTTCCACAACCCAGCATAAGCACTGTCACAGTGCATGATTTAGTTTTTCAACAAGATCTGAAGTCAAAAATAGTGCAAATATATTCCAAAATCAGAGGAAACTTTTTTTTCTGGGTAAATTCCAACCTGCCTGCTTATCTAAAGTATATACTGACATATATTTCAAAAATTAGTATATGTGCTGCCAAAGCCAGCGCTGTATTTCAAAAATTAAAATGCTTCTTATATATTTGCCACTTAAACGCAAATGAATTTGATGTAATACCCCCCAAACTACTGGTGTTTCAAAAGGGAAATGTGGATGGTGCCAGGTTTAAGGAGACTGCTATATTCTTAATTGCTTTAATTTTAACTGAATTGTCCACTGGTCCCTAAAAAACTGTTAGATAATGAGGAACACTTTGGAGTCCATGAATGTCCCAGACAAATCTAAGTACCCATTTTAACATTGTTTATAAGCATAAATTCATGAAGAAATATCTAGATATATATAATTCCTGAATGTTTCTATAATATAGATAATAAACAGCTACTCATTTTGGATAACATTCTGTTAATTGTCCTACAACAAAGAAAGATCTTATTTTCCAACTCCCATCTGTAATATACCCAAGGAAAATGGGTACTCTTATTTGAGATATCTCTTTTGCACACACTACTGTGAGAAAAGAGGCAGAGACATAACTGCTTAAAACTGGTTGACTGATTAATAGTTTAAAATGTTTAGAGTTTGGAAAGTGACTCATAACTTTTGTAAGGAACAAAAGTAAATGTAGATTAAATTAGATCATAGAAAGACATGGTAGCCACTAAAATGGAAGCTGGAGCTACTAAGTAGAAAAGCAAGATGTAAAAAATTAATATTTGATATATAATACAAAGAAATTATTACTTTCAAGAAAAATGTACCTAGATACTATGCTATAGAGACTATCAATAACTAATCTACTTTTAAAACTTAAAATGATCAATTCTCCATTAAGTTTTTAAAATTTATTAATACCCAACTTCAAGACTTACTTTAAAGCTACAGTAATCAAGACAGTGTGGTACTGGTAACAGATGAGACAAACAGATCAGTGGAATAGAGAACTCAGAAAATACTCATACAAATATATTCAACTGATATATGACAAGGGAACAAAGAAAATCAAAATATTATATCATTAAAGTTACAGGATGATTACATCCTCCTAAAAATAATACTCTATTATGTGTGTTATCACTCTTGTTAATTGAAGTTTACTATTATAAATCAATATACATTTGTTACTGATTACAGTATATAAACTTTCAGTTAAAAAGAGATGTATTTTTAAAAACCTTTATATTAATAATATTTCTACCTTACTTGCTGTTTAGATAAACAGACTTATCAGACTCCTCTCTGGCTCACTGACTGCCAAGCTTAGACAGACCATTTCAAGAACCAGAGGATTAGGACACATTACTACCCCAGTGACAGCAACATGTGAGTTAATCTCTCTCCTGACTGCATTCTAGCCTCCTCAACTTCTTGTTCTGTGATCTATAGTTGGCTGTGGCTTTCTGGCTTTCCCCTTTGACCTTTTAGTCCTTGGCTTAAATATGCAAGCTCTACCCTCTTCCCAGACTCCTCGCAAGTGACAACTGACTTCGCCTTGCTCTCAGTATTTCTCTTTGCCTATCTTAGCATTTTTGGCTTTGGACTTTCTTAATTCAACTCAAATACAAAAAACAAAAGAATTCTTAACATATATAAACAACTTCCTGGAAACCTCTTAATTTTTAGTAAAACTCTAGCCTATTAGCTCTTTGCTGCCCTCTCCTGGGCGCAGTTTGGGTCTCTCAACCACGTCAGTCCCTCTGCTATCAGAGCTAAGACAAAGTTTTTTACATTCTAAGCTCCAAAGAACATAGAAATTATGATTAAGTAATTCACATTTTCTTTTAACTTGAGTACTACACCAACTACCAATTTAAGGAAAATAAATGTTTAATTTTTTATGGTCTACAAACAATGCTACTACTTTTAATGCTACTACTACTGTCCTAATTGCTATAATATTCCATGGAGAAATTTGACATTTCACTTAAGGATGAAAGGATGTGTGCATGTATATATATATATGTTTTACATATCCATTAAGAAAAAGAAAAGTGCTTACCTCTGCAGACAGCCCAAGCATCTTCATCACATTTCTCACCACTTGTTCTCAGTTCAAAAAAATTATATTCTTCAAGGCTGAGAAGACCATTTCCATCTAAATCAATTACTTCAAATATATCTGATAAAGTTGACCTAAAATTACAAAAAATAGCAAATTATTTGTCTCTAAGGCAACTAGACTGAAAAAGGTTTCTATGAGGATAACTTTCAAAAGGAAGTAATATAAAGGCATTAAACAATATTTGTAATGATCTTATCTACGAAATAGAAACAGATTCACAGACACAGAGAACAGACTTATGGTTGTCAAGGGGGAGGGAGAGTGGTGGAGGGTTGAATTGGGAGTTTGGGACTAGCAGATGCAAACTATTATATATAGAATGGATAAACAACAAGGTCCTATTGTATAGCACAGGGAACTATATTCAATATCCTATAATAAACCATAATGGAAAAGAATAAAATAAAAAACAATATTTGTGAATGATAAAATTAATGTATCCAAATATATATTTTACTCAGTCTAGTATTACATGACATAAACAAGTTTCCAAAGCAACCACAGCATGTCAACATGTAGTAGGAACTCAAAGAGAAGTTCCCTTCTTCTTTTCTCCTTTCTCCATCTACTTTCTTCTTCCTCTCTACCTGCAGCCAGATCTTACTGTGTACATGTATGGTATGGGAGAACTACCCTATTTGGATTTCATATTTGATAGCTATCTAAGTCAATAGTGCAACTAGCAGGACCTATTTCTAGTGGACGAGAAATCAGTAGATATGCAACTAAAGTTGACTTGCCAAATGTATGGAACCCAGAAATGAATGGCAATCCCGGACCTATGAGTAGAAGGTCACTTTCAGATGCCTAGTGGATGAGTTGAGCTATTGATTAGAATCTGGGGTTGGGATTTGCAGCTAGCCAAAGGAAAGGATGGAAGACAGGCTACTGATATATATCCAGTCTAGATGTTATAGCTCTATAGCTCTTAACTTACCTAAATTCCTTTGTGAGAAATAATTCCCCTGTTTCATCTCTATATACAAGTTGGGCTTCTTCTGTTATTGGTTTTATTTCTTTCTTTAGCCTGCAGCCAGTTGTGGAAGGAATTAACCAGTAAATTCCAGGTCCTAGTTCACCAGTCCATCCAAACATCTTTTCCAAAAGAATTTTAAAAACAAACAAACAACCACCATGAGTCTTAATGACTTTTAAAGCATTAGAAATAGTTTCTTTTTTTACCAATATTCACCAATTCTATTATGGTTCTATCAATGTTTTATAGGCTTCAAAATCTTTTTGTTAATGGTAAGGCTAATAATATTAGATGTAGTTCTTTATATATTTTAAAAACAACTGCCTAAAACTGTAACAGGTTAGAAGTTATATAACTTCTAAATCTTCCCAATAATCTTCAAAAATGTTTGTTATGCAAATATTTCAACAGGAAGCAAAGAGAAAAATCTTAATTTTTCTGGGTTATAGTTGCCCAATTTGATTCAAATATAAATATATGATTTGTAATTCAGATTTCTATGACACAACATAAAAATTAAATATATTTTAAAAGAGTTCACTATTTGTATGAATTAGCCATATTGGTAAAAATACAATTATGTGGACAAAAGCACTGGAATTTTACTACTGTTTATGTAATATGGACTATAAAACAAGAAGGCAGAGTCCCAGATAAACCTACCTTATACAAAATTCTTTTCCATCACAGGATATTTATAATGAGTGCCAAGACATTTGTATAGGAAAACATTTTATTCTCCTGTTCTATAAGAAAAAGCAAAATGGCATCCCTCTATGAACCTTCTAGGTGCTTTCTGGAGTCCAGTGGCTTCCTATAAAACCTAGGGATTGTCTCTGTCAAATATATTAAACCTAAGCATTTCCTAGTCGTGTATAATATCTAAGCAAGTAGCCATTTGCCCTTCAGCACAGAATAACCCTAGGGAATTCTGTCTGGTATTGTGTCTAAAACTCGTTTCAAATCCCAGGTTTATTTTAGGTCATCCTGGGGACTCATATACAAAACAAAGTTGCTCATCCAAATTCTGGGTTCGGCCCTATTTCTACCCTCACAAGTCAGAGGAACCATAATCATCCTAAAGTGACCATGTCCTATTTTGATAAAAGAAGCAATCCAATAAAAGTGAGGACCATTTTGAAAACTAAAGATTGACCAAACCCATCTTTTGGAAATCATAATCTTTTAGATTGGCCAGATGTTGACTGATATCCAGGAGTGAAAAGCAGTTCTTGCTGTTTCCTAATATATATTATCCCTTGAACCTCCCTTATCTCTACATATAAACTTGAACTGCCACAGTGGTTGGCAAATGGAAAGTCTTTCATGGGCACAAAACTCTTCTTAAAGAAAATAATTGTGAAACTAAAACTAAAAATCCTTTGTAAATATGACATATTAAAGATAAACAGAGACCTATAGTAAAGAGGTAAATAGAAACTCATTCAAATTTTATTATAGGCTTGCTATGTACTAACATTTTTATACATGTAATCTCGTAAGAAAGTAATTTTAACCGAAACAAAGTGGGAAAGCTATTGTTTTAGACAATGCTTTATCTTGAATTTAACTTTGTAGTCAGTTTTGAAGAAGAGTTTAATCAGAACATTAACTGCTGTCATTTTATTTGTTTCTTGCCTATAACTATTCTTGTCTGTTGGAAGCCAACAATAAAGACTTTTATATAACATTCCATCAGGGAAATGTTTGTCTGTCGTTGGGCCTATATAAAGATTAAATATGATATTGCAGTAAGCCCTTGAATAGTATTATTCCTGTTGTTGTGTAGCAGATGTATTTTGTAGTCCTCATAAAACAAATAGCCACATTTATGTATCTGCCTCACATATTTGGCCTCTGAGTAAATATATAATTAGAAAAGATCAGAACAACCCCATGGGCAACATATAAAATCATTTGAAAGCATTTCTTCAGATCAATCTATTTTTGGACCTTATGAGTCAAGCCTGAGGATAGTAATCTTGAAGTTTTTCTTTTTTGCAATAGTAGTATAAGTAAGACAAACATCTAGAGGAACTTTTTCAAAGCCTTGAATTGCTTGCCTTTAGGGGGGAAAAATCCACTGGCATCAATCATTTTTATTGAGTATAACAAAAAAATATTCACATGTGGGGTATCAGGGCATTAGAAAAGAGGAAAGTGAAGTACAATGTCACACAACTTATAGTTATGAAACCAAAATGGCCAATCAATCCTCAATTTTTAAATCTCAGCAAATAAGAAAAAGTCCTTCACAATTAATAAAACATATGTAATATGAAATGATTACTGTATATACCTTAATTGGAAGGGAAGATAAAAAGTTTTAAAATATATAGAAAAATGATTATTTTCCTCAAACTTGAGGTCATACTATATTTTTAACTAAACATTAGAAAATAAATATGTATACCTCTCTATTTCGTAGTTCAGTAAAACATATGAGCTGTAGATTTGCTTGACTCTCATTTTCCTTAAGAATATACAAGGCAGTATCAACTGATAACCAAGGGGATGGTTTTCCTATAAACAAAAAACCCCAAACATCTTAAAATAAGCCATCACTACTTACTCTTTCCTATTTAAAAAAGTAGTGGTTTCTTTCGCATTTGGATTTCTTTTTTAGAAATACACATCCATTTTTATAAACATCATAGCATTTGCAATAAGGCATATATCTCTACACAATGAAATTGTTGGAAACATTCTCTATATACACACTTTCTAAAAATCATAACTTTTCTTAAACTATCAGAAAGCTAAGGTTGCAAGGCAACCAAGTAGGCTGAAATCCAAGGACCAACAAACCCTTTCAAGAAGAGAGAAGATGCAAGCACTGGCTTACCTGTAAAGGAGCACAGGAAGAAGAGATGTGACATCATCTATATGCTGTTAACTCCAAAATTTGTATCTCCTGCTAGGACCTTTCCTCTGAACATTAGACCCATATACCCAACTGCCTATTTGACATTTCCACGTGGATTTCTATGTCTAAAACTGGCTTTCCCAAACATCTGAAAAAAAAAACTGTATATCTATACTCTTTTCTATCTCAGATAAGAGTAACTCATTCCTTCCAGTTGCTAAAACCCAAAATCTTGGAATCATCTTTAACTTTTCCCTTCTCTCACGTATCATAACGAAGCCTCAGGAAATGCTATGATCTGACCTTCAAAATATATCCAGAATCTCTACTTCTTATCCCCTCTACACCCCAGTTCAAAGCAACACCAGTGCCCTCTTAGAATTCTGCAATAGAGTCCTAGCTGGACCCCTTGTTTTCTGTACCTTCAGTCTGTTTTCAATACAGCAACCTGACTGCTCTTGTTAAAAATATGTCAGATTATGTTCCATCTCTACTTAAAAATCCTCTAATGCAGTTGAAAGTTGGAAGAATGTTGCTTCCACCCTAACAATGAGAAAAAATGCATGAAATACAAAATCATAATATTTCTTGAACCTGTCAGAGCTGAGGTCACAGGACAACCAAGCAGCCTGAAATCCAAGGAAAGACAGACCCTTCCAAGGAGAGATGAGATGCAAGCACTGGCTTATCAGTGGTGGCGCACAGGAGAATGAGATGTCAGGTGTATAAGTGGAAGAAAAGAGAGAACAGAAGAGATAAAGATGGAAAATTATCTAAAAGTAATGAGACAAGCCATAAATCTAAGAAACTCAGAGAGCCCTTAGTAGGATAAATACCAAAAAGATAAACAAACAAACAAAAAACCTCCCCCAAACTCAAAAACAGCATCAACAACAACAAAAAAACCCCCCAAAACCCCAAGACACATATTCAAACTATTGAAAATCAAAGATGAAGAGAAAATCTTGATGGCAGCCTCCTAAGGGTTCCTCTTTTCTCTCAGAGTAAAAGTCCAAGTTCTCATTATGGCAAAAAACAAAACAAAACTCTACCTGATTTTTGTCCTTGTTTCTCCCTGTCTTCATCCCCTACACTCTCTCCTTACTTACTTCAATATACCGACTCTAGCCACCTTGTTTTTCTTCTAACACCAAGCACACTCTCGCCTCAGAGCCTCTGAACAGAGGATTCCCTCTACCTGTCACTTCCTCCACTCTTCACCCATCCCCTTCCACCAGCCCTACATCCACAAAACTTACTCCCTTGCCTCCTGTGGAAGACAGCAAAAATGGCCATCCCTCTCTGTATCCACAACCCCTTGCAATGTGACTTCGTAGCTCTTCCATCAAGATATCAAATCTATTTCTCCACCTTGTAAATCTGTACTTGCCTCTTGACTTGCTGTGCACAACAGAATGTAACAGAAGTAACGTGCTGGTTCTGAGCCCAGACCTATGGTGCTTCTGCTTTCTCTCTTAGATTCCTGTCATACCATAAGAACAAGTCCAGGCTAACTTACTAGAGGGTAAGAGACTATAAGACGCTGAATCAAGTTGTCTCAGCTGAAACCCATACAAAGGAAAACCCAGCCAAGATCAGTTAAAGCCAGCCACCAGCTAACCTGCAGCTGATCAAAGATGCATGAGTAAGCCCTACAGAGAAAAGCCAAGCCCAGCTCAGACCAAAAGAATTGCTCATAAGCAAACAAATGTTTAATTGTTTTAAGCCACTGAGTTTTGGGGTAGTTTGTTACACAGCAGTTGATAATTAATACACCTCTTTCAAAGTTTGCTCATATGTCAACCTCTAATGAAGCATACACTAATACTACCTTTCAATGGCAACTCATATTCCCTCGTATTCACAATGCCCCTTTTCCTCTATGTTTTTCCCATAGCACTTATCACCTTCTAACACACCATGCCATTTACTGTTTATTATGTTTATTATTTATTGTTTATTTCCTCCACTAGAATGTAAGTTCATAAGGGCAGGGATTTTGTATTTTTTGTACTCTGATGTATCTGTATCTTAAGCACCTAAAATGATACTTGGTTTATAAGGTCTTCAATAAATATTTGATAAATAAATGAAAAAAAATCTTCATAAGAATACAGAGAATAAACAACTACATTGAATTTGCAGACTTATCTTGATACTTTTATCTGAAAAATGACTACTGTAATTGTCATTTAGAAGTATCAATTACCAGGGCTTCCCTGGTGGTGCAGTGGTTAAGAATCCGCCTGCCAATGCAGGGGACATGGGTTCGAGCCCTGGTCCAGGAAGATCCCACATGCAGCAGAGTGATTAAGCCTGGGCGCCACAACTACTGAGCCTGCGCTCTAGAGTCCATGAGCCACAACTACTGAGCCCACGTGCCACATCTAATGAAGCCCGCGCACCTAAAGCTCATGCTCGGCAACAAGAGAAGCCACCACAATGAGAAGCCCACGCACCTCAACAAAGAGTAGCTCCCGCTCGCCACAACTAGAGAAAGCCCGCGTGCAGTAACAAAGACCCAATGCAGCCAAAAATAAATAAATAAATTTATAAAAAAATAAAAATTAAAAAAATTAAAAGTATCATTTACCAAATGTTGTAAGTGTACTACAAGATATACAGTGAAAACTTTCAGAATCTCTACTTTAGGAGGGAAAAGTAATGTAAGTGGGGAAGAATCCTCTAGTAAGTAGATGTTTATATGTAAACATAATAAAAGAAAAATAAAGGTTGATACTTAGAACAATAACATTAAAAGGATATCTAGGGAAAGCACCCATATAGCCATTTTTCACTAAAATTTTCATTAAAAATTATGTAATAACCACTGTAGACACTAGGAAATTATTCATTTTTATCTAGCATTGATGTATAGAAAAAGAATGTTACCATGGATATGAAAATTATTAATAAGGATTATCTAAGTCGTATGACGTGGCACTTTGAAGGTATTCAAAAATAACTGCAGTTCATATTTGTCCCAAATTACGCTCCTATAGAAGTCGTCTCATGCATATTAATTTAAAAAATTGATAAATGGAAAAAGCTAAGGATTTATTAGCAGATAAAAAGTTAATTCTATGTCAAAAGGAAACCAGGTAACATTTTGTTCTCATTTTTAAATAAATTAAAAGAAAAATACTTTAAACATGTACAAAAACAATTTACTTTCTTTCCATAATATGACAGCACAGTCAATGTACAAACAACTTTCTTTAAGTGTATTGCAATATGTAACCACATGTTTCTTAGGCAGATCATTTTCTTCATTAACTAGAACCATCAAATACTTACATAAGTATTTTCAAAGTGGGCATAAATTGATATTTTTTAAAAAATACAGAAAATTTAAACTTGCCTTCAGCTTGACTCAGGTTTAATGGCTTAATTGTTAGATAAACCAGGGATCTCTGAGCTATTTGCATCCTATATTGATGACTAATGATTTCACCATCTTCTTCTAAGAAAAAGCAACCTTTTGATTGTACACATTGCCACTCCTGAAATGAAGGAAAAGTTTTTTCAAACAATATTTATTACAAGTTTCCAGCATGCAGAGCAATGAGAAAAAACCTAGGGAACATATAAAAGAAATGTCAACTAGAGCCAGTGCCCTCCAGGAATTTGCAACATCATTAAGAGGCAGCATTTAGATAACAAAAAGTTAGAAAAAGAGATAATGGAGAGGAGAAATATGAAAAATACAGTTCATGAGAGCTGGAGAAGTACTGAAACAAGTAATAAATGAACATGCTGCTGCAATAATCAGGGTGAGATTAGTGCTTAGAGCATACTAAGAATGAAGAAGTAAGGATTGTTAAAACTGATATGTTGAAAGAAAAAGTGAAAGGACTTTATATTTAAAAGATAAAGTATAATAAGCCAAAATAATTGTTTCAAGTCTAGGTAACTAAAAGACTGAATTCATTTCACAGGTATAGCAAAATGCTGATAAATACCAGTTTTGAGAAAGACCTCTCTATAAAATTAGCTCTACTATCTATTGGTCTCAAATTCCTTCTCCTAGTTCCAAACCAACATGCTTACATGTGATCTCATAACTAGAACTTCATAACAGGTTTTACTTGAAGATGGCACTTTCTGCAGAAAGTAAAGGATTCTTTGTTGAAGGTATGAGAAATTGTTCCATAACCATAAATGTGAGCAAAAATGCTTTCCACTTTATCGTTAGTAGGCTTGCCTACCTATAAGACATATTTCTGTTCCACTCCTAATGGCTTACAAAAATAGAATATTAATGAGGTTTTGAAGTGACTTTATAAAGGATGATTTTGAAAAATTATCTGTTAGTATATTTAGATAATAAGCTCAAGGCTTTAATAATATTAAGATAACAACTGAAAAGGCATGCATTAGCTATGTAACAATAATATCAAAAATATTATTAATCCTGGGACTTCCCTGGTGGTGCAGTGATTAAGACTCCACGCTCCCAATGCAGGGCACCTGGGTTCGATCCCTGGCCAGGGAACTGGATCCCACATGCATGCCACAACTAAGAGTTCACATGCCACAACTAAGGAGCCCACATGCCGCAACTAAGGAGCCAGTGAGCTGCAACTAAGGAGTCGGTGAGCTGCAACTAAAAGGAGCCCACCTGCTGCAACTAAGACCCGGCACGACCAAATAAATAAATATTTAAAAAATATATATTATTAATCCATTTTGGAAGGATTTACTATGGCACTGAAGAGTCAAGAACAAACACTATTTACATTGATATTGATAACTTACTCACATTTTTAAAGGCTAAACTATCTTAACATATACTTACACACCATTTTTCTACTATGTAAATTATAATTACATTTGTATTTTATATTATTTTCTTGGTATCAAAATATATTTAAAATTAGAAATTTAAAAATAAGGAAAAAAAGTCCCCATAGTTCTACCACCCTAGTTTGATTCTTATGTAATCATTCCTAATACTGACTTTATATAAAAACCTATTTTTTTACATTCTAATTAATATTATTTTATGTCCTGCCTTTTTCATTTAATGTTATATCTGAAACATTGTGCTATTGAAAAGGAACAAAGTTGAAGAACTCACATTTCCTGATTTTACTGCAAAGCTACATTAATCAACACAGTGTGATACTGGCATAAAGACAAACATATAGACAAATGGAACAGAAAAGATAAACCAGAAATAAACTCTCACAAATATGGTCAAATAATTTTCAACAAAGGTTCCAAGACAATTCAAATTTCAACAAACAGGGCTGGGAAAACTGTATATCCCTGTGCAAAATAATCAATTTGAACCCTTACCTTATACCATATACTAAAATTAACACAAAATGGATCTAAGACTTAAATGTAAGTACTAAAATTACAAAACTCTGAGAAGAAAAGAGGGGGAAAGCTTCATGACATTAGATTTGGCAATGATTTCTTGGATATGACACTCCAAAAGCATAGGCAACAACAAAAAAATATAGATAAACTGAATTCATCAAAATTAAAAACCCTTTGTGCATCAAAGGACACTATCAACACAGTGAAAAGGCAACCTGCACAGTGGGAGAAAATATCTTCAAATCATATATCTGAAATGGAGTATTATCCAGATTATACTAAAAACTCCTACAACTGAACAACAAAAAAACCAAAAAAAAAAGAAACCAATTAAAAAAATGGCCATAGGGCTTGAATAGGTATTTATCCGAAGAAGATACACAGATGGCCAATAAGCATACGAAAAGAGGCTCAGCATTATCATTAGAGAAATGCAAATCAGAACCACAATGAGGTACCACCTCATACCCACTAGGATGGCTATTAAAAAAAAACAACAACAGACAATAACAAGTGCTGACAAGGACGTGGAGAAATTGGAACACTTGTTCATTGCTCATAGGAACGTAAAGTGAAGAAGCCACTGTGGAAAAGGTTTGACAGTTCCTCCCCCAAAATTAAACATAGAATTACCATATGATCTAGCAATTCTACTTCTGGGTACATATCCAAAAGAACTGAAAGCAAAGACTCAAATATATAAATTGTCCATTGACAAATGAATGGATAAACAAAATATGGTATATACCTACAATGGGATATCATTCAGCTTTAAAAAGGAATGAAATTCTGACACATGCTACACATGGATGAACCTTGAGGACATATGCTAAGCGAAGCCAGAACAAAAGCAAAAGGAAAAATATTGTATGCTTTCACTGATATGAGGTAGCTAGGATGGTTAAATTCAGAGACAGAAAGTAGAACGGCAGTTGCCAGGAGCTGAGGGCAGGAGGAAATGAGGAGTTATTGTTTAATGGGTACAGTTTCAAGTGGAGATGATGAAAAAGTTCTGGAGATGGATGGTGGTAATGGTCTTACAACAACACAAATGTATTTAAGGCCACAGACTCATATATTTAAAAATGGTTAAAATGGTAAATTTTATGTTATGTGAATTTTAGCACAATAAAAAAAATTTTGCTAAGCAATATTCAAATTTTCAATTTAACTGGTTCTTTTATTACCCATTGATTTTGTATACCATTACTTACTTAACTATTTCTAAACTGTTGGACATGTAGGTTATCAGTATAGATAATGCTAAAATGAATACTATTTTGTCTAAATGTTTTTCTTCTGATGAATATCCTTTAGAAGAATTTCTAAGCAAAAAGTATGTGGGGACTTCCCTGGTGGTGCAGTGGTTGGGAATCCGCCTGCCAATGCAGGGGGCACGGGTTCAAGCCCTGGTCTGGGAAGATCCCACATGCCGTGGAGCAACTAAGCCCATGCGCCACAATTACTGAGCCTGCGCTCTGGAGCCCACGAGCCACAGCTGCTGAGCCCATGTGCCACAACTACTGAGGCCCACATGCCTAGAGCCTGTGCTCCACAACGGGAGAGACCAGCGCAATGAGAGGCCTGCGCACCCCAGGGAAAAGTAGCCCCCACTCGCCACAACTAGAGGAAGTCCATGTGCAGTAATGAAGACCCAACACAGCCAAAAATAAAAAAAATAGAAATAAACAAAATTTTTTTAAAAATGTGCATTTTTAAGGCTAATGACATATGTTCATACTGCTTTATAAAACAGTGATGCAACTTTACAGTACCACCAATGGTGTCTAATGTGATAATGTGTTCTTACCATAACTTGGTCAGTAGTGTTACCATTAAAAAATTGGTTAGTGGTTGGGGATGCTTTCTTAAGCTAGGTGTGAGTACATAAAATATTCATTATAGTATACCATATATTTTTGTATATGGTATTGTTAATGATTTTTTACAATAATTTATATTAATGTAATAAAATATAATAAATTAAAATGGTATTGTAATGATTTTTGCATTAATTTTCCTAATTACTAGCAAGGTTGAACATTTCCCCATGTGTTTATAATTTTGTCTCCTTCTGTGTGAACTGCCTATTTATCCCCTATTGTCATAGATCTATTGTGGACTTGGTATTTTTCTTACATATTTTAATAAGTTATTTTGATTATTTTAGATATTAATCACCTTTGTAAACTTTGATGCATGTATTTTCTCTATTTCCTTTAATTTTAATTTTGGTTATTTTTCAATTATGTAAGTTTTTCATTTTTATATTCATCTTTTCTTTGGAGATTTCTTCTTAAACTGAATTTTAAGAAATTATCATAATTGCTAAACTATTACTCAAGCTTTTAGTCAGTCATTAGACACATGCACTGTCACACCTTTGGGGTATAAAAGGTATGTATACTGGGCTTCCCTGGTGGCGCAGTGGTTGAGAGTCTGCCTGCCGATGCAGGGGACACAGGTTCGTGCCCCGGTCCGGGAAGATCCCACATGCTGCGGAGCAGCTGGGCCCGTGAGCCATGGCCGCTGAGCCTGCGTGTCCAGAGCCTGTACTCCGCAATGGGAGAGGCCACAACAGTGAGAGGCCCACGTACCACATTTAAAAAAAAAAAAAAAAAAAGATATGTGTACTTTTAATTCTGAGAAATTAAAATGTAACCTTAAATTGTTGGAATTCATCTTCACAAGTATACTGCCCATGAGAGAAACAAGTCATTATACATGACATTTCAACAACATCCCTATAAGACAATATGGGGTAGATATAAATTAGTCATTTTAATAAACAGACAAATTGAGATACCCATAGATTATATGGGTTCAGAGTTACACAAGGAGTTCGTAGAAATATTAGGTGTAGAGTCTAAGACTTCTGGATCAAAGCTTTACCATTAAATCATGTTTCTAAAAGAAAATATACTCAGTGTACTAAATTCAAAATTTTTATAACACAATGAGGTTCAAAGTTGGGCTTCAGTCAAAAGTTCAAGTTCAACTGTTAATGATGAGTAAGAGTATGTACAGACTTTCATTTAGCCTCCCTGTAAATCTCTTGGATGGGAATGTATTATTGACTAACAGATGCTGACATTATTTCAAAGCCAATTGTCCTGAACATAATCAACATGACCTTGGATGATGATGACTGCCACAGATAAGAAAGGAAAGATACAATCATATGGAATTTTGAGACAGGTTTAACTAAGATTCTGACATCAAATGGAAAATAAACTGTTTTCCCTTCAATCAATTTTTTTAAATTAATTAATTAATTAATTAATTTTAGGCTGTGTTGAGTCTTCATTTCTGTACGAGGACTTTCTCTAGTTGTGGTAAGCGGGGGCCACTCTTCATCGCAATGCGCAGGCCTCTCACTATCGTGGCCTCTCTTGTTGTGGAGCACAGGCTCCAGACGTGCAGGCTCAGTAGTTGTGGCTCACGGGCCCAGTTGCTCCGTGGCATGTGGGATCTTCCCAGACCAGGGCTCAAACCCGTGTCCCCTGCATTGGCAGGCAGATTCTCAACCACTGCGCCACCAGGGAAGCCCTCAATCAATTTTTTTAAAATGTTTATTTATTTATTTATTTGGTTGCACCAGGTATCAGTTGTAGCAGGCGGGCTCCTTAGTTGCAGCACGCGTGGAATTTAATCTAATATAACTTATAAATATAGTTTTTACATTTACCCAACTGGAATGGTAAAGGATACTAGTTTAGAATTACAGAATATTAAAGGTAGAAGTCTAAAAAGCAATCCAGTCAGACTTCTCTTTTGACTGATGAAACTCTGAAAAATAAAGTGATATGCTTAATTCACAATTCTCGTTGATTGCAGAACCAGACCTGAACCTAATTATCCTTACTTTCTCTCCAAACTACTAGCAATATTCAAAATTCTTTTTTCCCCACATTTAAATATCTGCCATGATTTTTCTAAAGCTAATATTTTTAAAACTTCATGTTTATGAAATTATCATAAGTATGGTAACTCATTATCATTCAGAATTATACATATACTGAAGTGTTGAGATAAACATAATTATTTGGTTTTCTTACTAAAAAAATGTAGATTTTAGTAGCTAAAAAATTTCTTAAATTTGTATTGGAACCATGGGTATAGCAGCCTCCTACTCTCTGGTTAAAAAATGTTTAAATGAAACTAAAAAACAATGCACTTTGCCTGGTACACATAGTGCAAAGTACTTGTGGCATTTGGGAAACTCAAAAATGGAAGGGTTTCTCCATGTGCTTATGGTATCTCTGGCTGATAGGAGATGCTTTATAAAATTTAGCTGGGGAACGAATTAAGTATTTTTATTAGACGTCTTTCCTAAGTTCCAATTTTAGAAAAGGTACAGGTAGAAGGGAATTTACAAGTTTCTTTGAAAGACAATCACTCTGAATACAACACATGGTTAATAAGGCTGGAAAACGGTAAGAAAACAGCTATTATTAAATAGAAGAAAGCCTATATATTATATATATCAACCAAACTTCAATGTGATAATCAGTTTACTTTGAATACTAAATAACACCACTAGAAGAATTTGTAGCTCTCTTGTTTGAAAGGAAGAATTCAAATTCTTAAGATCTGTCAGAGTTATTAAACACACAATGCTTATTCAACCCCGAATTTCCTTTAAAACAAATAGACTTTCAATCACAGAGAGCTTTTTCTCTAGGATCTAGACTAAAATGTTATGAATTAAAAGGAAAAAAGTACTGACAAATTGGCTGGCTCATTCAAATAAATCAACTTGAAAGGATTATAGATTAAGTTGACAGTTTGAGTATTATGAGAAAAAGGGAAGAAGGTTGAGTTTTTAAAAAATTCTTAGAATGATAGAGTAAGAAATTCCATGTATGATATAATTTTTGACAATATAAAGCAGAAAAAAAACAGTAGCTTGTAATTCTTATATAGGGCATAAGGTGGTGCTATATTCTACCAATTCAAATAAATTCATATAAAAGGAAAAAGAACTGTTAATTCATTTGTCATATACAAATATTATTTATTTTCATTCACAATGCATAAGGAAATGCTTAAAAGCATAAATTAAAAATAGTAAAGTTGAAAATTCTAGCTCTCAAAAACTTAAATATATCAGTAAAGTTACATTTTTCTTGGAACACTGTAGAGAACATGATTTGTTTGACACACAATTCTGTATTATTAAAGTTTTAGTGAGGTAGCATTATTAAGCAGTAGATCTTCCATAGACTTAGTCAAAGGAGGAACTTATATGTCATCATTACCATCATCATCATCACTGTTGTTTTCTATAAAGATACCCTATGTCACACTATTAGAAGGCTATTTACTTTTTGTTAAGTAGGTAGACTGCTATTGAACTTTTTGTTATTAAAGAATTATAAACTGTACATACTTAAAAACTGTACATACTTAAAAACGAGGTTAAATAGATGATTTATAAGGGGAAAATTTGATATAGATTGCTCACCTAATTGACAAGTTGATCAACATTTTGAAAATGAGAGACTTTTATAAGAAAATTATTCTTTGAAGGCTTCACAAAAATTAAGTTAGACAACCATTTCAAGTCTAAAATGTTTATATTTGTATTGTTTTACATATATAGACATATATAACCTACATGTTACACAACATATTCACATACAACACATATGTTGTATTATATATATGTTACACAACACATATATATGTAAAATATATGTAGACATAGTCTAACTAGGAATCTGGATATAGTATTGCATCTCTGGAGCTTACAACTCATGGCTTTCTTTAATTTTAGTCATGACTGGCAACTGAAGCTATATGTCTCTCAAAGAAAAATTTCTGACACTCCTTGTACATTATAAACCTAAGTAAATGGATAGAATTCAGGATTAAAAAAAGAATAGTGATACAGTACCTACATATGGTATACAGAAAGTAACACATGTATAGACTATAATTCAGGTCTTTTACCATTGTGTAGATTTATGATTTAAAATCTGGCTTATGTGTATCCCATTACAATAATTTTCTAATTTCTGAAAAGACCTTTCTTTTCTGTCCCAATTCTATACTTCTCCACTCCACATAAAACTGGGGTACCCAAACTTGTTTAAAATAGATTTAAAGTATTTGAAGAAAATTAATTTAATACTTCTTTTAGTAACTTATTCTATCAATCTCAATTAAAACAAATTATACAATAATTGTATTCCTAACCAAGTACTTATTAAAGTTGTTGTGAAACTCAAGAAATATATAAAATTTAAGAAATTAAAAAAATAACTTCAAGGTAAAATGCAAACAAAGAACTGAATCCTGCTGAATAGCAAAAGGATCACAGATTTTTTAAAAAAATGATTTCAGGGCCTCCCTGGTGGCGCAGTGGTTGAGAGTCCGCCTGCCGATGCAGGGGATACGGGTTCGTGCCCCGGTCTGGGAGGATCCCATATGCCGCGGAGCGGCTGGGCCCGTGAGCCATGGCCGCTGAGCCTGCGCATCCGGAGCCTGTGCTCCGCAACGGGAGAGACCACAACAGTGAGAGGCCCGCGTACCGCAAAAAAAAAAAAAAAAAAAAAAAAAATGATTTCAGCTCATCTAAGAAATATCAGAGAGTACAAACAGTGGGCAATATCAAGATCAGAAAAAGGACATAAAAAGTCAGGTAAGTAATATGAAAGCTATGAAGTATTTCTAAAAGACATTAAATTTTATATGAAAGTCACAGAATTTACGAGTTGACAGCACACCATCTTCTTTTAATCATTAAATTCTCCTACTATCTTTTACCTAATTCCTAATTATCATCAGTACCTTTCCTTGCTCTTGATGTCTTAGATGCAAAACTTTAGTCTTTTGTTATACAATCACTATGGCCTACAGATTAATTTTGGTGTTGTCTATTAGAGTTGTCCCTTCTTTACTATGTTCAGGTACTACCCTTGGCCTAGCTGTACTTACTTTATATCTGGATAACTCTATCAGCCTCTCTATAGTCTCCCTAATTTGAAGTCTCCATATACAATATACAACAGTATAATAACTTTTCTTAAAGTATACTTTCGTCATGTTATTCCCACATAAAGACCTACAGTAATTTCTTAGTTCTGTAATAATATTAATAATAATATTATTTATTAAAGTAAAACTATGTCTCTGGCATTGTGCTAAATTGTTTATATATGTTAGATGATTTAAATCTTTCAAAAACACACTAAATATAATTATTCCCAATTTATAGATAAGGAAACTAAAACTCAGAGGGGCTGCTGACTAACTTACCAAAGGTCACACAGTTATTAAGTGATAAAGCTAAAAGTTAAACACAGGTCTGTCTATTCAAAGGTTTTAATCACCACCTTAGAACAGTGCTTTGCACAAAGTAGTCATTCAATAAATATTTGTTGTTGTGGGAATTCCCTGGTGGTCCAGTGGTTAGGACTTCACGTTTTCACTGCTGAGGGCCCGAGTTCAATCCCTGGTTGGGGAACTAAGTTCCCACAAGCCACACTGCTTGGTGTGGCCTAAATAAATAAATAAATATTTGTTGAATAAATGAAATGCTATACTAACTTGGTATATTGTTAATAATTAAATGAAATTTTTTATTTTTTTAATTCAGGGCTCATTACACTAAGCAAAATAGCTCGCATATGTTACCTTTTTAGTGAATATTTGTTGAGCTGAACTAAATTAAAGGAACTGTATTGGTATGTACCCAATTAATAAGAGCATGAAACAGAGAAAAGTTTTATTATGGCTTTAATATAACCCATATTAATATTCATTTATATTTTATAAAATTATATTTATTTACACTTTTGAATCAGGTAAGCAACAATTATTTAAGTTGATTTTATTAGTTAGCATTTAATTTAGTTGCAAAATACAGAAAGTTTCCACTGGTGGAAAATAATATTGTTGGAACACTAAATATTGTGTGTGAACATGTTGGACATGCACACCAAATTGCTTAGGGTGTATAGATTCCTAAACAGTCTGAACAAAATTCCTTGGAGATAATGTTTTAAAATTTTAATATAGAACAAATGTCACTGTCTAGCAATTTAAAGATATAAGGGACTTCAGAGTTCAATAACAAATACAGAGTTGTTATTTGAAACAAAAATGTAGCTCTTGAGAACAATCAGTTCAGTTTTCTAACAGCAGTTATAGTATGTGGTCATAACCATTTTTCCCCCTTTTTACAGAGGTTCCTAGGTACACATTTTTAATGTATCCTAGCAGTTTCCAGTTAATGTTTTATATGTCTGTAGCTATTATTTTCTGTTGAAAGAAAACTAGTAAAGGTTGAGTCTAGAAAGGGAAAACAAAGGAAGAAGATCAATATTAACACTCTACAAATATTGACTTAGCAAAGTGACTTTGTTGTCTTTCTCTCAAAGGAACTGATATTGAATGAATGATTTATAGAAACACCTATGAAAAGTATTTGTTAAACAAAACCAAAAAAATTGCTTGGGAAAGTACATAATTGCATAATCTATTCATCAAGTTCAAAAATTGAAGAGTCATCATTTTTAAACTGAAGACCATTTAATAATATTCTTATCCATCATTTTCACTTTAAATTTATTAAAACTGGCTTATAGGTAGAAATACTACAATCCACAAAAAACCTCAAAGAATTACTTCATAAACTTTACTTGTTCTCTGTAAACACCAAAAAGTTATTAATAAACTTAATGTCAAATTTGTTTTCAGAAAAAGTCATACCTATTCATTTAAAATACTATACCTTTATTGAGTTTGGCTCAGTTAACTTTGAATTTTGTTTACTATTAGCGCCCATGGTAATTGTAAAAGAAACAGATGTTCTGAATTCTCTAGTTGTCAGTAAAGAACTCCTGGTGTCTCCTGTAACAAGTAATAGTTATTCAGTCTCACATTATGAAAAGTCATTAAGAAGTCTGTTTCTAAACACAGTGTAGTATGAAAGGACTATGTATTCATTTCATTCTCTTTGTTCTTCCTATTGAAATAAACTCAAAAGTTTTACATTTATCAGACTTTAATGGCTCCTAATTTCTGATCTACTAATAAGATTCTTTATTTCAATCTGTCATCTTTTAGCCTGAAATTTTAGTTTTAATAAAATATAATGAGCAAAGCCAAGTTCCATAATAAAATTTTACTTCAATAGATTTTTATAGCTAAGTGAGTCTAGAAACAGTAGCTCACAAAAGTTTGTTTTATCACTGATAAGCTAAGATGGAAAGAAAAATTTATCCGAATACGATCCTTAATTCTTGAACAAGAAAAGTAAATACCTTTATTTGAGAATGATTCCTGATCAGTTTTTCTTATGATTCTGGGTGATGGTTTTGGTCCTGGTGATGGGTCCCTTTCAGGGGACCCTTCCACGTGGCTTCCAAACTGTTGACACCTCAGTTTACTGTCAACCTCCAATTTTTCTAGCGTAGTTTTGAGACATTGTTCATTGGTTGTCATATATAATTTACAAAACTACAGGAAACAAGTACTCCAGTGGGTAAAACATTCAATCATACATTTGGGAGGAGAAAGAAAATGCACATTAGTAGGCAAGGGATAGAATGAGAGATGGAATATATTTCCTATTGAACTAGGTTACTCATTTTATTTTCTTGAATCAGATTGACCACCCTCAAGTGACCTAGTGAAATGCAGCCATGATTCAATAAGGAGGCCATACCCTGAGTGAAAATAAAATGTTACACAAAGAAAGGTGATTTATTATTATTTTTTTACAAGACATGTGCAGACTTGAGTTTGTTCTAAATAATTTTTATGATTCTTCTACTCAAGAAGAGGCATATTTCAAAGAAGAGTGTGTGTGTGCTTGTGTGTGTGTGTGTGAGCACATGCATGTATTTTAACTTGGTTACATTATTTTTCAGGTAGTCATTCAGATTACAATTGTGGGACTGGAGAGATTAAATTTCAAGTACAATTAGTACATAATATATAAATATATCATTGTCAATATTTAAAAGATGTGTGCCTTTAAAAATACTTCTCCTATACAGTAAGCAAATTTACATCAGTATGAACTTATGTACCTTGATGTAGTCAAATTTGCCATCAGCATTTACGTCAGCCAAATTTATTATGGCATTTACCTCTTCTTGAGTCATCTTCTCACCTCTCTGGAAAAAAAAGATTTATTTTAAAGCAACATGCCTATCACTTTGTTATGCATGGGGAGAGTGGAAATTAATTTTAATCTTTTCTACAAGTAAATTTGAATATATGGTTTCATTAAAAATCTCAGAATGAGTATTATGTCAAGCAAAAATGAACCTATTATATGAAATAAAATTTCACAATTTTCACAATTAAATTGTATAAAAGTGTGCTGAATTTCAACAATATATATCATAGATTCAGTAATAACTACTATTAAATTCAGAGTAACAATACTTTCTCATGCTGTACCAAGAAACAGAATGGTTTCTGAATCTCATTTATACTTTAGTTCTCTTTTATTATCACATATGAACCTATCACTGATTTACAAAGAGTTCTGGCAGGAAAGAATTGCAAAGGAGCACAAGAGGATTACAACACAGGCTCAATTTTATACTTTATCTTTTATTCATAAAGCACCTTTCATCCAAAAGGATCCTTAAGTACTTTACAAACAACATATATGTGATTCATTTCACCTGCCAGTGAAATAGTTATTTCTGATGTGGACTTTGGTAGCCAAAGCTAGATTCCAAGTTGTTCTGCAAGACATTCATATTACAAAACTGCTTCACAGATCTTACCTTTGTTAGAAGTTTATAAAGATCAGTGTGTAAAATAGAGCCATCATCATTTACATCTAATTGCTTAAATGATTTTAGCAATTCTGCTTTTGAAATAGGTTTTTCCTTTCTTAAAATTAAACAAAAATCATCAAAATTCAGTTTGGCAGTTTGAGGAGTCCAATACTTATTAATGGTCTTTTGGGATGGATTTCTTCCTGCATGCTGAAGAGCTGCCCAATAAAACAAGTATTATTTGTTACAATAACATTTGGAATTGGTATTTAAGTGTATTTTAAAAAAATCATTATATACTACAATATTATACAAAAGTACACACATACCAATACATTACCTTTGATGTTGATAATCTAGTGCTATCAATGTATGCCTGACTTTCAAAAATGACAATATACATATATGTTACCAGCTAAAGATTCTCAAATATATTAAAATGCCAGAATTAAATAGATTTTTCCTATTCTGATAGTTGGTTCTCAACTTACATAGTTTAATTAACTGACAATATCTGAGTTACTTCATAAGAATGCCTGGAGAAAAAAAAAGATTTAAAAACAACCATTCACTTAATTGTTTTGAGGACATAGGAATAAAAAAAAGCACACATTATTACTTTTTCTGGCTCAACAAATATCTTAATGAAATGAGTAAATCATTAGTTTGAGAATATCGCTGACAACAAGTCATGATATCTAAAATGTTCATCACTGCCAGCTATTAGTTTCAAGAACATGAATCATGCCCCAAATGCCAAATACATGCACAAAATGTATCCTACTTGCAGTTACAGCCCTGCTAAAAATCAAGAATGTCAACAAACTTTGAGAGAACTCTATTATAGAGATGCAATGGTCAAATTACTTTTCATTTTTAACCAGAACATTTAAAAATATAGGACTATTTAAAAATAGTCCTATAACCAGTTATTCATAAGACATTCCTATTTTAAAAGCTATGCCCTTATAACTATGAGAGGCAAAGAATTACAATGTGAGAAAGGCTTTGTATATTTGCAGGTCATAACACACTAAAATATAATGGTTTTAAACAATTGTAGATATTTTGTACAGTTGAATAGGAGTAACTTGGTAATTCGCAAATAGACTAACCTCTTCATATTAAGGCTTTAATATCTTAACACTATCTAAAATGATTCAATAGTAAGTTTCCTAAGCACCACAGACAAAATTAACAGAATTTTAAAAGGTGTAACTGTCCTGAATTATACTACAAACTTCTTTATAAAACTTTATATTGGATATTTCCAACTATCTTAGGTGAGATTTCACAAGATCTATGCATTGTCAATCACCATTAAAAATTGATAATCTAAAAAAAATTGATAATCTAGATATTCTACAATTTAATGTAATAAGGAATAATATATAAAAAATAATTTAAATAAAGAAATATCCTCAAGGAAATAGAAACCAGATCAAGGCAATAAAATGCAGACATTTGTGAGTCCATTATATTGAACATTCATTGTACACAAGAATAATATGAGGTGATTTTTTATTTTTAAAGATATAAGCTTCTTGGTTCCTAAGAAGTTTTATAATCTAAATAGTAACTCCACACCTTAAGTGTAAAGTTGCTACTTGTGGTCAAGATTTATGGTTAATAACATATTAGAAGTTAATGGACTAAGATAAATGTTCCCATCTTCCAGATTATGCCAGTGCATTGTACCTAGATAACATAAACTGTGGCAAAGAAACAGAAACAAGATCATCAACTAGAGGTGACTCTCAGAGTTACCAAAAGTTACAGCTGTACCAATTGCCATCTTCCATTCACCTAGAAAGCATTTGTGGAAATTTGTAACAGTGGAGATAACATGGTTTTTAAAATTTCCACACGTTTATTTTGGAAGTAGACAAAAGCCCTAATACCATGTTGCCCAGGAATAAAAGAACTCTGCCTAGTGTATAAGTGGACAATTCCTTAGTTCATCTATCAAGATAATCACAAAAAGGGCATATGTGTTTTAGGATTCCATCCCCAGTCAGCCTCCTCCCTTTAAAATCTGGGAATACAAGTAGGACCTAAATGAAGTTGTGATTTAAAGTCAAAAGTCCATGTGAAAAAAATGGTATTTTCTGTCCAGCTGTGAAAAAATAGATGTGTAACTCTTTCCCACAAGTGGCAGCTCAAATGCTTGTTGCTATCTTCAATAACAAAATATTTTAAAAATATTTTTAAAATTACTGTTGTCTAAAAGAACAACTTTCTCAGAATAAAATTATTTTTCCCAAAACATGTATTAACTAAACATTCCCATATCTAAGAAATAGGTACAATACTAACCTAACTTTAATCTTTAGTTTTAGAATTAGTTGGAGCTCATTATTAAGTCCAATAACAGTGAAAACACAATGTAATTGTAGATGTTTAAAGGTTTACACCAAAATACTGATCTTCTGCCAGGGTTTACTTTAAGCTTTGACATGAGTTTATAATACCTGTATTATTTGTAAGGTGGGAAAAAAAGGAACTCTAAAGTTCTCTTTGACTTTCCATTTCCAAATAAGATAAAGTACTGCTTTATCCTATTTCAAAATGAATTTCAAAGCACATGTATGTGCATAAGTGGCAGAAGGTTATAGATGGAAGGCATAAAAGCTTAAGAAAGAGACATCACTGGTTCACACAACCAGTTTTTTAAAATCTAGATTATCTGAAATCAATCATTACAATTTTACAAAGAATATCCCACCATAAAATCAAAAGTTGAAGAGATGAACACTGCATTATTATCCTCCCAGATAATTCTATACGACTGATAACACCTTAGTAATACATACTCATTGATTTAAACTAAATGCCATAGTAGCAGAAAGCATGTTAAACTTTTAAACTTAGTAGATTCATGATCTCAGCCAATATTCAAAAGAATAGAGAGAAAAAACTGAAATTATAGTTTATAATAAAATATAAATTTTAATCTTTTCAATTTTTATATTTCCCAAAATGGGTTTCCTCAAATAGATATCTTATTGCATATAAATCCAAGACACTGTTGCAAGAATATGTCAGATTTTTTATTTCAGGAAACTGCTTCTAAAGTTGGCAAAAAAACTCAGTTTTTCTACTCATAAAGTTATTAGCCTTGATGAAACCAACATGAGTATAGTATTATCTGGTATTGTTGTTTCCCACTTTCTTAAGACTAAAGACCTCCAAGTCATTTGACACACCTAGTAAGGACCAAATTCACTGGTTTGGGGGATATTTGCACCAGAAGATTTAAAATATAATGGAAAACACAACCATACAAAATCTATGAGATGCAGAAAAAGCAGTTATTAGAGTAAAGTTCATAGCGATACAGGCCTTCCTCAAAAAACAAGAAAAATCTCAAATAAACAACCTAAACTACCACTTAAAAGAATTAGAAAAAGAACAAACAAAACCTAAAGTCAGCAGAAGGAAGGAAGAAAGATCAGACAGGAAATAAATAAAACAGAGCTTAAAAAAAAAACAATAGAAAAAGTCAATAAAACCAAAAGCTGGTTCTTTGAAAGGATAAACAAGACTGACAAACCTCTGGCCAGGCTCACCAAGAAGAAAAGAGAACACAAATAAACAAAATAAGAAATGAAAAAGGAGACATAAGAACTGATTCTACAGAAAAACAAAAATACCACACGGGAATAGTATGAACAATCATATGCCAACAAATTTGACAATCTAGAAGAAATGGACAAGTTTCTAGAAACATACAGCCCACAAAAATTAAATCAAGAAGAAATAGATAATTTGAACAGATGGATCACTAGAACTGAAATAGAATCTGTAATTTATTTGTTTGTTTGTTTTTTGCCGTACGTGGGCCTCTCACTGTCGTGGCCTCTCCCGTTGTGGAGCACAGGCTCCGGACACTCAGGCTCAGCGGCCATGGCTCACAGGCCCAGCCGCTCCGTGGCATGTGGGATCTTCCCGGACCGGGACACGAACCCGTGTCCCCTGCATCGGCAGGCAGACTCCCAACCACTGCGCCACCAGGGAAGCCCCGAATCTGTAATTTAAAAACTCCCTACCAACAAAAGTCCAGGACCAGATGGCTTTACAGGCAAATTCTACTAAACATACGAAGAAGAACTTATACCAATCCTTCTCAAACTCTTTCAAAAAGTTGAAGAGGAGGGAACACTCCCAAGGTCATTCAATGAAGCCACCATCACCCTGATACCAAAACCAGACAAAGACACCACCAAAAAAGAAAATTGCAGGCCAATATCTTTGATGAATATAGATGCAAAAATTCTCTACAAAATATTAGCAAACCAAATCCAACAACGCATAAAAAAGATCATACACCACGACCAAGTGGGATTCATCCCAAGTTCACAAGGATGGCTCAACATATGCAAATCAATCAATTTTGTTTATGATACACCACATAAACAAAAGAAAACTCAAAAACCACATCATCATCTAATAGATGCAAAAAAAGCACTTGACAAAATCCAACATCCATTCATGATAAAAACTCTTACCAAAGTGGGTATAGAGGGAACATATCTCAAAATAGTAAAAGCTATATATGACAAACCCACAGCCAATATAATACTCAATGGTGAAAAATTAAAAGCCTTTCTGCTAAAATCTGGAACAAGACAAGGATGCCCACTCTCACCATTTCTCTTCAACATAGTATTGGGAGTCCTAGCCACAGCAATCAGACAAGAAAAAGAAACAAAAGGTATCCAAGTTGGAAGGGAAGAGGTAAAATTGTCATTATATGCAGATGATATGATACTATAGATAGAACACCCTAAAGACTCCACACAAAAACTACTAGAACTGATAAACAAATTCAGTAAGATAGCAGGATACAAGTTTAACATACAAAAACTGGTTGCATTTCTTTACACCAACAATGAAATATCAGAAAGGAACTGTAAAAAATAATACCTTTTAAAATCACAACCCCAAAAATAAAATATTAGGAATAAACCTCACCAAGGAGGTGAAAGATTTATATGTTGATAACTATAAAGCATTAATGAAGGAAACTGAAGATGAGTCAAAGAAATGGAGATATCCCATGCTCTCGGATTGGAAGAATTAATATTGTTAAAATGGCTATACTACCCAAAGCAATCTACAGATTTAATGTGATCCCTATCAAATTCCCAGGACCTTTTCCACAGAACTAGAACAAATAATCCTAAAATTCATATGGAACCATAAAAGACCCATAATTGCCAAAGCAATGCTGAAGAAAAAAAACAAAGCAGGAGACATAGCCATCCCAGACCTCAGACAGTACTACAAAGTGACAGTAATCAAAACAGTGTGGTACTGGTACAGAAACAGACATATGGACCAATGGAACAGAATGGAGAGCCCAGAAATAAACCCACACACCTATGGTCAATTTATCTTCGGCAAAGGAGGCAAGAATACACAGTGGGAAAAAGACAGTCTCTTCAGCAAGTGGTGTTGCGAAAGTTGGACAGCTGCATGTAAGTCAATGAAGTTAACACACTCTCTCACCATACACAAAAATAAACTCAAAATGGCTTAAAGACTTAAACATAAGACATGACTCCATAAAACTCCTAGAAGAGAACACAGGCAAAACATTCTCTGACATAAATTGTACCGATGTTTTCTTAGGTCAGTCTCCCAAGGCAATAGAGATAAAAACAAAAATAAACAAATGGGACCTAATCAAATTTACAAGCTTTTGCACAGCAAAGGAAACCACAAACAAAATGAAAAGACAACTCACAGAATAGGAAAAAATATTTGCAAATGATGCGACTGACAAGGGCTTAATTTCCAAAATATACAAACAGCTCATACAACTAAACAATGAAAAAACAAACCACCCAACTGAAAAATGGGAAGAAGACCTAAAGATATATTTCTCCAAAGAAGAAATACAAATGGCCAATAGGCACATGAAAAGATGATTCACATCACTAATTATTAGAGAACTTCAAATCAAAACTACAATGAGGTACCACCTCACACTGGTCAGAATGGCCATCATTAAACAAATAATAAATGTTGGAGAGGGTGTGGAGAAAAGGGAACTCTCCTACACTGTTGGTGGGAACGTAAAGTTTGTGCAGCCACTGTGGAAAACACTACGGAGGTTCCTCAGAGAACTAAAAATAGGGCTTCTCTGGTGGTGCAGTGGTTAAGAATCAACCTGCCAATGCAGGGGACATGGGTTCAAGCCCTGGTCCGGGAAGATCCCACATGCCGCACAGCAACTAAGCCCGTGCACCTAACTACTGGGCCTGCGCTCTAGAGCCTGCAAGCCACAACTACTGAGCCCACGTGCCACAACTACTGAAGCCTGTGCACCTAGAGCCCATACTCCGCAACAAGAGAAGCCACCGCAATGAGACGCACGCACACTGCAACGAAGAGTAGCTCCCGCTCACTGCAGCTAGACAAAGCCTGCGTACAGCAACAAAGACCCAACGCAGCCAAAAATAAATAAATAAAATAAATAAATTTATTTAAAAAAAAGGAAACTAAAAATAGAATTACCATGTGATCTAGTAATCTCACTTCTGGACATATATCTAGACAAAAACTATAATTCAAAAAGATACATGCACCCTTATGTTCATAGCAGCACTATTCACAGCAGCCAAGATATGAAACAACCTAAATGTCCATCAAAAGGTGAATGGATAAAGAAGATGTGGTACATATAAACAATGGAATACTACTTAACCATAAAAAGAACAAAATAATGCCATTTGCAGCAACATGGATGCAACTAGAGATTATCATACTAAATGAGAAAGAGAAAGACAAATACCATATTATGTCACTTATATGTGGAATCTAAAATATGATACAAATGAACCTACTTATGAAACAGAAACAGAATCACAGACTTAGAGAATACACTGGTGCTTGCTAAGGGGGAGGAGGGAGAGGGTTGGAATGGGAGTTTGAAATTAGCAGTTGCAAACTGGTATATATAGACTAGATAGAAAACAAAGTCCTACTGTATAGGACAGGGAACTACATTCAATATCCTGTGATAAACCATAATGGAAAATATGAAAAAGAATGTATATATATAACTGAGTCACTTAGCTGTACAGCAGTAATAAACACAACATTGTAATTCAACTCTACTTCAATAAAAAATAAACTAAATAAATATAATGGAAAGAAGCAAAAAAAGATCGACTCTCTCAAACCCTCACCCCTAAAGAACAGGACAAAACCCAGAATTCTTAATTTTCTTTTAAAATTTCACTTATTTTCTAATACTACTCTTTTACAATCATTCAACCATATATATATATATATATATATATATATATATATATATATATATATATATATATATATATATATTCTCTTTACATTTTCCCCAGTGTAGGTCAAATTCAGACTAGTAATTCAGTTGCCAGAAGTGTTTTAATTCTATCATTATAAATCTTAAAGTACCAACATAAGAATTTATGAATCTTAAAGTACCAAGATAAGAATTTTTAAAATATTTTTAAGCAAGTAATTGATGGAAGCTTTAAAAATACTAATCTAGTCTATTCGAACACTGAAAGTTTTATTTTGAACCTCTTAGACTATGTAGCTATATAAAATGGCACAATAGCATAAGGTAGTTCCACTACTCAAGCTTAACTAAGAAATTGGAATGATTCAACAATGTAATTCTAATTGCAGTCTTTCTGATCTATTAACTTTCAACAAATAAGGCAAGCTACTTAAGTTAAAAAAAATTACCTAAGCAAAGTTGATCTTTAGAAATAATGTTATCTAAGCTGCTTTTGAAAACAGTTAAGTAGGCAGCTCTACAATTCCTATAAAATATCTCCTCTTCAGTTAGTGGAAATTTCTTTGAGCGAGGACTCTCTGAAAGCGTTGATCTCTGACTGGAGAAAGCTGCATCACTTCCTGGACTGATGGCCATTCTATTAGAAAATAATTTAAAATTTTATTTTAGTCAGTGTTAATCCTAAAATTCAAGTGTCACTTTACCTTTCAAACTGGGGCGGGGGGGAATCAAGACATCAGGGTTTTTATATGTGGAAAAAAGATGTACATTATAATATGCATACAGTTATATTATCATATGTTAAGCTAGAATAAGCCTTTGGCAGTTGCTTTCTAAATATATATATATAAAAGAGACAAAAGAACAAAGCCAAAACAAAGGTGTAACATAAATACAAGAGAAGAATCACAGGGCAAAGGAAAAGCATACATTTATTCTCTCAGAATTAGAGGACAGTCAATTGAGACTCTTCATAGGGTTGTAATGAGGATTAAGTAAATTAACACATGTGAAGCATATAGAACAGTGCCTGGCACATAATAAGCGCTAAATAAACTGTAGATAGAGTGAATTGCCACCATAATGAGAATTTGACTATAATGTGATTGGCAGTTGGCATCCATCTCCACAGCAGCATCAACCAGGTCATTTCACTAACATCTCAGTAATTCAGCCCCATATTTTAAATGACTGAATTTTAAAAATCCAGTCATTTATAGCATTATCCTGAGGTTTTACTGTGTTTCATTACTACCAATAATGTTAATAATAATAATTTTGGGGGTTTATATAGCACCTCTGCTCATAAGAGCTTAAAGAACTGTCATACATCTTGATTTATACCTACTACAGTGGTCAGATATTTTTTGCCCGTTTTACAGATAAGGAAATTGAGAGACAGAGATGTCATCCAGCTAATAGTAAGTAGCAAAAGGCAGTAAATTTCGTAACAGTTTCTTCTTTTTTTAATGTGAATGAAGGCTTCTTGTACAACAGTTACTATGAGGCCCTAAATTGTGCTGGAGGTCTAACAGCTTCCAACCTTATTTTACCAAGCTCTGACTTCTAAAAATACATTCCAACCTAATAAACTGAATATTTCAAGTTTAACAATAAGACGACACAGGTAGGGTCCCCTTCAGGACTCACTGGATTCTTACTCAGGAGGCCTAAACCACTTGCACCTTCTTGAAATATATAGGTCTTTTACACGTGGGAAAGAAAGATAATAATCGCTTATCATGGATAAAGTACCCTATTTATAATACACAGACCGCCTGCCTGACACTTTCATCTTACACCAGATTTAGAAGGACCCCACAGGGATGTGGTGTCACAGTCTGGTTACTGAAAATTGGTATCGCTATAATTAAGCATCACAGTTTTAAACACATATGCATGCACGCATCTCCTCACAAATGTGAAAGAAAACTATTCCAATAAGGAAGGGAGAAGGAATGTTCGTTTTGCAGTCAGCAATTTAAAAATGTAAATATTTTTTTAAGAGTGTCCTCAAATGTTCTTTCCAAATAAGGTGACTCCCTCACGTGGAAATCCCATGGCTGAAATGTTCCAAAATGCTATTTTTTCCCTCTCTGTAACGAGAGACTAAACTGAAGCTTAAATATATAATTAAATATATAATTGCGCCCCTCAGGCTTGGAAATCTCCTGCATCTAAAACTCCAGCCCAAGACCAAGACAAGGGCCTAGAGAGTACATTGCAGCGAACCGCTCCATAAATAAGCAGCCACACAATAGCAAGAAAAATAAACTGTGAACAAGCGCCTAAGGCTTCTAAAGGGCCAAGGGAAAACAGCCATCCAGTCACCGTCCCTACATAGTCAAATACCTTCACAGCTGATCTCCGGCAACATTTCTCTATTTTTTGTATTCCTCTGGGAATAAAACTGCATTTATATGTACATTTTTAAGTACAGACATGGAGCAAGTGTACATATGACAGAGAGGTAAAAGATGCAGGTGGAGAAAGGGAAGCCGAACAGTGACGAACGGAGCGGGCGAAGAGACAGTTAGCGAGCTGCTTGCTACCTAACTGCAGGTCACAAACGAGGAAGCGCAGCCAATTCTCCTCACAGATTCCGCAGTCCTCTCACAGGGGCCGGAAGGTCCTTGGCCTTCTTTTAGTTACCATGGCAACTGCACCTCTCCGCTACCGGAAACAAGATACGGAGTACCTTCCCAAATGGTCCGGCTAGAAATCTACGGATAGTTACTCCAGAGTTAACGGAGATGGCTCTGCCTCTCATCTATCGGGGGCCTTCTGGTCGGAGTCGTGAGAGAGGGTCCTGCGTTGCCCTGGCAGGGCTGAGAGCTGTCCTAGGAGTAGACTTTCCTCCCCTCTTCCCGGCATACACTGGGATCCCTCCTCGCTGGGGGAGTGTTTCCGGCGGGCCGCGTGGAGTGTTGCACAGCGTCGAGTAACCGTACGCCCGCGCTTTTCAGGCTTCAGTGTTTCTCTCCGAAGGTTCTCTGTTTTCGTAAGAGGTTGCTCAGTGGTTTTATCCAGCGACGGGGGTGCGTCCCTGAATGTCGAAATGCCGTAAGTATCTCCTCCCCGGGTGTTGTTGTGTTTGGGCCCATCTGTGAGCAAAAAGAATAGATATTATGTAGCCTAATAACCTTTTCTCTTTTCCTACTTTTCCTACTTTATCTTTTCCTCCGACAGTTCGTAGTGCTTGGTTCCCTCCACCTACGTCTGCTTCCCTTCCAGCCTTACTTTCCGGTAGTATTTCTCCACTTTAATTCTGATTCCACAAGGTTTCTGACAGATTTTATAGACTGTGGGTTATATTTAGTGATGTACTGCTTGAAATAATTTCAAATATGGTTAACATACCGAGAATAGGACAGGGTAGACTGCATCACGCCGTATAATTTGATAAAGCCATTTAATGCCTAGATTAGTGTCGTGAGCTCATATAAACTTGTGGCAGAACTCGTGGACCGGGTCCTAAGAGACCTGAACTCCAGCTCTCAAATGAGGAAGCATAGCCAATTCTGTAAAGAGCTGTCCAACGTTGAGCGAGTCGCTTAATCACCTCCGGGTTTCAGTTTTCTTGCTTACCACTGCCCAACAGAGACTTCTTTTTTTTTTTTTTTTTTTAAGCTCCGTAAAGAACGTTTTCTTTGGGGTGGGGGTGGGGATAATATATAACACATGAAATTCTCTGGCTGCCTCTTGTCCCCAGGCTGATTTAGGTACCCTCTCTTGCGTGCTTCTAGAGTAACTTATTTCTCCGTTACATTCAGGTTTGAGCAAATACAAAGTAACACAGGGTGGGAGGAGGGATATCTGTATAAAATAGGAATTGACATGAAAGTGGAAAGATTTGCAGAAATAATAACCTACATTTGTTGAATGTTTAATTATGATTTGGGTACTGTGTTTAGCAATTTCCTTACATTTTCTCATTGAATCTTAAAAAGGACCTTGGGAGGTAGGCGCTGCTGTTATCTCTACTTTCCAGATTAGGGAACTCAGCACCTAATAAGGTGTCCTACACACAGGTATCAATAAATATATGTTTCACTTATACCCTTAAAAGGTATGGATTATTAAAGAGGTTTTCCTTTCCCCAAAATGAAGCAAAAAGACTTGCCTTACTACTCTTGCACTAGAAAAATAACCCAGTTAGCACTTATACAAAGCTGTGAGGAAAGTGTAACAAAGTCCCTGCCAAATAGGAATACAATGGAAACTCGTGTGTGTTTGCTTAACAAGTAGTGATACTTTCTGAACTATGCTCCTGTTCTGCTGTAGATAGTAGGGAACCCCAAAAAAACTGTTAAATGGGGACCTTTTGGACAACTGTTTTCTTAACATATTAACAGACACGTTATATTAGGAGTGTCTGCAGTAATTATATTTTGGCAATAAATACATAACCTTAAAGTTGAGGTTGACATCTTAAATATATAGCAACTTCACTGAGTTTATTTTGGCAAAGTGATATAAGACCAAATTAATGGTTAAAGCAAAAGTATTTTAGTAGAGGATCTCCACAATTGTTAGTAAACTTTTATTTTTCAATGTGGTTAAACTGCAGGGTCACAAATGGTGGTGCAAAAAGTCATCTTGGCAAGTTACATGTGAAAGTGGTATGGTTTTTAAGTGATGTTGAGATGTTGACTTTTTGGTACTTGGTATTTTGGGTATTGGATTGTGTGATATACCTCTTTTCTAATTTCTTTAAACCTTGACAGGAAAAAAAATATAATGAGTAACTGTGGAAATATACATGGCCTAAATTAATCTAAAATGAATAATAAACAACAAATGTACAATACCAATAGAGTGGATGGATGAATCTTAAAAATATACTGGGTGAAAGAACCAATTTGTAGAAAACTACATATAGCATATTATCTTTATAAAGCTTAAGAACAAGCAAAAAAACTTTAATTTGGGATTCTGTATATATATGATAAGATTATTAAGGGAAGAAAAACAGAGAAATAATAAATACAAAATTTAGTTTAATGGTTGCCTTCTTGGGAAAGCAGATATAATAGAGAAGGAGCATACAGGTGTACCCATCCATATTGGTAATGATCTAGTTCTTAAATTGTGTGGTGAGTTTATGGGTGTTTATTTTCTTATTATGCTTCATAACTTGATCATTATACATGTATTCTTTAGTATGCATCAAATACTACTTAAAATGTTTTTAAAGGATTTAGAGATTACTTATCTTGAATTAAATTCTCAATAAGTTTAGTTTTCTCTGCCTTCTCTTTGGTTCTATAAGGCAGATGCTATCTTGGAACTGGGAAAACAAATGAATTGGATAAATGCTGTTCCTGGTTTCATTAGGCTAATCATCATCCCTTTCAAATTTGCTCCTCCTCTGTGTACATTATAAAATTAGTGGCATCATCATTTCTCTATCTAGGTTGAAAACTTAATTAAAAATTTATTTTTATTTTTTGGATTTGAAGACTTTGAAATGAGACAAACCAGGGTTTGAATCTTGGTTCTGCTACTTTACCAGCTGTGTGACCCTTAGATTGTTACTCAGTGAGTTCATGGATTAGTATAGTTACTCATTAAATTGTAATTGAATTATAAAGTTGTTGCTTGTAAGAGATTTCATCTTTATAGACAAATTTCACACCATGTTTATATTTGCATAATACTAAAGTCAAACATACTTTTGTAATAGCTCTTTCTGTAAATAATCAAATCCCCTTCTAGTGCTTTTTCCCCCCTTATATTTTTTCCTTTATAAAGATTCCTAGTATCACTTGCTTAATCTTTCTAATTAGTGTGAATTATCATGCTAATTCAGCCAAGGACATTCCATCTATTCCTGTAAGAGTTAATTTTATTCTGTTCCAAGCTATAGACTGAATTAAGGTTATAAAGTTGGAATAGCTTTAGTGTTGGAGGAAACGATTAACAGTATTTCTGTGGGGTCCATTCTGATGATGTATTCATAAAAATCTGAGAGTTTTCTGAGAGAACTTTAAAATACGCTTTATTTTCCTTGATAAAGGAAAATGAATATAATAATATTATGGGTCTGATAAGCTATTTTTTTGCACCTATTTGGGTTTGTAGTCATGCTGGTGATAGCGCCAGGTACAATGATTTTTATTGTTGTGGAGTGTGAAATGATGTGTCAGGTTAAGTAAAAGTTAACCATTTAATATACACCCTTTGAATCATAGTAGATATTCAAAGTTCTATTAATTCATTTACTTTAAAAGTATAAGTACATTTTAAAAGAAGATTGAAGTTGTTAGTACTTGCTATAAGTATGAAAAACATGAATTTTAAATACAATTCTTTCCTGCTTGTGAAAGTCAGCCAAAAAAGTAAGGACAGAAATGAGGAAGCTACAATACAGCCTTGTAATAGTGACATGAAGGACTCCCCTCATATGACAGACAACAATCTCTCAGACTCTATTAGTCAAAAGCAACTTGACCCTGCATAAATCATATTTTTTATTGCATCCTTGAACTTGGAGGAAGTTAAATCTCAAGGGGTGAAACAAAAATAGCCAAAACCAGATCTGTAATCAGTAAGCACAGATGAAAGGCAGATTACCCTGAATATAAATACTGATATCCATGTTGTGCTTGATAGACTAAGCCTTGGGCTATAGGCAAGGTAAGGAAGTTAAACTTGAGACTACATTTAAGCTGGGAAGGGAGTTAAAATGATCACTAGTTGATATGGATCCCTTGGCTAGTAATGAAATTAAATGTACATTTGGAAGAAGCATCCTCAGTTTAGGCCCCTACTTTTTTCACAGGTTAAGATCAACCAAATATCCAAAATCTAGATAAACAAACATAAAAGGAAACAAACTACCATGAGTGAAAGTTAAAACACATAGTAATCAACGGATTTAGATCCCAAAGACTTTACAAAATGGAATTATCTGAGATGCAATATGAAATAATTGAACAGAATACTTAAATAAAAAGTTGAATCACAAAAATTAGCAAGTAATGAGACTACCCAAAATGACCAGGCAAATTTTAAACTAGGATGATTAAAATGTTTAGAAACAAAAAATATATAATTGTTGAAATAAAAGCTCAGTAGATGGACTTCCATGTTACAGTAGATTGTGTTGAACTGAACCTTCCGTAGATAACAATTTTAAACTCTGGACAAAATATTAAAAGTAACTTCTTGAAGGCACTGGAAAGCAACCATACTAGGCAGAAATTGGAGGGGAGTTGACCCTTGAAAGAAGGGAACTACAATGTGCAAAGTTTGCATTTATATTGTTTTATCCAAGGGCAGTCCATATGATGTAGTACAGCTAGAACTCAACGAGAAAGCTCCAGTTTTACTTGTTTGGAGAGCTGGGTTAAGAGCTTGAGATTACCAGAATTGCTGGCAAGTAAAGGGAAAATCCTAAAAAGAGGGTAGCCCCAAAATCTGGTTATAAACTGCCAGAATCCTTGATGGATCCCTTAACTGCACATGGATTAGGGATTCTCCATGAAGCCTGGCAGGAAGCAACAGCTGGGATGCTGAAAGAATTGAACAGTGATTTCAGCTGCTGTCCATCACTGGGGAGACAGATTTTAGAGTCTGAGTTTATTCAAATTAAATGCCTGCTAGAACAAATCAACACTGTTAAGAGTAAGAAAGCAGGGGCTTCCCTGGTGGCGCAGTGGTTGAGAGTCCGCCTGCCGATGCAGGGGACACGGGTTCGTGCCCCGGTCTGGGAAGATCCCACATGCCGCGGAGCGGCTGGGCCTGTGAGCCATGGCCGCTGAGCCTGCGCATCTGGAGCCTGTGCTTCGCAATGGGAGAGGCCACAACAGTGAGAGGCCCGCGTACCGCACAAAAAAAAAAAAAAAAAAAAAGAAAGGTTGAGGAGGAGCTGTTCTAGGTAAGGGAGACTAAAGAGATGGGACAATAAAATGCAATGAGTGATCCAGGATTGGATGCTAGACCTGGCGGCAGGTGGTGGGGCAGATTGGCTATAAGGGGCATTTTTGGAGCAAGTTGTAAAATTTGAATATGGACTCTTGATAGTAGTATTGTATCAATGATAAATTTCCTGATTTCAATCAATATGCAAAAATCAGTTGCATTTCTCTACAGTAGTAAACAACTACCAGAAAAACAAATTAAGAAAACAATTCTGTTTACAATTGCATCAAAAAAGAATAACATTCCTAGGAATAAATTTAACCAAGGAGGTAAAAGACCTGTACACTGAAGACTATAAGACATTGATAAAAGAACATGAAGAAGACAGAAATAAACACAAAGATATTCCATTCTTATGGATTGGAAGGATTAACATTGTTAAAATGTCCATACTACCCAAAGCAGTCTACAGATTCAATGCAGTCCTTACCAAAATTCCAATGGTATTTTTCACAGAAATAGAACAAACAATCCTAAAATTTGTATGGAACCACAAAAGACCCTGAATAGCCAAAGCAATCTTGAGAAAGAGCAAAGCAAAGTTTGAAAGCATCGTGCTGATTTCAAACTATATTTCAAAGTATAAAAATCAAAACAGTATGGTATTGGCATAAAAACAGGCACATAGATCAATGGAACAGAATAGTGACTCCAAAAGTAAACCCATACATACATTGTCAATTAATTTACAACAAAGGAGCCAAGAATATACAATACAATATGAAAGACAGTCTCTTCAATATATGGTGTTGGGAAAACTGACAGTCCGATGTAAAAGAATGAAACTGGACCCCTATCTTACACCATACACAAAAAATCAACTCAAAATGGATTAAAGACTTGAAGGTAATACCTAAGATCATAAACCTCTTGAAGAAAACATAAGCCATAAGCTCCTTAACACTGGTCTCGGCAATGATTTTTTGGATCTGACACCAGAAACAAAGGCAATAACAGCAAAAATAAGTGAGACTACGTCAAAGCAAAAAGCTTCTGCACAGCAAAGGAAATCAACAAAATGAAACGGCAGTCTACAGAATGGGAGAAAGTAATTGCAAATCGTGTATCTGATAAGGGATTAATACACAAAGAACTCATACAACTCAATAGCAAAAAGCCCCCCGAACAATCCAATTTAAAAACTGGGCAGAACTGCTTGTAAATTTTGGAGATTAATCCTTTGTCAATTTAATCTGCAAAATTTACAAGCAGCTCATGCAGTTCAATATCAAAAAAACAAACAACCCAATCAAAAAATGGGCAGAAGACCTAAATAGACAGTTCTCCAAAGAAGATATACAGATTGCCAACAAACACATGAAAGAATGCTCAACATCATTAATCATTAGAGAAATGCAAATCAAAACTACAGTGAGATATCATCTCACACCGGTCAGAATGGCCATCATCAAAAAATCTACAAACAATAAATGCTGGAGAGGGTGTGGAAAGGGAACCCTCTTGCACTGTTGGTGGGAATGTAAATTGATACAGCTACTATGGAGAGCAGTATGGAGGTTCCTTAAAAAACTAAAAATAGAACTACCATACGACCCAGCAATCCCACTACTGGGCATATACCCTGAGAAAACCATAATTCAAAAAGAGTCATGTACCACAATGTTCGTTGCAGCTCTATTTACAATAATCAGGACATGGAAGCAACCTAATCTGTCCATCGACAGATGAATGGATAAAGAAGATGTGGCACATATATACAATGGAATATTACTCAGCCATAAAAAGAAACAAAGCTGAGTTATTTGTAGTGAGGTGGATGGACCTAGAGTCTGTCATACAGAGTGAAGTAAGTCAGAAAGAGGAAAACAAATACCATATGCTAATGCATATATATGGAATCTAAAAAAAAAAATAGTCATGAAGAACCTAGGGGCAAGACGGGAATAAAGACGCAGAGAGTGGCATGGACATATATACACTACCAAATGTAAAATAGCTAACTAGTGGAAAGCAGCTGCATAGCACAGGGAGATCAGCTTGGTGCTTTGTGACCACCTAGAGGGGTGGGATAGGGAGGGTGGGAGGGAGGGAGATGCAAGAGGGAAGAGATATGGGGATATATGTATACGTATATGTGTAGCTGATTCAGTTTGTTATAAAGCAGAAACTAACACACCATTGTAAAGCAATTACACTCCAATAAAGATGTTAAAAATAAAACCAAAAAAACTGGGCAGAGGACCTGAATAGACATTTTTTCCAGAGAAGACATACAGATGGCTAACAGGTACGTGAAAAGGTGCTCAACGTCACTAATCTGCAATGAAATGCAAATCAAAACCACAATGAGATGTCACCTCACACCTGTTAGAATGGCTCTTATCAAAAAGACAAGAGATAGCAAGTTCTGGTAAGGATGTGGAGAAAGGGGAACCCTGTGCACTGTTGGTGGGAATGTAAACGGGTGCAGCCACTATGGAAAACAATAAGGAGGTTTCTCAAAATACAGAACTTCTATATGATCCAGCAACTCCACTTCTGGGTATTTATCTGAAGGAAATCAAAACATTAACTACATAAGATACATGCACTCCCATGTTCATTACAGTATTATTTACAATAGCCAAATATTCACCAATGGATGAATGGATAAAGAAAATGTGATATATATATACAATGGAATATTATTCAGCTATAACGAAGAAAATCCTTCCGTTTGCAATATGGATGGACCTTGAGGGTATTACGCTAAATGAAATAAGTCAGAAAGAAAAAGGTGAATACCATATGATCTCACTTATATTTGGAATCTTTAAAAAGAACAAACTCAGAAAAGATCAGACTTGTGTTTACTAGACGTGGGGGATAGGGAGGGAGGAATTGGAGGAAGGTGGTCAAAAGGTACAAACTTCTAGTTATGAAATAAATTAAGTCCTGGGGATGTAATGTACAGCAGGGTTACTATAGTTAATAATACTGTATTGTATGTTTGAAAGTTGCTAAGAGATTAGATCTCAAAATTTCTTATCACAAGAGAAAAAGTCGTAACTATCTGTGGTGATGGATTTTAACTAGACTTACTATGATGATCATTTTACAATATAAACATATATTGAATCATGTTGTACATCTGAAATTAATGTTATATTTCAATTATATTTCAAAAAATTTTCCTGATTTTGATGATTGTATTGTGAATATGTAAGAGAATATCCTTGTTCTTAGAAAAACACACAGAAATATTTATGGATAAAGGTATGCAGTGTCTCCAACTTATTTTCAATGGATCATAAAAAAGATTTTGCACTGTATATGTATGTGTGTGTGTATGTTTCTATAGAGAATGATAAAGCAACTGGGACAAAATGTAAACAAGTATTAAGTCTGGGTAAAGGATATAAAAAACTGTTATTCCTAGAATATTTTTTAACTTTAAAAATATATAAAAATTAAAAGTTCCCAAAAAATACCCATCAAATTGTTTTAAAAAATGCTAATGGATGGATTAAACAGTAAATTAGACACAATTAAAGAAAGAATTACACAACTAAAGATAAACCTGAAGAAATTGCCTGACAGCATAGAGATCAATGATAAGAAATAGATGTTTAGAGATATGGAAAATGGAATAGAAAATCTAAAATTTCTTCTAGAGGGAGTCTCAGAAAGGTAGAATCAAGGAGAGCCAATATTTGGAGAAATTATGGCTTAGATTTTTCCAGAACTGATAAAACACAAATCCATATGAGACTGCCTTAGAGATAAGGCAGTGTTAATATGACATCCTCTGGGAACCTGCATTTAAAGCACCTTAAATAGAATTGAAGGATTATAAAAAAATGTAAGGAATTAAATATATTCTTGCATTTAAGGCTGACGTTTTAAGTAAAAAAAATTAAATTATTAATTTATATAACACCTTTGTGCCAATCACTGTGTCAGGCTTTGGGGATTCAAATATGAACAGATGTTACACTCTCTAGTTTGCATTTTTGTGGGAGAGATAGTTCAACAAGTATTTTTAGAACTCATAATTTACCAGTTAACAGACAAGATGCTAATGATATAAATACGTTAGTCTAGGGAGGAAATAGACTATTTCAACTTGATAAGTTTAATGAGAAGGACATGCACAAGTATTATAGGTATGGAATGGAAAGATCCTTAGTGCAATCTGGACAGTGTCAGGGAAAAATTAAATATGCCTGTGCTGGAATCTCAGAGAAAAGGTAGACATCAATGTTAGTTTATTGTTAATTTTTATGTTGTAAAATATACATACAAAAAGGTATATAAAATATCACCAGTCTACCACATTTAATTCTGATACACTTGTTTAGCCCCTTTTAGTAGAATCTTTTAAAAGACTTATTCATGTCCTTTATATATATATGTATGTGTGATGATACACATATGTATATGTTTCTCACAGAAGGTAATAGTAATGAATGTTTTATTAATGTTCATTTTTGAGAGTACCCATTTAAGAATGAAATGATCTTATGGCATTTCTCATTTTATTCAACCCAAAGAACATCTCACCTCCATCCATGTATCTTCTGGCTCAGTATTCCCCAATATATCCCTTTTATGTCTGTAAAAATTCTTTAGCTAATTCTTTATTAATCTTTTGATAGAGCAGCTTTTGACACCATAAACGTGTTGCCCAATAACTGGTTAAGGTTTTGGCTAGTTTTATCATGAAGAATAACAAGATTAATCATTTATTTAGTTGCTTTCACGTGATGACCATATTTCTCCATGCAGTGCAGTGATAATCCCACTTACCCATGCTGTGATAGTGAATTATTATGTGACCTCTGTCAATGTTGAACACAAAAAAGCATAGGCTTGAATGAAAGGGAGAATGTAAAAGGATATAGGAGATTCTTCTCCCTTCTTTGCTTATTCCCTTACGTGGAATGGAAAAGGTATCATTTTAGATTTCTCAATTTGTACCTAAAGAGTCACATGGGATGTGAATTTGGCCATTGCCTTTCATCAAAGGATTTCTAAGCATCTCATAAGCATATTCCATAATCCTCTAAACACTGTTTGTGTAGTTGTAGCTGGCAATATTATTGTCTCCATTATAGAGAGAAGTAAATGAAAGCACTGATATACTAAGTGATATTTTTATCTTCCATTCAGAAATTTACCACTGGTTTACAGGCCAGTATTATTTATCACCTTTATGAAGCTTAGTGAGATTATGTGATTTGCCCAACCTTAGGGGGAAAATTTGGCATAACATCAAGGCTCCTGAGTCTTATATGCCTTACTAATTTTATCTCCTCCACACACACATACACTCTTACCTTCAGCTCTATTGAAAATCATATTTAATCCAATGTTTTAAAAGTCCTGTAAGGGACGAGGGGTTACTATTAGTCATGATTGTGGTTACTTATGTGAGAGAAAGGAGGGGTGAACAAGATGGGACAAATGGAAGGTTTTGGGGGAGAGCTGGCAAACTTCTATTTCTTGATCCTGGGTGATGGTTACAAGGGTGGTTGCCTTATAATAATCCATTAAGCAATATATTTTTTAATGTAAAAAAAAAAAAGTCCTGTAAGGGAACCTCAAATCATGTTGCTTCATGAGTCTTTGAGGTGTCATTCCTGGTTCTTAATTAGGAATCAAATGATAGCTTATTTTTTCTAGAATAGTTTTTTTAAATATTGTAACTGCTGTTAGTAATGTTACATACTAAAACTCATGCACTTGTTCTGTTCTGATGAGTTAGAGAATCCTATTCAGTATACTACCATGTGGTAAGCTAAATAAAAGAGTGGAAGATGGTCTTAGAGAGTAATATGGCTAATTCTACATGGTTACTTTCTTTTCTTTTCCTGTTGATATAAAACTACATATCTTTATCTTTCTTAAATTCTCACCAGCAGTAATGCTGGTAGCAACCAGAATTTTGATCCCAGTGAACCTAAACCTAGTACACCTAAGTGTACTAGGGGTACGGTAGTATTCAAATTGTGGGCATTGGTGTAAATTTGGGTTAAGTTGAAAGTGAGAAGTAATCTGTAGAGCAGCGGTCCCCAACCTTTTTGGCACCAGGAACCGGTTTCGTGGAAGACAGTTTTTCCACGGACCAGGGTGGGGGTGTGGGGGGGTGATATGATGATTCAGGCAGTAATGTGAGCAATGGGGGGCAGCAGATGAAGCTTCACTCACTCGCCCGCCACTGCCCACTGTGCAGCCCAGTTCCTAACAGGCCGCAGACTGGTACCGGTCCACGGCCTGGGGGTTGGAGACCTCTGCCATAGAGATTATAAGGTTACCCATAAGAGGGAGGTAATTAGGATATAATAGGTAGGTGCCCATTTTAAATTTATTTATTTATTTATAATTGTGAAATATACATAGCATAAAATTTACCATTTTAACCATTTTAAAGTATACAGTTCTGTGGCACTTAAGTCCAGGTAACCCTTGAGTAAATTGGGGATTTACTCTAGTTATAGTCCACTTATAACTATAGGTAGACTAGTTATAGTCCACCTATAACTTTACAGTCAGCATTCTCTATCCCTGGTACCGCATCCATGGATTCAACCAACTGCAGATTGTGTAGTACTGTAGTATGTATTTCTTGAAAAAAAAAACTCGAGAATAGGTGGACCCTTGCAGTTCAAATTCGTGTTGTTCAGGGGTCAACTGTACATTCACATCGTTGTACAACTATGACCATCATCCAACTCCAAAACTTTTTTCATCTTGCAAAACTGAAATTTCCTATCCATTGAACAGTAATTCCCTATTTACCCCTCCTCCTAGCCCCTGGCAACTACCTTTCTATTTTCTTTTTTTTTTCTATAATATATATATACTTTTAATTTTTATTGGAGTATAGTTGCTTTACAATGTTGTTAGTTTATACTGTACAGCAAAGTGAATCAGCTACACGTATACATATATCCCCTCGTTTTTGGATTTCCTTCTCATGTAAGTCACCACAGAGCTCTGAGTAGAGTTCCCTGTGCTATACAGTAGGTTCTCATTAGTTATCTATTTTATACATAGTATCAGTAGTGTATATATGTCAGTCTCAATCTCCCAATTCATCCCACCCCCCTGCTTCCCCCTTGGTATCCATACATAAATGTCTGTGTCTCTATTTCTGCTTTGTAAATAAGATTGTCTATACCAGTTTATTCAGATTCCACGTATACGCGTTAATATACGATATTTGTTTTTCCCTTTCTGACTTACTTCACTCTGTATGACAGTCCCTAGGTCCATCCATGTCTCTACAAATGACCCAATTTCGTTCCTTTTTATGGCTGAGTAATATTCCACTGTATATATGTACCACATCTTCTTTATCCATTCCTTTGTTGATGGACATTTAGGTTGCTTCCATGTCCTGGCTATTGTAAATAGTACTGCAATGAACACTGGGGTGCGTGATTGCTTTAAGCACCTCATTTGAGTGGAATTATATAGTATTTGTCCTTTTTTGCTTGGCTTATTTCACTTAGCATAATGCCTTCAAGGTTTATCCATGTTGTAGCATGTGGACTTTCTTTCCTTTGAAGGCTGAATAATATTCTCTTGTATATGTATATACCAAATTTATTACTTATTCCTCTGTCCACAGACACTTGCATTGCTTTCACCTTTTGGCTATTGTGAATACTGCTGTTATGAACATGGGTGTACAAATATCTGTTTGTGTCCCTACTTTCAGTTCTTTTGCGTATATATTCATAAGTGGGATTACTGGATTATATGTTCATTCTAGGTTTAATTTTTTGAGGAACTGCCAAACTATTTCCATAGCAGCTGTACCATTTTACAGCCCCACCAGCACAAGAGTTCCAGTTTCTCTATCCTGGCCAACACTTATTTTCTGGGTTTTTTTGATAGTAGCCATCCTGATGGTTGTAAAGTGGTATCTTGTGGTTCCGATTTGTGTGTCTGTGGTTCTGATTTGCATTTCCCTAATACTAGCGATGTTGAGCATCGTTTCTTCTGTTTACCAGCCATTTGTATATCTTCTTTGGAGAACTGTCAATCTGAGTTCTTTGCCTATTTGGGGGTGCCCATTTTTTTTAAATCAAGGTAGTAACCACAAGAGCTGCTTATTACTTTACAGAACTACCAGAGATATATCACTTTTAATTGCTAACTAATACTGGTAGGAAATGAGTAAGAACTTTAGGAAAATATTTGTCCCACATATCTAATCAAGTTTTGCCTGTCCTTCCTTTGTGTGTTTCATCCATCTCTTCCTCTCTGTTTCTGTTAACATCATCCTAGTCCACTTAGCATCGTCTATGCTACAGTTGTTTGTGAGTTTTTTAAAAAGGGTAAAAGCATTTAGTAGGTGCTTAATTTAATAACTGATATCTTGACACTGGGCCCAGTTCTACCAGAATGGTAAGAATAGATGGTCATAAATTCCTCTAGTAGGTTTGTTTTTCTTTACCTCTTTAGCTCCTCCCCCTCAATTCAAAAAGGATTTATTATGAACAGGGTGTAAAATCTGAGTTTCTCTCCCTCAAACTGTGTGATAGGGGGCAAATCACACCAACTCTTCCCTATTGAATGACCTAAGTAATCTCTTAGGTTTCTCCTAGTCTTGTCTAGTAAATGTCTTTATGATTCTTGTAACTGTTACCAGCTTTTGGATATTAGATGCCTGAATTATCTGAGAACCACATTACCCACAATAAATCATGTTTTTGGATTCTCACTAAACTGTTAGAGTGAGAGATAACAGTCTAACTCAGATCACTTTCTTATTTACTTTTACATATCTCCTTGGGCTTCTTAGATCAACCCAGGACCTAAAGTGGAAACCTTTTAAATACAAATATTTAGTTTCTCTAAGGATTAGCCATCACTAATAAAGCAAGTATATTTTGAACGGTTAATATCGGGGGTGGGGTTGTTTACTTCTAAAAAGTAGTATTGTATCTTAACAGCATTTAAAAACAAAGGCTGAAAAATGCTGTACTGTGTACTTTTAGTTTTTGATTTCTACTTTTGAAGTTTTATAAATACAAAAACATCTCACACACCTGAATAGGGTAATATATATTCCAAAGCTAAATATGAGTACTTTTTTTGATTACCTGCCATTTTTGTTCATAACCTCTTCTCTTCTTGCTTCATTGAGAATTCACATTAAGTTGATTTCAAGTGGACTTCTAAAAGATATGAGCAATTCTTTAAACCAATTTAGTTAATTTTAAGAAATAATGTTATGTGATAGGCTAATGTAGATATAATAGCAAAATTAAGTGAACTATTTTAGATAGATTAAATTTTTGTATTTAATATTTATTGCTGAGTAATTTTTATAAATTGTCCATCTCTTCTATTCCTGCTTCTGTCACTTGTTTGAAAGTCAGTAGTCACTTATGTATGAATAGTCATTTTCTAGGGTCTATAAATTTTGTTTGGTTTTCTGTAGTACAACCTTTATAATAAAATTTGTTTGCTTTATGCTCAAATTCTCTAATATTTTAAATAACTTAATTTCTTTTTCTCAGAAATCGAGAAAGTACTTTTAACGTCGCATTTGTCACTGGGAAAACTAGTTTTAATTTATATTGACCTTTTTCTCCTTTGAGCATTTAGTCTGTGTTCAATAAAATGTTGATGACTGCTTTTTAGAAGACAGCTGTACGAAATAAAGTATTATAAATATTCAGCTTTCCTTTCTAAGCATTGTCACCAACAGCTGGGCATCCAGTTTAGCAGAACAGATTTTGCACAGAGAGAGCCTGGCATGTTCCTGAATCAGTTTAGTGAAGGAGACAAAAAATAGTTTCTTATGGATTGGGGACTTATAAAGACATAGAGCATCTGTTCCTCAGTTAAGTCATAGTCTGGTAGCACTGAATCATGTTTAAAGCTAGAATAATGTGCAAAACTTTTTCACCTTGCCCATACTTTTATTTTAATAGCTAGTGTATTATTTCTGCAAATAATATACTTTCAACATCTCCATTGAAGGTATGTAAATTATTTTCCTTTTATGTATAATTTTTGTTAGTGGTATTTTAAAACACACAAATATATTAATTTTTTACTAAGATTATTTTATAATATAACTTTAGTGTTTGAATTGTATAATGGTGCATATATATAAAACTACATATATAAAAATCCATTTAAATATTTAATTATGATTTCATCTTGATATATGCTATCAAAAAAAACAGCTTCATCATTGTGAAAATTGCTTTCTTCATAGGTATTCTACTTTAGTTGGTGAAAGTAACTTAGAATCTTTGTTTATATAGATTACTCTTAAATACTTGGCTACTTAAAGCATATTAAATCTAAGATGTCTAACTATTTTGTTTGCAGTGTTAAAAGATCACTGAAATTGGATGATCTGTTAAAAGCAAATGTAAGTATTTACTTATGAGTTTGTAATTGTGTAATAAGATTGTGTTTTTAATTTTGTAACAGCTAATTTACCCTTATACTAAATGTAAAAAGTATCAAAAAAAACACCACTGTGACATAATTGTTATTGGTACACCATTTTCTACATATAAAATTTGTAATCTAATATATGGAAATTCCTGGCCAGCTTGAGGTTTTTATTTAAAGGGCAAATTATTTGAAGCCTTAGTGAAATAATTTAGTAGAAATTAATTCACTATTTGTAGAAAAAAAAGCTCTGCCACTTAAATGCAGATAAAGATGGAACAATGTCAATGCTTTAATCTGCATTCTCTAATCTGCGAAATTGAAATAAAAGCATTAACAACATTTTTATATCAAAAAGATAATTACCCCCTCAGCTACGCTGGCATGAATAAACAATTAAATACTAACACTGTAATAAATTTCACTGTAGTTGTCACAATAAGAATAAAATTGTACTGTTGCTATTACTTTTTGTAAATCTCATCATAGCACATTACCAATACCAGCATATCATGACATATGCTAGTTTATTATATTTTCATTACCAGTATTGGATCTAGATACAAACACTAATACTGGGATACTTATGGCCTTAGTCATCTTTTTTTTTTTTTTTTTTTTTTTTTTTTGCGGTACGCGGGCCTCTCACTGTTGTGGTCTCTCCCGTTGCGGAGCACAGGCTCCGGATGCGCAGGCTCAGCGGCCATGGCTCACGGGCCCAGCCGCTCCGCGGCATATGGGATCCTCCCAGACCGGGGCACGAACCCGTATCCCCTGCATCGGCAGGCGGACTCTCAACCACTGCGCCACCAGGGAGGCCCTGGCCTTAGTAATCTTAAATGCAAGTAAATTGGTGAGAAAGTAAATTAAAACAAATAGCTAGTCAGTAAATGTGCTCCTATGTGAGATCCCATATGAGAATGCCATTTCAAGAAATGGGTTTTGTATGGAATTTCTCTTCAGAAGACTCACTGATATTTAACAATTTACCATTTTTAAAACTTCCTAGATGCTTTTTTAAAAAATTTAAACAAAGTGGCAAAATACTGCAATGCCACTAAAAAAATCATTAACGGTGTAATTAGTAATTTAGAACACCATTATCCAACTTGTTCTGGACAGAATGCAGCTGTGACTGTAATTTTGCATCTGTTTCCTTGGTCAGAATGGTATTTTGGTAGATGAGTAGTCCAGCTTGAAATGAAATACTGTTCTTTCCTTCCCCAAAACTGTTCTTTGGGAGGTGGTAACATCATTTGAATGGAAGAGAATGGCCATTTAGGAATTCATCCTTTTCATAAAGTACAGTTGTCATGGCAAGCTTTCTATCCATTTTTTCTCCAGATTAGGATGTGTCAAGGTAGCCAGTGACACAGCTAATATCCTGTATTAGAAAAATGTATTGTTATGTTTGTCCCAATTCTGTACCTTTAAACCAGTTGACTTAGCTTGGTACCACATGGCCACCAACTGCTAAATGCAGGTTCCTAGCATCCTAGCCTGGGCCTTCAACATTTCTGTTTTCTAACCTATTTCTAATATTTATTATTATTTCTGATATTTCCAGCTTTTGTATCTTGCCTCATAATTTGTTTGCAGCTCTATCTTAGATCTGACAGCTTTGGCTCTGGTGCTAAGTCTAGGCTTCTCTCTTTAGGTACATTTATGCTTCTATCCATTCCAGTTAACAGTTAAGCCCTGAAGCAGCCTGGTTCCCAAGAATCTGCCTACATGCCAGTGATCCCATTGAGGCTGCCTTAGTCCGTGTGAAGGAAAATCAGACATTTACTTATAATTCTAAGAGCACCTAATTGCTGTGAAGCTACAGAGGAACTAGTAGTAACTTTGTGGTCATTTTGCCTTACCCATATGATGCTGAAGGAAGAAGGCTCTGGTGTCCAAGGAAAGGAGATGGCTCTTATATGCCAGTTGGTTGAAGTGGAGCCTGTTCATTCTAAACAACTGTTGTTTCCTCTCCCAGCAATAATTAGAACTACCAAATCCCAGTGTTCCCAATGTGGCTACAGACCTTCATGGAGATTAATGCTCCATGATGTTAGGGCAAGTCTGCAAAAGTAATTTTCCTTATGATTACCCTAATAGGGAAAACAGAGGTATGGATCATTCCCTGTTATCTTCCTTTAATATATATAGAGTATATACTACGAGTACCACTACTTGCTGAACCTCTCAAATTGTTGAGTGATGAAGGTTTTGATTTATCATTACCTGCAATATTGGGGTTGCTGAAGTTATTGCCCTCCAAGCACTGTTTCTAGATGAATTTTCAGAAACAAAGTTATTTATTACAGACTGTTGCCAATGGCAGTCCAGATGAATTTATAGGGATAGCTGGCTACCTGGTCACATACCTAGCCAGCTTGACCTAATCTCTTTCAGGCTACTTCAGAGAAGGAATGGGAGAAGCAGATGCTGCAGATTGGGAAGGGAAGGAGCATACTTCCTACCAAGGCCAACTCAATAGGCATGCTGCTAGAAGGAATGCAGTGCAGGTTTGGGGGAGGTTTGCTGATTTGGGCATACATACCCAGTCGAAATACCATTAGTAGGATACTTCTAAGTCTGATTATTCCCATGGCCTAACCTTATCTCTCTGAGATAAGGCTTTTACTGACTCCTGAAATTAGAAAGAACTTGGGACTTCAGGGCATTAGGAAATATTATAGCTCATATTCTGTAGGCTTACTTATTGATTTGTAGGCACGTCTGCTCTTTTTTCTCCCCCTCCCTCCCTCTTCTTCCTTCCTTACCTTTTTATTATGGAAATTTTCAAATATACACAAAAGTAGAGACAATAATAAAGTGAACTACCATGTAACCATCACCCAGCTTCAAATATTATTAACATTTTGCTTCATCTATTTATATATATATGTACACATATATTAATGTATATATGTGTGTATGTATCTGTATATTTTTTCCTGGAATTTTACAAATCCCAGACATGTTATTTCACCAGAATATTCTTCAGTATGCATTTCTAACAGATAATGACTTCTTTCATAACTATAGTGCCATTATCATACCTTACAAAATAAGAAGTAATTCCTTAATAATATCTTTTAAAAATTATTATTTATTTATTTGGTTGTGCCAGGTCTTAGTTGTGGCTCATGGGCTCCTTAGTTGTGGCATGCAAACTCTTAGTTGCGACACACGTGTGGGATCTAGTTCCCTGGCCAGGGATTGAACCCGGGCCCCCTGCATTGGGAGCGCGGAGTCTTTACCACTGCACCAGGGAAGTCCCAATAATATCTTTCACCCAGTTTATGTTCACATTTCTGTAGTTGTTTCAAAATGTCCTTTTACAGTTGGCTTATTAAAATCAGGATCCAAACAAGGTTTACACATTGTAGTGGTTCTTATGAACCTTGAGATTTTTTTCCACCCAACTCCTTTTAAATCTTTTAAAATCTCACTCTTTTTCTTTTTCTTTCTTTTTTTTTTTTTTTTTGTCACTCTTTTTCTTGTAATTTATTTTTTGGAAAAAACTGAAATATTTTTTCCATATTTCACTTTCTAGATTTGGTTGATTGTTTTCTTGTGGTGTCCTTTAAGTGATTTCTCTAATCTTCATATTTCCTATAAAACTTGTAGTTAAAACTAGAGGCTTGATTAGATTCTGGTTCATATTTTGATAAGAATGCCTCATATGTAGTCTGTGTAGTTCCTGTCTCATCACCTCAGGAGGCACAAAATGGTCTTGGTTTCAGGTGTTACCAGCCTGATCCACCCATAATAAAATTCTCCGTCAGTCTTTCTCCTAATGGTTTTTTTTTTAATTCATTGATGATTATTTTATAGATTCCTTATTTCACTACAGTTACCAAATATTGATTCCTTTTTTTTTTTACCTTTTGATTATGAAGAATGCCCTGCCCATTACCCAGCTTCAGTAATTATCAACACAAGGCTAATCTTGTTTCATTTATATTCCCACGCATACTTCAGTATCCCCATACCAGATGATTTGAAGCAAATCTCAAACATCATCCATATCATCAAATACTTCAGTAATTATTTCTAAAAGATAGACTTTAAAAAAACTATAATAGTATTATCAGGACTTCCCTGGTGGTGCAGTGATTGAGAATCTGCCTGCCAGTGCAGGGGACATGGGTTCGAGCCCTGGTCTGGGAAGATCCCACATGCTGCGGAACAACTAGGCCCATGAGCCACAACTGCTGAGCCTGTGCATCTAGAGCTTGTGCTCCGCAACAAGAGAGACCACAACAGTGAGAGGCCCGCACACCGCAATGAAGAGTGGCCCCCGCTCACTGCAACTAGAGAAAGCCCACACACAGAAACGAAGACCCAACACAGCCATAAATAAACAAACAAACAAAATTTAAAAAAATAGTGTTATCATATCTCTCAGAATTAATTCCTTAATCATCAAATGGACATCTTTGTTCGAATTCTCCAATTATCTCATATACTTTTTGACAGGTCAGTTCTCTTTTTTTAATTTTAGCATTTTTTATTGAGATATAATTCATATAATATAAAATTCATAATTTTAAAGTATACACCAGTGGTTTATTATATACTCATTATATTGTACAGCCATCACCACTATCTGATTTTAGAACATTTCCATCACCCCAAAAAGAAATCCATACCTATTAACAGTTAGTCTCAATTTCCTCCTCCCCACCCCCCCAGTCCCTGGCAACTACTGATTTATTTGCTGTCTCTATGGATTTGCCTATTCTGGACATATTATATAAATGGAATCATACAATATGTGACTGGCTTCTTTCATTTAGCGTAACATTTTCAGGGTTTATCCATGTTGTCACATGTAACAGTACTTTATTCCTTTTTGTGGCTGAATCATATTCTTTTGTATGGGTATATCACCTTTTGTTTATCCATTCCTCAGCTGAAGGACATTTGGGTTGTCTCCACTTTTTGACTATTATGAATAATGTTGTATATAACATTCTTGTACAATGTTTTGTATGAACATGTTTTCAGTTTTCTTGATTACATACCTAGGGGTGGAATTGGTGGGTCATACGGTAATTCTGTCTAACTTTTTGCAAAATTGCCAAACTCTTCTCTACAGCAGCTGTACCATTTTACATTCCCACTATCAGTGTATGAGGGTTCCATTTTCTCCACATCTCATCAACACTTGTTATTTTCTGATTTTTGATTCTAGCCTCCCTACTGGGTGTGAAGTGCTATCTCATTGTGGTTTTAATTTACATTTCCCTGATGATGTTGAACATCTTCCCGTGTACTTATTGGCCATCTGTATATTTTCTTTGGAGAAATAATCTGTTCACATCTTTTGCCCATTTTTTAATTGGGTTGTCTTTTTACTGTTGAATTGTAAGAATTCTTTATGAATTCTGAATACTGTTACCTTGTCAGATATATGATTTGCACATACTTTCATCGATTCTGTGTGTTGTCTTTTCACTTTCTTGATAGTATCCTTTGATACACAAAAGTTTTAAATTTTGATGAAGTCCAATTTACTTTTTCTTTGATTGCTTGTGCTTTTGGTGTCATATCTAAGAAACTATTGTGCAGTCTATGGTAATGCAAACTTTCACTATGTTTCTTTCTAAGAGTTTTATAGTTTTAGCACTTACGTTACATTAAGACCTTATTGAGTTCATTTTTGTACATGGTATGAGGTTAGGGGCATGTGGATATTCATTTGTCCTAGCACTGTTTGTTGAAAAGCTATTATTTCCCCCGTTGAATGGCCTTAGAACCCTTGTTGAAGATCAGTTGACTATAAATTCATGGATTTATTTCTGGACTCTCAAATCTATTCCATTTGGTTGTAGATCTGAACTTATGCCACTAGCATTCTGTGTTGATTACTATATGTTTTCAAAATAAAAATTTTTAATTACTATAAATTTGAAATTAGGAAGTGTGAGTCCTCCAACTTTGTTGTTCTTTTTCAAGATTGATTCTGTTGTTCCATATGCCTTGCAATTCCCTGTGAATTTTAGGGTCACCTTCTCATTTCTGAAAAAGAAAAATTTGTACTTTTGATAGGAATTACACTGAATCTGTCATTTTAAAATTAGTAGTTCTTCTAAACCATGAACACAGGATCTATTTCTATTTATTTTGATTTTCTTTAATTTTTTTCAACAATGTTTTGTAGTTTTCAGTATACAAGTCTTATACTTTGGGGTTATATTTATTCCTCAGTGTTTTATTCTTTTTGGTGCTAATGTAAATGTTTTTATAATTTCACTTTAGATCGGTCATTGCTAGTGTATAGATACACAGCTAATTTTTGTATATTGATCATGTATTGTGTAACTTTGCTGAACTCGTGTATTAGCTCTAATACTTTCTTTTAGATTTTTTAGGATATTCTATATATCAGATCATGTCATTTTTCTTTCCCATCGGATGCCTTTTTTTCCTATTCTTGCTTATTGCCCTGGCTAGAACCTCCAGAACAATGTTGAGTAGAGTGGCAAGAACAGATATCATTGCCTTGTTCCTGATCTTAGGGGGAAAGCATCCAGTCTTTTACCATTAAATATGATGTTAGCTGTGAGTTTTTCCTAAATGCCCTCTGTCAGATTGAGACACTTCCCTTCTATTCCTAGTTTGATGATTATTTTTTATTATGAAAGAATTGCATTTTTGTCAAATTCTTTTTTGCATCTATTGAGATGATCATGTGGGGTTTTTTTCCTTTATTCTATTAATATGCTGTATTATATTGATTGGTTTTTGTATATTGAACCAACCTTGCTTTCACAGGGTAAATCCCACTTGGTCGCAATATATAATTCTTATTTTTCTCTGGTTTCAGTTTGCAGGAATGTTGAGGATTTTTGCATCTGTATTCATAAGGGAGATTAGTCTGTACTTTTCTTTTCTTTTAAGGTATTTGTCTGGTTCTAGTATCAGAGTAATGTGGTCTCATAGAATGCGCTAGGAAGTGTTCCCTGTTTTTGATAGAGTTTGAGAAGATTGGTGTCAGTTCTTCTTTAAATGTTGGTAGGATTCACCAGTGAAGCTCTCCAGTCCCACGCTTTTCTTTTTGACAAGTTTTCTGAATTGATCTAATCTCTTTACTTGCTATTGATGCATTCCAATTTTCCATTTCTTCATGATTCAGTCCTGGTAGGCTGTGTATTTTGGGGAATTTGTCCATTTCATCTAGATTATCTAATTTGTTGGCATACAGTTGTTCATAGTATCCCCTTATAATACCTTTTATTTCTCCAAAGTCAGTGGTAATATACGCCCCCCATTCCTGATTTTAGTAATTTGATTCTCATTTCTTTCTTAGTCTAGATAAAGGTTTGTCAATTTTCTTTTCAAAGAACCAACTTTTAGATTCATTGATCTTCTCTATTTTCTTATTTTCCATTTCATTTGTTTTCTCTTTAATATTAGTATTTATTATTTCTTTCCTTCTGCTTCCTTTGGTTTTAGTTTGCTCTTTCTTGTTTCTTAAGGTGGAAGGATAAGTTATTGATTTGAGAGCTTTCTTCTTTCTTAATGTAAGTGTTTAACTTTCTCTCTGAGTACTGCTTTCTCTTCATCCCGTAAGTTTTTACATGTGTTGTGTTTCATTTTCATTCTCCTCAATGTATTTTCTAATTTCCCTTTTGATTGGTTATCTAGGAGTTTGTTAATTTCCATGTATTTTTGTATTTTCCAAATGTCCTTCTTTCTTTAATTTCTGATTTTATTCTGTTGTGATTAGAAAACATTCTTTACATGATCCAAATCTTTTTAAATTTACTGAGATTTGTTTTATGACCTAACATATCTTCTATCCTGGCTAATGTTATGTATGCACTTGAGAAGAATGCGTATTCTGCTTTCATTGGGTGGAGGGTTCGATAGATGTCTGTTAGGTCTTATTGGTATATAGTGTTGTTCAAGTCTTCTGTTTCCTTACTGATTTTCTGTCTAGTTGGTCTGTCCATTGTTGAAAGTGGGACACTGAAGTTTCCAACTATTATGGTTGAATTTTCTATTTCTTCCCTCAATTCTGCCAGTTTTTGCTCCTTGTATTTTGGGGCTGTCTTGTTAGATGTGTATGCGTGTGTATATTTATAATTGTTATATCTTCTTTTTTTCAGTATCAGTAAGTCTTTATTCATTGTGTTTTCTTGGAGAAAAGAAGAGGAAGGGGAAAGGATCAGCATATAGCAGAAGTATATAGCAGAAGTATATAGCAAAAGTATAGCAGAAAGGAAAGAAAGCATCCATTAAAACCATAAACACACACTGGTGATAGATTCACCAAAGCCCAAGGGAGCTCAGTCTTCTGTAGTTCAGGAATGAGAGGAAGGTATCAGGGAAAGAACAAACAGGTTCATGCTATCCTTCCCTCCTTATAAATTCAACAGTTAGCACAAAGCTTTGGTTTCTAGTAGTAAACATGGAGTTACATTTGTCCATCTCCTATTAAACATAAGTTTTGACTTAAATTTTTTGCATCTGCATAAAAGTTTCCGAGTGACTTGGATATATACATTCATCTTCCCTCTCTTGGTTTCCACCCCCTCTTTCTACATGAAAGCCCCCCATTGCTTCTCTCAATCCTATAATAGGAGATTAAGTAGGTTTGGTCCATCCATATGCCAGTGTTAAGTGTTTTGCATGAATCTTATCAAGGAATAGTCTTGACTCACAAGGTTTGGCACAAGGGATGACGTATTCCTAACTTCTTCAGGTTTTTTTATACAAATCATTCAGGAGTTATGGAGACACTCAAGAATCTAATGAGTATGTCTGTGTAGTGTAGGAGTCAAGTTTTTAGGACAGAAGATCTGGTCTAAAATAGGAAATAGGGAAAGGAGAACCAAAAAAAGGATGATCTAAGGCTTTCCCTTTTTTTCAGCTTTATTGAGATATAATTGACCAAAATATAAGATATTTAAAGTGTACAATGTGATGATTTGATGTATATATTGTGAATATATATACACATTGTGTGTGTGTATATATACACACACACACACACATTGTGAAAGGATTCCTCCCATCAAATTAATTAATGTGTCCACTTCAAATTTTTCCTTTTTTCTTTTTCTTTTTTGGTGAGAACGTTTAAGTTCTACCCTTTTAGCAAATTTCAGTTACTGTACAATACAATGTTATCAGTTATAGTTACCATGTTATACATTAGATTCTCAGATGTATTCATCTTATAACTGAAAGTTTGTACCCTTTATCAACCTCTTTTTATTTCCCCCATCCCCCAGCCACTAACAACCACTTTTTTACTCTCTGTTTCTGTGAGTTGGACTTTATTTTTTTCCCCTATTAAGTGATACCGTGCAGTGTTTGTCTTTCTGTCTCTGTCTTATTTCACTCAGCATAATGTCCTCCAGATTCATCCTTGATGTCACTAATAACATGATTTCCCACTTTAAGAAGAGTGGCCCTAAGATGATATTCCAGATCCTTTTGGCTGGTACACAGTCCTCTGAAAGATACTTTGTCTTTTTTGCTTTCAATACAAAAAGAAATTTGTAAACAATTAAAAACCCAGCAGAACATTTAGAAAGATCAATACATTATATTTACATAGTCTGAGTGACCTAACAGTCACCAAATCAGCAACTGTCCAGCTTTATAAATCTAAGACAAATAAAATGTTTAAATGGAAAATCAGCACATGAAAAAATGCTCAACATCATTAGTCATTGGAAATACAAATTAAAACCACAAAGGAATACCATTCCCACTCACTTGAATAGCTAAATAAGAACAACAAAACAGAATGGCTTTAAAAATCAACACTGCAATGTCTAAAACAACCTAAAGGTTGGTGAGGATGTGCAGCATTTGGAACTCTCATTTATTGATGGTAATTTAAGATGATACAAACACTTTAGAGAACTATTTAGCCTTTATTTTATATATAGAAAATAAATCTATATCTATCTTATAGTCTGGCAATTCCATTCCTGGGCTTCCCAAATAAATAAAATCATATATCTACAAAAGACATGTACAAAAATATTCTTTAGCACCTTAATTCATAATAGCCCCAAACTGGAAATAACCCAAATGGCCTTCGACAGGAGATTAGAAAAACAAATTCTGGTACATTTATACAAAGGAATAGTAAAATTAAAAGGAACACAATCTTACCACTCACAACAACATAGATGATCTCAAGAACACATTGGAAAGAAGAAGCCAAACACAAGAGATGTAATTTATATGAAGTTCAAGAATAGGCAAAAATAGCTATGGTTATAGGAATTAGAAAGTGGTTGCTTCTGGGCTGCAGAGTGGGAATTGAGTGGAAATGGGTACAAGGGAATATTCTGGGATGACAGAAATGTTCTTCATCTGGGGTGGTGGTCGCATCAGTGTATTACAGTTATCAGAACTCAGCAAGCCAGACAACTTAAGATCTGTGCATTTTATTGTAAGTAAATCATACTTCAATAAACAAAAATATATTTGAGGTAGGATTCACTTTCTATTCTGAAAAACTAGGAGGACATATGAAGGAATGATAATAGCCATGAAAATATATCTTTAAAAACTTATTGAAGACTACAGTGCAAGAGAGTAACAAAATGGTCATGTCTTTAATATTAAAATTAATATTTTAATGTCTTAAAATTGTGGAACAGTAGTGAGCACAAATAGAAACACCAGTGTATCAACTTTTTAGCCAATGTTTTATCTTTCCTGTTAAAACATTTTTATCAAAGTAAAATTTATAGATTGTGAAATTCACAGATCTTGAGTGTACAGTTCAATGAGTTTTAACAAATGTATATCCCTGGGTATCAAACACCCAATCAAGAAATAGAACATTGTCATCAGCACAGATCTAATAATATTGGTTATATCCTTTCCTTGCTGTCCCTGTAAGATCACTGGGTAAGTGCAAAATGCTTTTGTTCTCCATAACTTCCATTAGAAATAACAAAACCTAAACATTATTAGAGTCATTAAGGGTGATAATTGTGGCAACTGATAAAAAGTTAGTTGATATTTAGGACTCTTCTAGGAACCCTAGGCCCAAATCGTGAAAAATCTCTGAGACAGCTAGTATTTAAAGTTTTCTAATGTAAATTCTATAATAAGTACTAGTGATGTATAATACTGCCTTAGGTGAAACATTCCAATAACCTAATTAACCAGTATAATATTATAAAGAATTGTCTCCCTTTAGCTACCCTAATTTTTCTTTTGCTTCTGGTTGTCCAAATACCTACAGTACCTGTATTTTTAAATATCTCAGTGATAGCATAGTCTAGTAGTTCATAATAATAATAGCAGATCCATTATATCCCACATTTCATCCTGAAAGAACCCTTAGTTAGTACTTTCTAGACTGTTTATAATAGGTAAAAATCAATAAAATACAGGCACCTTTTTGGTAGAATATGCTTTAAACAAGGTGATGAAGCAAGCTACAATTTGTGAAAGATATTGAAGGAGAATGTCATATATATTTGAAATTATGGAGAGAACATTCATTTCTTTTTTTCTGGGCAGAAAAATCAATGCCCAAATTTTAGTTTTGCTAATGTACAAGGTTTGACCTTACAAAAAGTACAGTGACATTTGGACTGATCCTAGACAGAATCTTTTTTTTTTTTTTTTTTTTAGTGTGGTGGTAAATATCTTTGTCAATAAATATTACAAGCAGTTGTAAATTATTATAGAAAGTAGTTGTGACTTATCTGATTTCTATATCCTTATATTTTGTTTGCATCCTGAATTCTTTCCCTTCTCTAGCCAAATCTGTTCTTCTCACTTTTTCTACCTCTATTTTTCTCAAGGGCCTGGTAGGTAGCAATCATCATTGCTGAATGGGAAGACTTCCAGACTTCTCAATTAGTAGCTCAGTCTTCTCTCAAATCCCAGTCTTCTTAACTCTTCCTTTTGTAGGAGACTAATGAGAAGATCAAGTCCTTCAACGTTTGGGCGTTGGCAGAATGGAAATTCTTAGGATTCTAGGATCACTTTTAAGCATCTTCAGATTTTAAAAATTAGAGGACCTTGGTTAAACTTTGAGAGAAAAAGAACTTAAAGAAGTAAGACTATGCATTTGTGTGTATCAGTAGGCAGACATATAAAAATGCATTATTTACTGAAGAATATTTAGTGGGATAGTAGGGAAAGGTAGATTTTCTTTTTTCCCTCTAAGTACATTATGATTGTAGACAGATATTTTCCTTTTTAATCAACACAGATCACCAAAAAAAAAAAAAAAAGAAAGAAAGAAAGCAAAAGAGAAGACTTAGTATTTTTAAGGTGAGGGGGAAAAATTTATATATATATATATATATATATACACACACACACACACACGCACGTACACACACACACACGCACGTGCACACACACACACACAAAGACTTATTTTACGAAAGCTAGAAAATTGTTTTCAAGGAGAAATGTATGATCTACAGTTGCAATGTTTAGATATTTGGCAATTGGAAAAATAATTTTTGGTGAAAATAGGAAAACAGATTGACGTAAATGTACATTAGGGTAGTGACTTTCATTTCTTGTACATACACAGTGAAATATTTCTGGGCAATAAATTCTTAGAAAAGTGGGGTTGGATTGGATAAATGTCATAGTTTATGACTGAATACTTATAAACAGCTGAAAACTCAAGATGGAGAGGTAATAATAACCACCTGTTAAAGAGACTTAAAAAAACCCTTTCACCTTACAAAAAAGATTACTTTAGAGCTATAACTTGATATTATAGTTTGATTTTTTTTAATATTGGTTACATTTGTGGCTACTGTGGATACATAAAATAAAAAATATAATGCCTTTTTTTCCCCCAATACAAGGAAGTATCTATCATTTAAAATCTTACCTGTAAAAAAAAAAAAATTGATGCTATAGATTCTGGAACTAATACCAAGATTATTGAAAAAGGTGACATAGCTGCTATTTCTGCCATGGTGTCTTGAAAATAAAGAATAGGTGACAATGGAGAATTATATAACTATTTCAAGTCAGCAACCAAGCTAAAGTTTAATTCTACGGTGTTGGCAACATATCATGAACCTTCAGACCTTTCCTTTATCCCTAAATCTACCCTGTGCTGTCTGTTTCACCTCTAGATTTCAGGTTTTTCATACCTGTTATTTTCACTTATCTAAGCCTCACCCTTCCTCTTCACAAGAATCCTTCTGTGAGATTACTGCAGCCCACTTTGGTTTTCCCTCTTCTCTGAATTTCTGTAGCAAGCATACTACCTTTAGACCTCTCCTCTGCTGTTTATGAGGCCAGAACAATTTGTTCTCTTCCTATATGCACATTAGTTAGCAAATGCTGGGTGATTAGTAAGCATTATAGAAAATATGTTTAAAAAGAATTCAGGGGCTTCTCTGGTGGCGCAGTGGTTGAGAGTCCGCCTGCCGATGCAGGGGACACGGGTTCGTGCCCTGGTCCGGGAAGATCCCACATGCTGCAGAGCGGCTGGGCCCATGAGCCATGGCCGCTGAGCCTGCGCGTCCGGAGCTTGTGCTCCGCAATGGGAGAGGCCACAACAGTGAGAGGCCCATGTACTGAAAAAAAAAAAAAAAAAAAAGAATTCGGAAGAGCAGGCAATTAATAGTGTGATAATGGGTGTTTGGAGGAAGTGGATTGTGAATGAGGCCCCAAACCAAAAAAGACTAGCTGAGACCCAAATATGCATAACCTAAGTGACTGGAACTACAGGCGTCAGTTAATAATAGATGAATGAACCAGTGAACAAATGAGTATATTCTGAGTAGAGTGGCCTGGCTAATTTTACTGGGCTATTTCTTTTAAATCATTCATTCGTCATACATTTTTGAGTTCTATAGTACAACGGTGAAATAATATTTATTTTCAGAAACTTAAATTCTAATGGGGTATACAAAAATGTAATAAATTATTAGAATTTACTAACTCCAGTAAGAGGTATGAACAAGGTCTATGGGAACACAGAGGAGGAACTGCAGAGAAGATTTGTGTAGAATAGATCAAATTCTCAAAGGCCTTAAATGCCACACTCAATTGTTTGAACATTATTTTTGTTTTATCATTAAGATACTGTGTCAGAGCAACTTTGTGAAGGTTAAGGACACCACTAATCCTTCCTAGGATTTCCCTGTAGGTCTTACTAAGAGACACTTCTGAGAGTTTCTCTGGTCTAGGCCCATAATTATACTTCACGTTCAGCTAACAACAAATGTCAGGATGTATTTGGGAGAGTCAGCCATCTCTACTTGTTTGGAAATACCATCTCAGAAGGTAGTAACCATTTAATGTTAAAATTTCATAAAATCAAGTTGAGATGCCTTAATCAGTATGGAGACCAGAAAAATGTACATACCTTGAAATAACAGTGTTCACTTTGAAGATAATAATTGTGTATATTTAAAATCCGAAAAGAAAGATCAAGGAAAAGAGTATTAGTTTGAATTTTGCGAGTTTTTCAAATGTATTTCCAAAGATCTGTAACTAAACATAAGTATTTTTGTCCCAAATTAATATTTATTTCTAGTCATTTGATTCTTCAAAAATCACAAGGAAGATAAGTGTTACAGCCTATTCTCCAACAACTGGAACCTGTCAAATGAGCCCATTTGCTTCTCCCACAAGCTCTAAAGAACAAGAGAACAAAAATGAACCATCAAGTGGTTAGTTGAAAATTCTTTTCCACTTATTGTGAGATTTTTCTAGTTATTGGTTAAATCAGAATTTTGATTTAATAATATGTGGATCTTGCAGCTGATTTTTCTCTTTTTTCTTAAAGAATTCAACATAGAAAAGACTAGAATATAGGTAACACTTTGGACATAAATGTAAACTTTCTAGGTAAACGTAAACTTTCTAGGCAGTTATTTTAAAATGCTACTGCAGACTTTGTTCCCTTACTATCCCATCCATTAAATAGAAATTATGGCCTGACTGCCTTCAGCCACTATCAATTATAATGGTATAGCCCCTTAGCAAGCTATCCATCATGTGCATAAATTAAAGGGCACATAATTCAGGTAATGCTACACTACAGTTTAAGAGTGATACTTCTGAATGTTATTTTTATCCATGTTGTCCGTTTAGTTTTTTCCACATTTCCTGTGTCTTTATAGCTTGCTTTTATTTATTATATTTCATCCTCTTCCTTTACTATTTTAAATGCATTTGCAAAAGGTTTTTAGAATTTTCCATTAGAGAGTAACCTAATTTTAATATGAAATTCTTTATTTAAAAATATTGTTAGTTTAATTTTGACCACACATATTTCTTGTTCTCTGGTAGCTTATTGCTAAAATATTCATTTAAAAGATATAGAAATCTAGGCGTGTCTCCTTCCTGACTGTCCTCTGTAGTTTGTCTGTGAGAACTGCTGATAGCAATATGTCTTCAGGAAATGCCAAAATTGGGCACTATGCCCTGCAGTTCAAAGCAACTGCTGTAATGCCAGATGGTCAGTTCAAAGGTATCAGCCTCGGGCTTCCCTGGTGGCGCAGTGGTTGAGAGTCCGCCTACCAATGCAGGGGACACGGGTTCGTGCCCCGGTCCGGGAAGATCCCACATGCTGTGGAGCGGCTGGGCCCGTGAGCCATGGCCGCTGAGCCTGTGCATCCGAAGCCTGTGCTCTGCAACGGGAGAGGCCCCAACAGTGAGAGGCCCGCGTACCACAAAAAAACCCAAAAAACAAAACAAAGGTATCAGCCTATTTGACTACAAAGGAAAATATGTTGTGTTCTTCTTTTACCCTCTTGACTTCACCTTTGTGTGCCCCACGGAGATCATTGCTTTCAATGATAGGGCAGAAGAATTTAAGAAACTCAACTGCCAAGTGATTTGTGCTTCTGTGGATTCGCACTTCTGTCACCTGGCATGGATCAACACACCCAAGAAACAAGGAGGACTAGGACCCATGAACATTCCCTTGATACCAGACCCCAAGCGCACCATTGCTCAGGAGTATGGGGTCTTAAAGGCCGATGAAGGCATCTCATTCAGGGGCCTTTTTATTATTGATGATAAAGGTATCCTTCGACAGATCACCATAAATGACCTTCCTGTTGGCCGTTCTGTGGATGAGACACTGAGACTAGTTCAGGCTTTCCAGTTTACTGACAAACATGGGAAAGTGTGCCCAGCTGGCTGGAAGCCTGGCAGTGATACCATCAAGCCTGATGTCCAGAAAAGCAAAGAATATTTCTCTAAGCAGAAGTGAGCACTGGGCCATTTTAGGGCCAGGCTGAAGTAGGTGGCCATGAGAACAAAACCTCTTTTGTACTATTGTCATGCTTAAAACACAGGATCTTACACTCAGCCCAGATGTGGTGTGGGACAGGACAGGCGTTTCCTGCAGGGGTTGGGGAGGCCAGCCTTTCTTCCTCTGGAGGGAATGTCCTGAGCTGTATTATGGGGCAGGCAAACTGATGTGTATAGTAGTAGGGTATCACTTTTGGTCTTCTGTAGTTTTATTAAACTTGAGCTGAGAAAAAAAAATATATATATATAGAAATCTAGATTTCATAGGTTTAATTTTTAATATTGTAAAAGGTCATGAATCAGTGACATGTCAAGTTTTTATAATATAAAATATTAAGTAGGTTTAAATTTAATAAAATATATTTTAGATATGCTGTGATTAGCCTGATTCATATTTACTATTTAATATTTGAGTGCTAAGCATGTACTAGAAACTACAGAGAAACAAAGAAGTCTCCTCATTTTACCTAATTTGTTGTAATGAAACCTATAATGAGATCTTAAACTTTTGAATGACTTTTATTTTACTTTAATCAGGCGCTTTTTATCTTAAAGCGATCACTACTAGGTTTGCTTTCACAAAAATATATGAAGATGTATGTGTTTTCTTCAAGCTCTATATAGTTCTGGGTTTTTTTTTCATTCACTTGATATATCTTTTGTTTAAAATTAAAAATTAATGCCTTAGAGAAAGAACATCTCTATCCTGAAATGTGAATAGATTTTAAGTGGATACGTACTCAATTTCCATATTGAAATTAAATATGGACTTAAGGGAACATTTCTTTTGCCCATAAAAAGATTGGTCACATGATCTCGGTTGACATTTAAGTGGATAATTATCACAGATTATAGTACTAGGTAAGCTCTTTTTTAAAAAGTCATATAGCAAGGGTTCCTGGGGTGCTGGTAATATTCTATTTCTATGTGATGGTTGTGCGAGTTCACGCTATAATTATTCATTAAACTGCACATACGTGTTTTACGTACTCTTTGATATATAGATCACACATACGGAAGTCTCAAAATAGGAGAATTCTGTCTAGGATCTTATATCGGATTATGTCATTTGTAATCATTACATTGCTTTTCCTAATATGTCATCTTATATGTGTTTTAGAAATAGGAAAGCCTGGGTCTTATAAAGTAATTTAAGTTCCAAATGAAGTCATAACTTCTGTTAACAATTCTCACTTTTTGAATATTGTACAAAACATAAGGTACAATTTAAATAAGCACTTTTACTTAAATAGCATTTTCAAGGACATTTTAGGTGCTACTCACTTCCCATCACACTTAGGATATATAAGTCAAAACGTTATCATGACTTTCAGGGCTGTATGTCATCTAATACCTGACTACCTCACCTGCCTCATTTTCTGCTGCCCTTCCGATGTTTACAGTACTTTAGCCACTCTTACTTTCTGGCTATTTGTCAATCGTGCTGAGCCTGTTGCCTCCACAAGAACTACACTTGCACTTTTCTCAATCTCGAATATTCTTCCTCCAGGTATTTATATGTACTTTCTATATTCATTTGAATCACATACTATGTGAACAGGTGACAATATTAACTTAAAATCTATTTATAGTTATAAAAGGAAGAAAAATGTGGTTCTAAGTCTTCCCTCTACTTAGACTCTACATGGCCCACAAATGGGGTGCATGCTTCCAGTTTATACATTTAAGATACACACATACGGGGCGTCTGCGTGACAAATGGAAGTGTAGGTGATGATGGTCTGAGACAGCACCGCCAAGCTGGGAACCGGGGAGATGGCAGAGGCTGAACCCAAGACCGTGCAGGATCTCACCTCGGTGGTGCAGACACTCCTGCAACAGATGAAAGATAAATTTCAGACCATGTCTGACCAGATCATTGGAAGAATTGATGACATGAGCAGTCGCATTGATAGCCTGGAGAAAAACATCACAGACCTTATGACACAGGCCGGGGTGGAAGAGCTGGATGGGGAAAGCAGGATCCCTGCCACACAGAAGAGTTGAAGGTTGCTCATCTGCACTGGAATCTGGAACACCCTTTTTACAAGCCAAGAGAAGCCGGACGGCTTTTTGCAACTAACTACTCTGTGTAGACAGGTTTTATATTATAAAGTGTGCATTCTTCTTACCACATACTATAGAGTTAGTTTATAGAATGATTTCCCTCCCCTGCCCCCCATGTTTCCTGAACATGGTAACTTCACGTCTTGGACCTTGGTCAGTTGTGCCATTAAACACTAAAACTTTGGCGGTTCCTGCATACAATTGTCAAATTTTTTAGTGTATTTTTGTGAAGTCATTTTTTTTTCTATCATTCCCTTTGTAGTAGTTGCTGTTTGATAAAAGTTGCTATGTAATTTTTTTATTAGACATAGGGTAGATCCTTGGTTATAATAAGATTTTGTGAAGTAAAGCATTAATAGTTAAGGTTCTTTGATCCTCAAAGTGACTGTTGAGTGAACACCAAATAGTGTGTTGGCGATACTTTCCAAGTGGTTAAAAACATTTAAAATTGTGTATTCAGAAATATCTGGCACTACTCTGTCGCCAAAACTCGGAATGGAACCACGATTTTATGTCTGAGTCCCTGAGGTCAGATGCTACAGTAACAAAGAGTGACCACAAGCCACTTTACTGTTAGCATTTTTAAATACAGACAATGACAGAGTTGCCTGATGTGATGAGGTTTTCAGCAGTTAGAGTTTTGCATGAGGTTTGAACCTTCAGTAGGACCCTACCTTGTCCATCTACAGCAGTTACCATAGGAAATCTGGCAGGACTTTACAACTAAGCTACTCCATCTTTTGAGCTACTGGCTGGGAAAAGAAACAGAAAAGGAATACAGACCATGTTAAATCCATGCCTACTAAATAACTAGCAGTAGGCTTGAGTTTTTAAGAAATACTGTTTCTTTAAACTGTTTCTTACCTAAATTCAAGGAGAGTAGTGGCTTTATTATTGATGATGGAAGACAGGGAAAATGACTCCTGCGGCTCAGCTGTACAGTGTCAGGAGTGCTGAGCCCAGAGGCAGTGTTGATGGGAAGGAGACCCATGCAACTGTCACAGCAGGATGATTTTGTATAGAGAATATGGAAGAAATTGAGGAATGGAACAGTGCTTTGGAGAGGGAAACCCGTAGTCAACACAGCATGATTTTTTTTAAGTTTCCTATGTCACTAGTCTTAATTGTTTGTATTGCAAATATATAATAATATTAAGGAATAATTTGTCCTATTTATAAATTATATGGGGAACACAGAGGAGTCTGTTTCTTCTGGGATAAAATGAATTCCCCACTGTTATCACCGAGCTGCAGAAACTTCCTCACGGGGCCAGTAGGTGGTGCCGCGAGGTGTGGCCCTGAAAGCCCAGAGCCAGCTGGACTCAGGGACTGGGTGGAACTGCGTGCAAGATGCTTCCAAGCCTGGGAAATGGCAAGTGGGCCATCAGGATGTAAGCAGTTGGCTTCCTTAAGTAACAGGAAGGTTTCAGAGGAAGCTCCTGACCAAAAATACCTGCCGTGAATAAAGGTGCTTGAAATCCTGCTTAAAAAAAAAAAAAGATACACACACACACTCTTATTTATCATCATATATATTAATTACATTTATGTATGTGTGTGTGTGTGTATTGTGTGTATATTGCTATCCCCTCCCCTACCCCTTAGCAAATTTTTCCAAACTAGTATCCTTTTCAGAGGAGAGGAAAGATGGTAGAATTTTCTGTTCCTTTACTCCCAAGATTGCATCAGACTTATTTTTTAATAGTTGGGGTAGGGCTTCCCTGGTGGTGCAGTGGTTGGGAGTCCGCCTGCCGATGCGGGGGACATGGGTTCGTGCCCTGGTCCGGGAGGATCCCACGTGCCGCAGAGCGGCTGGGCCCATAGGCCATGGCCACTGAGCCTGTGCTCCGCAATGGGAGAGGCCACAACAGTGAGAGGCCCGCATACCGCAAAAAAAAAAAAAAAAGTTGGGGTAGAAGGATAAACAACAAATTTGCTTAGTCAAAGAGAGTACTTGTAAATTAGACAATAGATCTGTAGAGATCACCCAGACTGTAGCAATGTAACAGCACAGAGAGATAAAGAGATGGAGTATATGATAAAACAGTAAAGAGAAATAATGGGTAGAATAAGCTCCAACATATGTCAAATAGGAGTTGTACAAGGAGGAAATAGAATGGAGCAGAGGCAATATCTAAGATATATGGACTATCGGGTTTTTCATAATTGAGGAAAGATAGGAATTTCCAGATCAGACTAGCATGCTTCATCTGAGCAGGATGAAATAAAACAAATTAAAACAAATTCACACCTAATCATATCATGGTAAAAATGCAGAACATCAAAGACAAAGAGAAAGTTTTAATGACAGCTTGACAGTAGACTTCTCATCAGTATCTATAGGCTGCAGCAGGAAATGGAGTAATAATACCAACTGAAAGTCACAGCTGAACTTTTTATTCAGGAAGTAAGAATGAAGTAAAGGTATTTTCAGACAGTCTGAGAGAATTTACCATTCACAGATATTCCCTGAAAGGATTACTAAAGAATGTACTTCTGTAAGTACGTGCTCATAATTGAGCCTCAAATAAAGGAATGAAATGCAAAGAGCAATGGTAAAAAAAATAAATTAGCAAACACGTTGGTAGATCTATAAATCTAGTTATAAAACTATGATTACAAATCTTGCTGACTATAAAGCAAAACAAAAACAACTTGATAGGGGGTTGAAAACAAATACTAATAGACCATAATAGCATGGGCGATATATGAGGAAGCAGAAAGGAATTAAAAATTTTAAGGTCCTTGTAATTTTCAGGGAGCAGATGGAATATCTGTCACTTGACTTTTTAATTGTATTTTTGTTTACTTGCCTGTAAAATGGGGAAAATAATAATATCTACCTCAGGATTGTTGTGAGAATTAAAAGAATTAATGTATAAAAAGGACTTAGAACAGTGCTTGGCATATAGTAAGTGTTCAATACATATTTTAGCTATACTTTAAAATATTATTATTATACTTTAAGAAAAGACGTCAGGGCTTCCCTGGTGGCGCAGTGGTTGAGAGTCCGCCTGCCGATGCAGGGGACGCGGGTTTGTGTCCCGGTCCGGGAAGATCCCACATGCCATGGAGTGGCTGGGCCCGTGAGCCCTGGCCGCTGGGCCTGCACGTCCGGAGCCTGTGCTCCGCAGCGGGAGAGGCCACAACGGTGAGAGGCCCGCGTACCGCTAAAAAAAAAAAAAAAGAAAAGACATCAGATGATTTAATGTAAAAGTATTAAAAAAACAGTGAATATTAGCTTTTTAAAAAAGCTAAGAGTTGGTATAAGAATATTAATATTAATATAGACCAAAATAGACTTTAAGACAAAAAGGCTTTATTGAAGATAATACAAATTTTTACATAATGAGAGAAGGAAAGATTCACTACCAGAAAAAGGATCCTGACCTTTGTGCATCAAAAATAAAAACTCAAAACCTGACGAAATAGGACAGGATTGCAAGGAGAAACTCACAAATCCCTAATCATCATAGGAGATTTTAAACTACCTCTTTCAGAAACTGATAAAATGGATTAAAAAAAATTAGGAAAAATATAGACAGTTTGTTTGTTTTTATTGTCATTCAACCAATTTTTTTTCTTCAAGTTTTATTGAGCTATAATTGACATATAGCACTGTTTAAGTTTAAGGTGTGCAGCATAATGATTTGACTTACATACATCATGAAATGATTACCACAATAAGTTTAGTGAACATCCATCATTTCATATGGAAGCAAAATAAAAGAAAAAGGAAAAATTTTTTTCCCTGTGATGGGAACTCTTAGGATTTCTCTCTTCACAATTTTCATATATAACATATTACAGTATTAATTATATTTATTGTGTTGTACATTACATCCCTAGCACTTATTTATCTTATAACTGAAGTTTGTACCTTTTGACTACCTTCATCTCATTCCTCCTTCCCGCCACCCTGTGCCTCTAGTAACCACAAATCTGATCTCTTTTTCTATGTGTTTGTTTGGTTTGGAGGTATAATTGACATACAACACTATGTTAGTTCCTGGTGTACAGCATAGCGATTCGATATTTCTATACATCACATAATGATCACCACCATGAGTCTAGTTACGATCTATCACCATAAAAAAATATCACATTACTATTGATTATATTCCCCAAATGTACATTTCATGCCTGGGACGTACTTATTTTATAACTGAAAGTTTGTACTCTTTTTTTTTTTTGCGGTATGTGGGCCTCTCACTGTTGTGGCCTCTCCTGTTGCAGAGCACAGGCTCCGGACGCACAGGCCCAGCGGCCATGGCTCACGGGCCCAGCCGCTCCACGGCATGTGGGATCTTCCCAGACTGGGGCACGAACCCGTTTCCCCTGCATCGGCAGTTGGACTCTCAACCACTGCGTCACCAGGGAAGCCCAAAGTTTGTACTCTTAATCTCCCTCACCAATTTCTCTCATCCCTCCATTTCCCTCCCCTCTGGCAACCCACCTGTTTGTTCTCTGTATCTATGACAGTTTCTCTTTTCTTACATTTGTTCATTTATTTGGTTTTTTAGATCCCACATATAAAAGAAATCATGATACTTGTCTTTCTTTCTCTGACTTATTTCACTTAACATAATACCCTGTAGGTCCATTAATGTTGTCACAAATGGCAGTTTCATTCTTTTTTAATGGCTGAGTAATATTCCATTGTATATTCCATTGTATATATATACCACATTTTCTTTATCTGTTGATGAGCACTTAAGTTGCTTTTCATATCTTGGTTATCATAAATAATGCTGCAATGAACATAGGGATGCATATCCTTTCTAATTAGTGTTTTCATTTTCTTTGGATAAATACCCAGGAGTGGAATTGCTGGGTCATATGGTAGGTCTATTTTTTCATTTTTGAGGAACCTTCACACTGTATTCCATAGTGGCTGCACCAATTTACATTCCCAGTAACAGTGCACAAGGATTCTCTTTTCTCTACATCCTTGCCAACACTTGTTATTTCTTGTCTTTTTGATAATAGCCATTCTGACATGTATGAGGTGATTTTGATTTGCATTTCCCTGATGATTAGTCATGTTGAGCATCTTTTCATGTGCCTGCTGGCCATCTGTGTGTCTTCTTTGGAAAAATGTCTGTTGAGATCCTCTGCCCATTTTTTAATCAGGTTGTTTGGTTTTTTGATGTTGAGTTGTATAAGTTCTTTATATATTTTGGATATTAACTCCTTACCAGACATATCATTTATAAATATCTTCTCCCTTTTTTTTTTTTTTTTTTTTTTTTTTTTTTTTTTTTTTTTTTTTTTTTTTTTGCGGTACGCGGGCCTCTCACCGCCGCGGCCTCACCCGTTGCGGAGCACAGGTTCCAGACGCTCAGGCTCAGCGACCATGGCTCACGGACCCAGCTGCTCTGCGGCATGTGGGATCTTCCCGGACCGGGGCACGAACCTGCGTCCCCTGCATTGGTAGGCGGATTCTCAACCACTGCGCCACCGGGGAAGCCCTATAAATATCTTCTCCCATTCAGTAGGTGGCCTTTTTGTTTTGTTGATAGTTTGCTTCGCTATGCAGAACTTTTTTGGTTTGATGTAGTACCGTTTATTTATTTTTGCTTTTTATTCCTTGCCTGAGGAGATAATCTCAAAAAAATATTACTTTTTATTTGTTTGTTTTGTTTTGCATATTCATTCATTTGTATTATTTTTTTATTTTTTGGGGGGGGTGGTTTTGCGGTACATGGGCCTCTCACTGTTGTGGCCTCTCCCGTTGCGGAGCACAGGCTCCGGACGCGCAGGCTCAGTGGCCACGGCTCACGGGCCCAGCCGCTCCGCGGCATGTGGGATCTTCCCGGACCGGGGCACGAACCCGTGTCCCCTGCATCAGCAGGCGGACTCTCAACCACTGCACCACCAGGGAAGCCCTGTATTATTTTTTTTAGATTCGACTTATAAATGATACCATACAGTATTTGAATTATTTTCATAGGCACTAAAGATCTTTCCAAGAATTTACTAAATCAATATGCATTTAAACAGTCAGGTACTTTTACCTCTAAAATCGTATTTATTTTACTGTGATATCCTGAGGAACTCACTATTTTCTAGATATTAGTATCAACAATCCCTTGTTGTTAACTCTGAGACAGAAAAATAGGGGTTAAATAATACAAGCTGGAAACTTTAATATATTTTTGATTAAAAAAAATATATATATATATTTTTAAGGAACCAGTTGGTTGCTCTCGTGAAATCCCTTTTTTTTTAAACATCTTTATTGGAGTATAATTGCTTTACATTGTTGTGTTAGTTTCTGCTGTATAACAAATTAAATCAGCTATACGTATACATATATCCCCATATCCCCTCCCTCTTGCGTCTCCCTCGCTCCCACCCTCCCTATCCCACCCCACTAGGTGGTCACAAAGCACCGAGCTGATCTCCTTGTGCTATGTGGCTGCTTCCCACTAGCTGTCCATTTTACATTTGGTAGTGTATATATGTCCATGCCACTCTCTCACTTCGTCCCAGCTTACCCTTCCCCCTCCCCATGTCCTCAAGTCCATTCTCTACGTCTGCATCTTTATTCCTGTCCTGCCCCTAGGTTTGTTAGAACCTTTTTTTTTTTTTTTTTTTTTAGATTCCATATATATGTGTTAGCATACGATATTTGTTTTTCTCTTTCTGACTTACTTCACTGTATGACAGACTCTAGGTCCATCCACCCCACTACAAATAACTCAATTTTGTTTCTTTTTATGACTGAGTAATATTCCATTGTGTATATGTGCCACATCTTCTTTATCCATTCATCTGTCAGTGGACACTTAGCTTGCTTCCGTGTCCTGGCTATTGTAAATAGTGCTGCAGTATACATTGTGGTACATGACTCTTTTGTGTGTGTGTGTGTTGGCAGAGCCAGCTGAAGCTTTACTCTGAAAAAGACACTTGGATTGGCTTTTAGTTGGGGGCGTGAGCAAGAGAGGGAGCCCCAGGCAGTTGACTCCCCCCGGGATGGGCTAAGGACGGGACTGAGCCTCAGGTCTCTGGTTCTGACACTCCCCCGCACAACTCCTTCTTGCAGGAGCAAGTGAGTGGGGAAGCTGGGAGGGATCACAGGAGCCTTTCACTTGGTCAGGACGTCAGAGGACTCAGACACCAGCTTCCCATCATGGGTCTCAATCTTCTTCACAACCACAGTCTTGGAACTGGTATGGCTGAAGGAGCCAGAGCCCCCTCCAGAACCCAAGCTGGACGGGTAGGAGCTCAGGCTGTAGTTCAGGCGAGGGGTCCCGTAGGCTGAGGTCAGCCCACCTGAATGCCCGCTGGTGGTCTTGGTGTGGATACTCATGTTCTGCATCCCAGACTCCAGCTGGCTCTCCTTGCCCTCCAGCTGCTTGAGGTAGGTGGCAATCTCCACGTCCAGGGCCAGCTTGACGTTCATCAGCTCCTGGTACTCACGCAACTGCTGTGCCATGTCCTGCGTGGCAGTTCTCAGAGCGGCCTCCAGCTCAGCCAGCTTGGCCTGAGCATCCTTGATGGCCAGCTCACCACACTGCTCAGCATCAGCAATGGCGGCCTCCAGGGAAGCCCTCTGGCCTTTGAGGCCCTCAGTCTCAGCCTGGAGTCGGTTGATGTTCTGGTTCATCTTAGGAATCTCTGTCTTCATGTGACGGAGGTCATCCCCGTGCTTCCCATCCAACGTCTGCAGCTCCTCATACTTGATCTGGTACATGGTCTCAGCCTCGGCCCGGCTGCGGTTGGTGATCTCCTCATACTGGGTCTTGACCCCAGCGATGATGCCGTCCAGGTCCAGAGAGCGGCTGTTGTCCGTGGACAGGACCACGGAGGTGTCAGAAATCTGCAACTGCATCTCACCGATCTCCTCTCCATACAGTTGCCTGTAGAAGTTGATCTATTCAGTCAGCCCTTCCAGGTGGGACTCCAGCTCTGCCTTGCTCATGTAAGCTTCATCCACATCCTTCTTGATGATGACACATTCATTCTCCATGTCTGTGTGCTTTTGGATCTCTTCCTCGTACTTGGTCTTGAAGTCCTCCACCAGCCTCTTCATGTTGCCAAGCTCCACCTCCAGCTTCAGCTCCTCCTGGGCCACGGTTTCCAACTGACTCCAGAGGTTGTTGATGTAGCTTTCAAACATGTTGTCTGTGTTGCTCTGGGCTGTCTTCTGCTGCTGCAGGAGGTTCCATTTGGTCTCCAAAATCTTATTCTGCTGCTCCAGGTGTCGCACCTTGTCGATGAAGGAGGCAGATTTGTTGTTCAGAGTCTTGATCTGTTCCTTCTCCTGGGTGCGCATGGCCTAGATGTTGGGGTCCACCTCCAGATTGAGGGGGCTCAGCAGGCTCTGGTTCACTCTGACAGCTGTGATGCACCCCAAGCCCAGGGCCCCGCCATAACCTCGAGCCAGACTCATGCTGGTCCCCAGGCCGCCCTGGAAGTTGCTGCTGTTGCCCACCTGGGAGAAGGCCGAGGAGCCGATGTGGGAACCGACCCACTGGTATAGGAGCAGCTGCTGAAGGACCGGGGGCTGGAGGTGGACACCTTGTAGGACTTCTGGGTCACCCTGATGGACATGGTGGAGGCTGGAGAGGAGGCGAGGAGGCCGAAGCAGACAGAGACTTGAGGAGTTGAGAAGCTGCTCCTCCCATGCTCTTTTTTTTTTTTTTTTTTTTTTTCTCGGTACGCGGGCCTCTCACTGTTGTGGCCTCTCCCATTGTGGAGCACAGGCTCCGGATGCACAGGCTCAGCGGCCATGGCTCATGGGCCCAGCCGCTCTGCGCATGTGGGATCTTCCCGGACCAGGGCACGAACCCGTGTCCCCTGCATCGGCAGGCGGACTCTCAACCACTGCGCCACCAAGGAAGCCCCATGAGTCTTTTTGAATTATGGTTTTCTCTGGGTATATGCCCAGTAGTGGGATTGCTGGGTTGTATGGTAGTTCTATTTTTAGTTTTTTAAGGAACCTCCATACTGTTCTCCATAGTGACTGTATCAATTTACATTCCCACCAACAGTGCAAGAGGGTTCCCTTTTCTCCACACCCTCTCCAGCATTTATTGTTTGTAGATTTTTTGATGACAGCCATTCTGACTAGTGTGAGGTAATACCTCATTGTAGTTTTAATTTGCATTTCTCTAACGATTAGTGATGTTGAGCATCTTTTCATGTTTTTGTTGGCAATCTGATACCTTCTTTGGAGTAATGTCTGTTTAGTTCTTCTGCCCATTTTTGGATTGGGTTGTTTGTTTTTTTGATATTGAGCTGCATGAGCTGCTTGTATATTTTGGAGATTAAACCTTTGTCAGTTGCTTCATTTGCAAATATTTTCTCCCATTCTGAGGGTTGTCTTTTCATCTTGTTTATGGTTTCCTTTGCTGTGCAAAAGCTTTTAAGTTTCATTAGGTCCCATCTGTTTATTTTTGTTTTTATTTCCATTTCTCTAGGAGTTGGGTCAAATAGGATGTTGCTGTGATTTATGTCATAGAGTGTTCTGCCTATGTTTTCCTCTAAGAGTTTGATAGTGTCTAGCCTTACATTTAGGTATTTAATCCATTTTGAGTTTATTTTTGTGTATGGTGTTAGGGAGTGTTCTAATTTTATTCTTTTACATGTAGCTGTCCAGTTTTCCCAGCAACACTGATAGAAGAGGCTGTCTTTTCTCCATTGTATATTCTTGCCTCCTTTATCAAAGATAAGGTGACCATGTGTGCGTCGGTTTATCTCTGGGCTTTCTATCCTGTTCCATTGATCTATATTTCTGTTTTTGTGCCAGTACCATACTGTCTTGATTACTCTAGCTTTGTAGTATAGTCTGAAGTCAGGGAGCCTGATTCCTCCAGCTCTGTGTTTCTTTCTCAAGATTGCTTTGGCTTTTTGGGGTCTCTTGTGTTTCCATACAAATTGTGAATTTTTAAATTCTAGTTCTGTGAAAAATGCTGTTGGTAGTTTGATAGGGATTGCATTGAAATTGTAGATTGCTTTGGGTAGTATAGTCATTTTCACAATGTTGATTCTTCCAATCAAGTGGTATATCTCTTCATCTGTTTGTATCATCTTTAACTTCTTTCATCAGTGTCTTACAGTTTTCTGAGTATAGGTCTTTTACCTTCTTAGGTAGGTTTATTCCTAGGTATTTTATTCTTTTTGTTGCAGAGGTAAATGGGAGTGTTTCCTTAATTTCTCTTTCAGATTTTCCATCATTAGTGTATAGGAATGGAAGAGATTTCTGTGCATTAATTTTGTATCCTGCTCCTTTACCAAATTCATTGATTAGCTCTAGTAGTTTTCTGGTAGCATCTTAAGGATTCTCCATGTATAGTATCATGTCATCTGCAAACAGTGACAGTTTTACTTCTTCCTTTCCAATTTGGATTCTTTTTATTTCTTTTTCTTCTCTGATTGCTGTGGCTAAAACTTCCAAAACTGTGTTGAATAATAGTGGTAAGATTGGGCAACCTTATCTTGTTCCTGATCTTAGTGGAAGTGGTTTCAGTTTTACACCACTGAGAATGATGTTGGCCATGGGTTTGTCATATATGGCCTCTGTTATGTTGAGGTAAGTTCCCTCTATGCTTACTTTCTGGAGAGTTTTTATCATAAATGGGTGATGAATTTTGTCGAAAGCTTTTTCTGTCTCTATTGAGATGATCATATGGTTTTTATCCTTCAATTTGTTAATATTGTGTATCACACTGATTGATTGGCATACATTGAAGAATCCTTGCATTCCTGGGATAAACCCCACTTGATCATGGTGTATGATCCTTATAATGTGCTGTTGGATTCTCTTTGCTAATATTTTGTTGAGGATCTTTGCATCTATGTTCATCAGTGATGTTGGCCTGTAGTTTTCTTTGTGGCATCTTTGTCTGGTTTTGGTATCAGGGTGATGGTGGCCTCGTAGAATGAGTTTGGGAGTGTTCCTCCCTCTGCTATATTTTGGAAGAGTTTGAGAAGGATAGGTGTTAGCTCTTTGCTAAATGTTTGATAGAATTTGCCTGTGAAGCCATCTGGTCCTGGGCTTTTGTTTGTTGGAAGATTTTTAATCACAGTTTCAATTTCAGTGATTGTGACTGGTCTGTTTATACTTTCTGTTCCTTCCTGATTCAGTCTCAGAAGGTTGTGCTTTTGTAAGAAATTGTCCATTTCTTCCAGGTCGTCCCTTTTACTGGCATATAGTTGCTTGTAGTAATCTCTCATGATCTTTTGTATTTCTGCAGTGTCAGTTGTTACTTCTCCTTTTTCATTTCTCATTCTGTTGATTTGAGTCTTCACACTTTTCTTTTTGATGAGTCTGGCTAATGGTTTATCAATTTTGCTTATCTTCTCAAAGAACCAGCTTTTAGTTTTATTGATCTTTGCCATTGTTTCCTTCATTTCTTTTTCATTTATTTCAGATCTGATCTTTATGATTTCGTTCCTTCTTCTAACTTTGGGGTTTTATTGTTCTTGTTTCTCTCATTGCTTTAGGTGTAAGTTTATATTGTTTATTTGAGATTTTTCTTATTTCTTGAGGGAGGATTGTGCTGCTCTAAACTTCCCTCTTAGAACTGCTTTTGCTGCATCCCATAGGTTTTGGGTCATTGTGTTTTCATTGTAATTTGTTTCTAGGTTTTCTTCGTTTTAGAACTTCATGTTTTTTAAAAGTTTTTTTTTAAAAATTTATTTTATTTTATTTATTTTAGGCTGTGTTGGGTCTTTGTTGCTATGCGCGGGCTTTCTGTGGTTGCGGTGAGCAGGATCTACTGTTCGTTGTGGTGTATGGGCTTCTCACTGCGGTGGCTTCCCTTGTTGCAGAGCACAGGCTCTAGGTGCACAAGCTTCAGTAGCTGTGGCTCATGGGCTCAGTAGTTGTGGCTCATGGGCTCTAGAGCACAGGCTCAGTAGTTGTGGCACACAGGCTTAGTTGCGCCACAGCATGTGGGATCTTCCCAGACCAGGGCTTGAACCCATGTCCCCTGCATTGGCAGGTGGATTCTTAACCACTGCGCCACCAGGGAAGCCCTGTTTCTGGGTATTTTTTGATTTCCTCTTTGATTTCTTCAGTGATCTCTTGGTTATTTACTAGCGTATTGTTTAGCCTCCATGTGTTTGTATTTTTTACCGTTTTTTTCCTGTACTTGATATCTAGTCTCATAACATTGTGGTTGGAAAAGATACTTGATATGATTTCAATTTTCTTAAATTTACCAAGGCTTGATTTGTGACCCATGATATCATCTATCCTGGAGAATGTTCCATGAGCACTTGAGAAGAAAGTGTATTCTGTTGGTTTTAGATGGAATGTCCTATAAATATAAATGAAGTCCATCTTGTTTACTGTGTCATTTAAAGCTTGTGTTTCCTTATTTATTTTCATTTTGGATCATCTGTCCATTGGTGAAAGTGGGGTGTTAAAGTCCCCTAGTATGATTGTGTTACTGTCAATTTCCCCTTCTATGGCTGTTAGCATTTGCCTTATGTATTGAGGTGCTCCTATGTTGGGTGCATAAATATTTACAATTGTTATATCTTCTTCTTGGATTGATCCCTTGATCATTATGTAGTGTCCTTCTTTGTCTCTGGTAATAGTCTTTATTTTAAAGTCTATTTTGTCTGATATGAGAATTGCTACTCCAGCTTTCTTTTGATTTCCATTTGCATGGAATATCTTTTTCCATTCCCTCACTTTCAGTCTGTATGTGTCCCTAGGTCTGAAGTGGGTCTCTTGTAGACAGCATGTATACAGGTCTTGTTTTTATATCCATTCAGCCAGTCTGTGTCTTTTGGTTGGAGCATTTAATCCATATACATTTATGGTAATTATCAATAAGTATGTTCCTATTACCATTTTCTTAATTGTTTTGGGTTTGTTATTGTAGGTGTTTTCCTTCTCTTGTGTTTCCTGCCTAGAGAAGTTCTTCTAGCATTTGCTGTAAAGCTGGTTTGCTGGTGCTGAATTCTCTTAGCTTTTGCTTGTGTGTAAAGTTTTAATTCCTCTGTCAAATCTGAGATCTTTGCTGGGAAGAGTAATCTTGGTTGTAGGTTTTTCCCTTCCTTCACTTTAAATATGTCCTGCCACTCCCTTCTGGCTTGTAGAGTTTCTGCTGGAAGATCAGCTGTTAACCTTATGGGGATTCCCTTGTATGTTATCTGTTGCTTTTCCCTTGCTGCTTTTAATAGTTTTTCTTTGTATTTAATTTTTGTTTTGTTTTGTTTTGTTTCTGCGGTACGCAGGCCTCTCACTGTTGTGGCCTCTCCTGTTGCGGAGCACAGGCTCCAGACACACAGGCTCAGAGGCCATGGCTCACAGGCCTAGCCACTCTGCGGCATGTGGGATCTTCCTGGACCGGGGGCACGAACCCTCATCCCCTGCATCGGCAGGCGGACTATGAACCACTGCGCCACCAGGGAAGCCCTGTATTTAATTTTTGATAGCTTGATTAATAGGTGTCTTGGTGTGTTTCTCCTTGGATTTATCCTGTATGGGACTCTCTGTGCTTCGTGGACTTGATTGACTATTTCCTTTCCCATATTAGGGAAGTTTTCAACTATAATCTCTTGAAGTATTTTCTCAGTCCCTTTCTTTTTCTCTTCTTCTTCTGGGACCCCTAGAATTCGAATGTTGGTGCGTTTAATGTTGCCCCAGAGGTCTCTGACACTGTCCTCAATTCTTTTCATTTTTTTTTCTTTATTCTGCTCTGCAGTAGTTATTTCCACTATTTTATCTTCCAGGTCACTTATCCATTCTTCTGCCTCCGTTATTCTGCTATTGATTCCTTCTAGAGAATTTTTAATTTCATTTATTGTGTTGTTCATCATTGTTTGTTTGCTCTTTAGTTCTTCTAGGTCATTGTTAAACGTTTCTTGTATTTTCTCCATTCTATTTCCAAGATTTTGGATCATCTTTACTGTCATTACTCGGGATTCTTTTTCAGGTAGACTGCCTATTTCCTCTTCATTTGTTTGGTCTGGTGGGTTTTTACCTTGCTCCTTCATCTGCTGTGTATTTATTTCTCTGTCTTCTCATCTTGCTTAACTTACTGTGTTTGGGGTCTCCTTTTTGCAGGCTTCAGGTTCTTAGTTCCCATTGTTTTTGGTGTCTGCCCCCAGTGGGTAAGGTTGGTTCAGTGGGTTGTGGAGGCTTCCTGGTGGAGGGGACTGGTGCCTGTGTTCTGGTGGATGAGGCTGGATCTTGTCTTTCTGGTGAGCAGGACTGCATCCAGTGGTATGTTTTGGAGTATCTGTGAACTTATTATGAGTTTAGACAACCTCTCTGCTAATGGGTGGGGTTGTGTTCCTGTTTTGTTGGTTGTTTGGCATGGGGTGTCCAGCACTGGAGCTTGCTGGTCGTTGAGTGGAGCTGGGTCTTAGTATTGAGATGGAGATCTCTGGGAGAGCTCTCGCTGATTGATATCATGTGTGGCTGGGAGGTCTCTGGTGGTCCAATGTCCTGAACTCGGCTCTCCCACCTCAGGGCTCAGGCCTGACACCCAGCCGGAGCACCAAGACCCTGTCAGCTACATAGCTCAGAAGAAAAGGGAGAAAAAAAAGAAAGTAAGAAAAAATAATTTTTTTTAGTAAAATGAAATAAAGTTATTAAAATTAAAAATTATTAAAATAGGAAAGGTAATAAAAAAAAGAGTAGAGCAGCAAAACCAATAAACAAATCTACCAAAGATAACAAGTGCTAAAAACTAAGATAAACATAAAAATCAGAGACTAGTCAGTCACATACAGCAAACCCCAAGTCTGTAGTTGCTTCCAAAGTCCACCACCTCAATTTTGGGATGATTTGTTGTCTATTCAGGTATTCCACAGATGCAGCATCAAGTTGACTGTGGAGATTTAATCCGCTGCTCCTGAGGCTGCACAGAGAAATTTCCCTTTCTCTTCTTTGTTGGCGCAGCTCCTAGGGTTCAGCTTTGGATTTGGCCCTGCCTCTGCATGTATGTTGCCCTCTGGCATCTGTTCTTCGCCCAGAAAGGACAGGGTTAAAGGAGCAGCTGATTCGGGGGCTCTGGCTCACTCAGGCTGTGGGGAGGTAAGGGTACAGAATGTGTGGTGAGCCTGCGGTGGCAGAGGCCAGCATAACGCTGCAACAGCCTGAGGCATGCCGTGTGTTCTCCTGGGGAAGTTGTCCCTGGATCACGGGACCCTGGCTGTGGCAGACTGCACAGGCTCCCCGGGGCATGGGTGTGGATATTGACCTGTGCTTGCACACAGGATTCTTGGTGACTGGAGCAGCAGCGTTAGTGTTTCATGCCTGTCCCTGGTGTCCGGGCTGATAACCGTGGCTTGCACCCGTCTCTGAAGTTCCTTTAGTTGGTGCTCTGAATCTCCTCTCCTCGCGCACCCCAAAACAATGGTCTTTTGACTCTTAGGCAGTTCCAGACTTTTCTTGCACTCCCAGCTAGCTGTGGTGCACTAGTCCCCCTTCAGGCTGTGTTCACACAGCCAACCCCAGTCATCTCCCTGGGATCTGACCTCTGTAGCCGAAGCTGAAGCTCCCAGCCCCCACCTGCCCTGGCGGGTGGGCAGACAAGCCTCTTGGGCTGGTGAGTGCTGGTCGTCATTGATCCTCTGTGCGGGAGTCTCTCTGCTTTGCCCTCTGCACCCCTGTTGCTGTGCTCTCCTCCGTGGCTCCGAAGCTTTACCCACAGCACGCCCCGTCTCCGCTAGTGAAGGGGCTTCCTAGTGTGTGGAAACTTTTCCTCCTTCACTGTTCCCTCCCAGAGGCACAGGTCCTGTCCCTGTTCTTTTGTCTCTGTTTTTTCTTTTTTCTTTTGCCCTACCCAGGTACATAGGGAATTTCTTGCCTTTTGGGAAGCTTGAGGTCTTCTGACAGCGTTCAGTAGGTGTTCTGTAGGGGTTGTTCCACGTGTAGATGTATTTCTGATGTATTTGTGGGGAGGAAGATAATCTCCATGTCTTACTCCTCCACCATCTTGAAGATCCCTTCTCGTTAAAATATTTGATGAAAAACTAATGTATTTTAAACTAATTATATTATCAAAGTGGGTTTATCTAGTTTTTCTTTTTAATATACCAAGCCCCAATGGAAATTTTATTCAAAAGATTATTTCTTCTATATAATGTAATCATGAATAAAAAATTAGGAGACTGGTAAATTAAAAATAATAACTACCTATTGAAAAGTTATCCACAATAGTGAAAAAAATTTCCCATAGCAAATTTCAGGATACTTATTCTTTACCTACTCTTCTTTCATTTGCCTACCCTTTTATTTTCTATTGAAAAGTTGGTGATTTAAATTCTATTTAAAATTTGACAGTTTTTGCCTTAACTTTACGTTCTTTTTATTGCACACATATAGGAAAGAGGAAAAACTGGGATCACCTCAGTATAACCGAAAGAAAGGAATCTACTACACAAGACAATGATGAGTAAGTGTGTTGTTGCTGAAATAATATACTCGTGTGTCTTAAAAGAAAAAGGTCATATTTGTTAAAGTGATGATTTAAGATAAATCATTTCTTTGCAGAAATGAATAGTTTATACCTGAGTAGAAGTATTTTTTCTTAAAGAAGTAAAATACTTTATTTATTATGTGTTTTGCCATGTTCATATGATGGTGATATATGATACCTTTATTTTAATACCCATTTAGCCCAGTTTCCCCAGCCTATGCATAAGAGACTAGCTTAGGGTAAAACTGAGGGAAACACCCTCTTTGGATTTACATGGATGGACAAGTAATACATTGTCTTGGAACATAATTGCTGGTTCAAAAGCTAGGAACACAGTGAAGCCAGCAGAGTAAGGAATCTAGAGGAACCTAGAAGGCTTATCGGCCATCAATTATTTTCATATTGGCCTGTCAAGGGTGCCTTGAATGAAGTCATTATGTGTAAAAAGTTACTGCCTATGTATTCTGGGAAGAATATTTATATCTATCCACTGAGGCTGGAAAAATTGAAATAAGCAGAACAGGGGGTTAAAGTTTTAAAGTACTTCATATGTTCAGCTCATTTACCTTTCCAGCTGTATCTTCTGCGTGCCATACAATATGATGGATGGGTAAAGATGAGGAAAATGAAACATCTACCCATTGGGAGCTTATGGTCTCATTTTGTAAGTTAATATATCTACTCTAACTTAGAAATGGGTTATGGGTTATGTTTCGAAATGTTATTTATTTATTTATTTAAATTGAAGTATAGTTGATTTACAATGTTGTGTTAGATTCAGGTGTACAGCAAAGCAATTCAGTTTTATATTCACATATATATATGTGTGTGTATGTGTGTATATATATATATATATATATATATATATGTTATTACAACCTATAGGTTATTACAAGATATTGAATATAGTTCCCTGTGCTATACAGTAGGCCCTTGTTTATCTATTTTATATTGAGTAATGTGAATCTGTTAATCCCAAACTGCTAATTTATCCCTCCCTTCCCCCCACTTTTCCCTTGGTAACCATAAGTTTGTTTTCTATGTCTGTGAGTCTGTTTCTGTTTTGTAAGCAAGTTCATTTGTATCATGTTTTTTTAGATTCCACATATAAGTGATATCATATGATATTTGTATTTCTCTGTCTGACTTACTTTACTTAGTATCATCTCTAGGTCCTTTCATGTTGCTGCAAATGGCATTATTTCATTCTTTTTATGGCTAAGTAATATCCCATTGTGTATATACACCACACCCTGTTTATCCATTCATCTGTCAGTGGACATTTAGGTTGCTTTGGTGTCTTGGCTATTGTAAATAGCACAGCAATGAACATTGGGGCGCATGTATCCTTTCAAACCATGTTTTTATCTGTATATATGCCCAGGAGTGGGATTGCTAGATCATATGGTAGCTCTATTTCTGGTTTTTTAAGGAACCTCCGTACTGTTCTCCATAGCAGCTGTACCACTTTACATTCCCACCAACAGTGTAGGAGGGTTCCCTTTTCTCCACACCCTATCCAGCATTTATTATTTGTAGACTTTCTGAGGATGGCCATTCTGACCAGTGTGAGGTGATTTCTCATTGTAGTTTTGATGTGCATTTCTCCAGTAATTAGCGATGTTGAGCATCTTTTCATGTGCCTCTTCGTCATCTGTATGTCTTCTTTGGAGAAATGTCTATTTAAGTCTTCTGCCCATTTTTTGATTGGGTTGTTTGTTTTTTTGTTATTGAGCCACATGAGCTCTTTGCAAATTTTGGAGACTAATCCCTTATTGGTCGCATTGTTTGCAAATATTTTCTCCCATTCTGTGGGTTGTCTTTTTGTATTGCTTATGGTTTCCTTTGCTGTGCAAAAGCTTTTAGGTTTAATTAGGTCCCATTTGTTTAATTTAGTTTTTATTACCATTACGCTAGGAGTCAGCTCGAAAAAGATATTGCTGCAATTTATGTCAAAGAGTGTTCTGCCTGTGTTTTCCCCTGTGAGTTTTATAGTATCCAGTCTTACATTTAGATCTTTAATACATTTTAGTTTTGTATATGGTGTTAGAGAATGTCCTAATTTCATCATCTTACATGTAGTTGTTTGGTTTTCTCATCACCACTCATTGAAGAGACTGTCTTTTCTCCATTGTATATTCTTGCCTCCTTTGAACAAGTAGATTAATTGATCATAAGTGCGTGGGTTTATTTCTGGTCTCTCCTGTTCCATTGATCTATGTGTCTGTTTTTGTGCCAGTACTATACTGTTTTGATGACTGTAGCTTTGCAGTATAGCCTGAAGTCAGGGAGCCTGATTCCTCCAGCTCCATTCTTTCTCAGGATTGTTTTGGCTCTTCAGGGTCTTTTGTGTTTCCATACAAATTTTTAAATTACTTGTTCTAGTTCTGTGAAAAATGCTATTGGTAATTTGATAGGGTTTGCTCTGAATCTGTAGATTTCCTTGGGTAGTATGGTCATTTTAGCAATATTGAGTCTTCCAATCCAGGTGTATGGTATGTGTTTCTGTTTGTGTCATCTTCAGTTTCTTTCATCAGGGCCTTATTGTTTTTGGAGTACAGGTCTTTTTCCTCCTTTGATAGGTTTATTCCTAGGTATTTTATTCTGTTGGATATGCTGGTAAATGGGATTGTTTAATTTCTCTTTCATTGTTAGTGTATAGAAATGCAACAGATTTCTGTATATTAATTTTGTATCCTGCAACTTTACCAATTTATTGATGAGCTCTAGTAGTTTTATGGTGGCATCTCTAGGATTTTCTAGGTATAGTATCATGTCATCTGTAAACAGTGACAGTTTTACTTCTTTTACTTCATTTCCAATTTGGATTACTTTTATTTGTTTTTCTTCTCTGATTGCTGTGGCTAAGACTTCCAAAAGTATGTTGAATAAAAGTGGCAAGAGAGGGCATCCTTGTCTTGTTCCTGATCTTAGAGGAAATGCTTCCAGCTTTTCACTGTTGAGTATGATATTAGCTGTGGGTTTGTCATATATGGCCTGTATTATGTTGAGGTATATTCCCTCTACACCCACTTTCTGGAGAGTTTTTATCATAAATGGATGTTGAATTTTATCAGAAGCTTTTTCTGCATCTATTGAGATGATCACATGCTTTTTATTATTCATTTGTTAATGTGGTGTTTCATGTTGATTGATTTGCTGATATTGAAAAATCCTTGCATACCTGGGATAAATTCCACTTGATCATGAGGTATGATCCTTTTAATGTATCATTGGATTCGGTTTGCTCATATTTTGTTGAAGATTTTTACATGTGTGTATGGGCATGTAATTTTCTTTTTTTGTGATATGTTTGTCTGGTTTTGGTATCAGAGTTACATTGACTTCATAGAATGAGTTCAGAAGTGTTCCTTCCTCTGCAAGTTTTTTTTTTTTTTTTTTTTTTTTTTTGCGGTACACGGGCCTCTTACTGTTGCGGCCTCTCCCGTTGCGGGAGCACAGCCTCCGGACACGCAGGCTCAGCGGCCATGGCTCACGGGCCCAGCCGCTCCACGGCATGTGGGATCTTCCCGGTCCGGGGCACGAACCCACGTCCCCTGCATCGGCAGGCGGACTCTCAACCACTGCGCCACCAGGGAAGCCCCTCTGCAAGTTTTTGAATGGTTTCAAAGGGTCAGTTTTAACTCTTGTCCAGATGTTTGGTAGAATTTGCCTGTGAAGCCATCTGATCCTGGGCTTTTGTTTTTTGGTAGTTTTTAAATTACTGTTTCAATTTCAGTAGTTGTGATTGGTCTGTTCATATTTTCTATTTCTTTCTGGTTCAATCTTGGGTCTGAGTGTTTTTTAAATCATTTGAGTGAACCTTAGAATGCATTTTCCATACAAATTGTGTTGTTATTTGTGGTTATAACCTCAAGTCAGGGCTACAAGTCTATTTTTTTCATAATGTAGGTGAAGTATAGTATTAAGCAGTAGTAGTCTAGATAAAAAGATATGGAGAGTGCCACTTAGAGTACAGTAGGGACAAAGGGAAGGGTTTTCTCAAAGAGGTCTCCTTCTTTGACAGCTTCATCTATCACCTGTACCCCTTTATCTGTTTGTATAGCTGCTTTCCCTAGCCATACTCCCCCCAGTTCCAAATATTTTCATGTGCCCTATCCCACAGATATTTTTCTTGTTAATTACCATTCCTCCTTCCTGTAACCAAAGTTCCAATTTCCTTGGTGAAACCAATCTCAACTAGATATTAAGTGAGAAGCATTATTTTTTGTTTAACTCATTTAATATATTTTAAAAGAGACAGTAGATGTACATAATAAAAAGTCAGGCTGTACAAAGGGATATATAGAAAGCAAGTGGCAAGTAACAATTTTTGAATCACATATAATCTTGTATTTGAAAGCAATTACCTGTTAAACCAAATTAATCTCTGATACAGTTGTATGAAGTATAACAAATTTAGAAGTAAAAGTAGACAGGCAATGAGAAAATATTTTTGGACAGTAGTGATACCATGTAAGCAAACCAGAGTTAACTGTTGCTTTCCTCTGAATCAGCTCCACTTAAGCTATCCTAAGTTTTCATAGTGTTTTTCCTTTTTTCTTCTTCTGAACCCATCAATCTGCTTACAGCTTGACCTTTTTTTTTAACTTTTTATTTTATATTGGAGTATAGTTGATTAACAATGTTGTGTTAGTACAACAAAGTGATTCAGTTATACATATACATAGTAGCTCCCATAGCAGTGAGCTTTCAAGTAGCAAGGGAGGAGCAAGAACCTTTGTTATGGGTCACTTAGGAGTTTGCCAATATTTATTTAATTTCCCTCAATATTTGTTTCTAAAGATCCCTGTTATTTATGTATATAACTCCATGACTTGGTGTTAGAATTAATGAATTTAAGTACAAGCCAAGATATCTTACAATGTATAAAAATTATGTGTTTCTGATTGTTTTTTTCCACCCATCATAAAATTACTCAGACCTAGTCAATAGAGCTGTTTTATTAGCTTTAGTAATAAGCTCTTTATTTATTCCATTTGTTTAGATTTGTTTTATTATTTTGTAAAACCATTCCAAAGACTTGGATTTTTTAAAACCTGAAATTAAACCGAACATTTTGTATTTTTAGATCAATTTTAAATGATTATAACATTTTATGTTTTGTTTTGGCAATTGTATTAGGTTGTGGTTTTCCAGAGAAGCAGAACCAATAGCAAATATACATACATATAGTAATATAATAATAACAATAAAAATTTATTATTGATGTAATAATTATTAATTAATAATAGATTAATAATGAATTATATATACAATTACCTATATAGATAGATTTATTATGAGGAATTGACTCATGCAATTATGGAGGCTAAGTCCTACCATGTACCATCAGCAAGCTGGAGATCCAGGAAAGCCAGTGGTATAATTTCAGTCCAAGAGTAAAGGCCTGACGACCAGGGAAGCCAATGGTGTAAATCTCAGTTCAAGGGCAGAAGAGCAATATCCCAGCTAAAGCAGGCAGGCAGAGAACCCATCCTCCCTTCCTCTGCTTTTTCTTCTATTCAGACCCTCAGTGGATTGGATGATGCCCACCCACATTGGGGAAGGCAATTTATTGAGCCAGTTTTACTAAGACGGTTGCATAGCAGTGATTTTCTAACCCCATCATTCTTTCTGTTAGCTGGCCTTTTTGAAAGTCATGAGTTCATAGTGATATAGTGTCTTTCCTTGCCTTCCCCCTTTCCATATTTGCACTCCTTTTCAAACAGTAGATCTCTGGCTCCTATTAGCAGCAGTCCATTTGCACACTTGCTTATTCCTACAGTATACACAAAATGGTTTCAAAATTCCTGCACTGCTAAAAACAATCCTGCAAAAGCATTTTTGTTTGCATTCTTTTTTGTCTTTAGTTTGAAGGTATATAGTCAAATTACGGTGTTCAGAACTACTTGGATTAGTTCTCCATATGAAGAATTAGTCAGTCATTTGAAGTAGTTAGGTTAGCTTGTTGATGTTTATATGCAATTTTGATATTTTTTTCTCATCCTCTTTTATTTTTGTTTTTTGACAATGTAAAACAACTGATATGGTTCCAAAAGTCAAAACTTTACAAAAAAGTATACATAGAGATGTGTTACTATTCCCTGCTGCATTCCCTCTGTGTAGTCCCTATAAGTAACCAAATTAATTAGTTTCTGGTTTACCTTTCATATGTTTATTTTTATAAAATTAAGCCGTTTCATTTATTTTATCTCATTTCTCTTCTTATACAAAGATGGCATACAATTTATACTCTTTCATACTTCCCTCTTTCCACTTACAAATATGTCCTGAAATCACTACCTGTTAATCGACTTGGCAAGTTTTTTTTTTTTTTTTTTTTTTTTTTTTTTGTGGTACGCGGGCCTCTCACTGCTGTGGCCTCTCCCGCCGCGGAGCACAGGCTCCGGACGCGCAGGCCCAGCAGCCATGGCTCACGGGCCCAGCCGCTCCGCGGCATATGGGATCCTCCCAGACCGGGGCACGAACCCGTATCCCCTGCATCGGCAGGCGGACTCTCAACCACTGCGCCACCAGGGAGGCCCGACTTGGCAAGTTTTAAATGTAAGAATTCTCCAGCAGGAAAATATAGTTCCATGTTTTAGGTAAATTTTTTTCCCCAGAAAACAAGCAATTAGTGACATGTCAATAAAGCTCAATATATCAATAAAGTTTGTTTATACATTAAACACCTACACATTAATATTTCATGTGAACTTCCATACTCTTTATTCTCTAAAAGGAAAATATATAATTCACTGCCATTGGTTTTTCTTCCTCTTTGCAATTTTTTGCTGCTGCTGGCACTGCTACAAAAAATGCAGTAATGGTGACTGTCCTTCTATAAAGTTTATTTTCATATAATTGTAGGTTTGTCATTTTGAGAAGTAAAACATAGATCATGTGTACCCTTTTCCCACTTTCCTGACATGATAACATCTTCCAAAGCTGCAGTACAATATCAGAACCAGGAAATTGACATTGACACAATGCACCAATCTTTATTCAGTTTTCTAAATTTTACAATACATATTCATTTGTATATGTGTGAATATGTTCTATGCAATTTTATCACATATGTAGGTTCATGTATCCACCACCACAGTCAAGATACAGAATAGTCCTGTCACCACAAGGATCCCTCCTGCTGTATAAAGTGTATTTTCAATCACTGGTTTATTCTCTTATAGGCAGAAGAGTAACTTTTATTTCTATACTAATCCAAATAAGACCTTTTTAAAAGTAATGTTATGCCAGAAATGGGTTTTGTTTTTTGTTTTTTATCTATACAATTTAATTGTGACAAGTAACCACATTTCAGAATTCTTATTTTCTCTTTACTGTATTTTAAGTATTTAATCAAAGAATAAGAATACTGATTTATGGATCATTTTCTGCTTAAATGAGGGTCTCTGGGGGTAAGTTAGTTGAAAATGTTTATCAGAAGCTTAGGATGAAGATATAGTTATGCCTATATTCTGTAGGTGATCAAAGACTAAGAGGGAAACCAGTATTTACTTTTATTTTCAACTGTTTAAAATTCTTGAAAGGAAAGAATGAAAACTTTCCTCCAAACATCAGTAACAAGACAAGCATGCTCACTTTCACCACTGGTATTCAATATTTTACTGAAAATTCTAGCCAGAGCAATTAGATAAGAAAAAGAATGAAAAGGCATCCAACTGGAAAAGAAGAAATAAAACTATCTCTATTTGCAGATGACATGATCCTATAGAGAGAGACTCCCGAAGAATGCACAAGAAACTGCTAGTACTAATAAACAAATTCAGCAAAATTACAGGGTATATGATCAATACACAAAAATCAATGGCAGGGCTTCCCTGGTGGCGCAGTGGTTGAGAGTCCGCCTGCCGATGCAGGGGACACGGGTTCGTGCCCCGGTCCGGGAAGATCCCACATGCCGCGGAGCGGCTGGGCCCGTGAGCCATGGCCGCTGAGACTGCGCGTCCGTAGCCTGTGCTCCGCAACGGGAGAGGCCACAACAGTGAGAGGCCCGCGTACTGGGAAAAAAAAAAAAAAAAAAAAAAAAAAAAAAAAAAAAAAAAAAAAAATCAATGGCGTTTCTATACACCTGCAGTAAACAATTTGAAAAGGAAATGAAGGAGGCAATTCTATTTACAGTAGCATTTAAAAGAATAAAATAGGGCTTCCCTGGTGGCGCAGTGGTTGAGAGTCCACCTGCCGATGCAGGGGACACGGGTTCGTGCTGCGGTCCGGGAAGACCCCACATGCTGCAGAGCGGCTGGGCCCGTGAGCCATGGCCGCTGAGCCTGCGCGTCCGGAGCCTGTGCTCCGCAACGGGAGAGGCCACAACAGTGAGAGGCCCGAGTACCGCAAAAAAAAAAAAAAAAGAATAAAATACCTAGGAATAAATTTAACCAAAGAGGTGAAAGACTTGTACACTGGAAACTGCAAAGTATTGCTGATAGAAATTAAAGAAGACCTAAATAAATGGAAAGACAGCCTGTGTTCATGGGCAGAAGATTTAATTTGTTAAGATGTCAATACCTCTACCCAAAGTGATCTACAGATTCAGTGTAATGCCTATCAAAATTCCACACCATGTACAAAAATTATTCAGTCATAAAAAGCAACGAGGTTCTGATACATGCTACAAACACAATGAACCTTGAAAGCATATGGTAAGTGAAATAAGCCAAATGCAAAAGGACAAACATTATACAATTCCAGTTATATGCCATATCTAGAATAGACAACTTCACAGAGACAGAAAGTAGATCAGAGATTACCAGAGGCTAAGGGTTATTGCTTAATGTTACAGAGTTTCTGTTTGTGGTAATAGAATAGTTTTGAAAATAGATAGTGATGGTTGTACGATGTTGTGAATGTAACTAGTACCACTGAATTGTACACTTTAAAATGGTGAAAATGGAAAATCTTATATATATTTTGCCACAATAAGAAAAAAATTTTTCAATTAAAAACCAGCTACAGAGACTACTTGAATATGCATTTTCTGGCAAGAAAGCAGAGTAGAAGGATGTGAACTCATGCCTTCTTACAAAAACATCAAAATCACAACTAACTGCTGAACAACCATCAGCAAAAAATGCTGGAACCTACCAAAAAAGATACTGTACATCCAAAGACAAAGAATATGCCACAACAAGATGGTAGGAAGGGCACAGTCATGGTAAAATCAAATTCTAAACCTTCCTGGTGGGCGACCCACAAACTGGAAAATAATTATACCACAGAAGTTCTCCCACGGGAGTGGAAGTCCTGAGCCCCACGTCAGGCTTCCCAGCCTGGGGGTCTGGTAACGGGAGGAGAACCTGGCTTTGAAGACCAGTGGGGTTTGATCGCAGGAATTCCACAGGACTGGGGGAAACAGAAATTCCACTCTTGGAGGGCACACACAAGGTCTCATGCACCAGAAGCCAGGGGAAAAAAGCAGTAACCTCATAAGAGACTGGGCCAGACCTACCTACTAGTGTTGGAGTGTCTCCTGCCAAGGCGGGGGGTGGCTGTAGCTCACTGCGGGGACAAAGACACCGGCAGCAGCAGCTCTGGCAAGTACTTATTAGCATGCGCCCTCCTGGAGGTCGCCATTTCCTCCCCAAGACCTAGCCCCACCCAACAGCCCATAGGCTCTAGTGCTGGGACACATCAGGCCAAACAACCAACAGGGCAGGAACGTAGCCCCACCCATCAGCAGTCAGGCTGCTTAAAGTCTTCCTGAGCACGGCGCTGCCCACAAGAGGGCAAGAACCAATAAACCTACTTAAGGAGACAAAAGACATGTAGTCTGAAAGCTATAAGAAGCTGATGAAAGAAATCAAAGGTGACATAAACAGATGGAAATATATACCACGTACTTGGATTGAAAGAATCGATATTGTCAAAATGATTATACTAACCAAGGCAATCTACAGATTCAGTGCAATCCCTATCAAATTACTAAGAGCATTTTTCACAGAACTAGAACAAAAAAATCTTAAAATTTGTATGGAGACACAAAAGACCCTGAATAGCCAAAGCAATCTTGAGAAAGAAAAACAGAGCTGGAGGAATCAGTCTCCCTGACTTCAGACTATACTACAAAGCTATAGTCATCAAAGCAGTATACTACTAGCACAAAACAGAAATATAGGTCAATGGAACAGGATAGAAAGCCCAGAAATAAACCCACACACCTATAGTCAATTAATCTATGACAGAGGAGGCAAAACTATACAATGGAGGAAAGATAGTCTCTTCAATAAATGGTGCTGGGAAAACTGGACAGCAACATATAAAAAAATGAAATTAGGACATTCTCCAACACCATATACAAAAATAAACTCAAAATGGATTAAAGACCTAAATGTAAGACTGGGTACTATAAAACTCCTAGAGGAAAACATAGGCAGAACACTCTTTGATGTAAATCGCAGCAGTATCTTTTTTGAGCTGACTCCTAGCATAATGGAAATAAAAACTAAATTAAACAAATGGGACCTAATTAAACCTAAAAGCTTTTGCACAGCAAAGGAAACCATAAACAATACGAAAAGACAACCCACAGAATGTGAGAAAATATTTGCAAACAATGCGACCAACAAGGGATTAGTCTCCAAAATTTACAAAGAGCTCATGTGGCTCAATCACAAAAAAACAAACAACCCAATTAAAAAATGGGCAGAAGACTTAAATAGACATTTCTTCAAAGAAGACATACAGATGACCAAGAGACACATGAAAAGATGCTCAACATCGCTAATTACTAGAGAAATGCACATCAAAACTACAATGAGAAATCACCTCACACTGGTCAGAATGGCCATCCTCAGAAAGTCTACAAATAATAAATGCTGGATAGGGTGTGGAGAAAAGGGAACCCTCCTACACTGTTGATGGGAATGTAAAGTGGTACAGCTGCTATGGAGAACAGTAGAGAGGTTCCTTAAAAAACTAAAAATAGAGCTACCATATGATCTAGCAATCCCACTCCTGGGCATATATCCAGAGAAAACCATGGCTTGAAAGGATACATGCACCCCAGTGTTCATTGCAGTGCTATTTACAATAGCCAAGACATGGAAGCAACCTAAATGTCCATTGACAGATGAATGGATAAAGTAGGTGTGGTACATATATACAATGGAATATTACTCAGCCATTAAAAAGAATGAAATAATGCCATTTGCAGCAACATGGATGGACCTGGAGATTATCATACTAAGTGAAGTAAGTTAGACAGAGAAAGACAAGTATCATATGAAATTGCTGATATGCAGAAACTAAAAAAAAATGATACAAATGAACTTACTTATAAAACAGAAACAGACTCACAGACCTAGAGAGAGAACTTATGGTTACCCGGGTGGAAGGGTAGGAGGGAGGGATAGACTGGGAATTTGAGATTGACATGTACACACTGCTATATTTAAAATGGATAACCTTGGTCAGCTAATCTATTACAGAGAAGGCAAGGATATACAATGGAGAAAAGACAGTCTCTTCAGTAAGTGGTGCTGGGAAAACTGGACGGCTACATGTAAAAGAATGAAATTAGAACACTCCCTAACACCATACACAAAAATAAACTCAAAATGGATTAGAGACCTAAATGTAAGACCGGGCACTATAAAACTCTTAGAGGAAAATATAGGAAGAACACTCTTTGACATAAATCACAGCAAGATCTTTTTGGATCCACCTCCTAGAGTAATGGAAATAAAAACAAAAATAAACAAATGGGACCTAATGAAACTTCAAAGCTTTTGCACAGCAAAGGAAACCATAAACAAGACGAAAAGACAACCCTCAGAATGGGAGAAAATATTTGCAATCAAATCAACGGACAAAGGATTAATCTCCAAAATATATAAACAGCTCATGCAGCTCAATATTAAAAAAACAAACAACCCAATCCAAAAATGGGCAGAAGACCTAATAGACATTTCTCCAAAGAAGACAGCACATGAAAAGCTGCTCAACATCACTAATTATTAGAGAAATGCAAATCAAAACTGCAGTGAGGTAGGCTTCCCTGGTAGTGCAATGGTTAAGAATCCACCTGCCAATGCAGGGGACATGGGTTCGAGCCCTAGTCCGGGAAGATGCCACATGCCGCGGAGCAACTAAGCCCAGGCGCCACAACTCCTGAGCCTGCACTCTAGAGCCCGCAAGCCACAACTACTGAAGCCCGCACGCCTAGAGCCTGTGCTCCGCAACAAGAGAAGCCACCACAATGAGAAGCCCGTGCACTGCAACAAAGAGTAGCTCCCGCTCGCCGCAACTAGAGAAAACCCACGCACAGCAACAAAGACCCAAAGCAGCCAAAAATAAATTAAATAAATAAGTAAATTTATAAAAAATAAACAAAACTACAATGAGGTATCACCTCACACCAGTTAGAATGGGCATCATCAGAAAATCTACAAACAACAAATGCTGGAGAGGGTGTGGAGAAAAGGGAACCCTCTTGCGCTGTTGGTGGGAATGTAAATTGATACAGCCACTATGAAGAACAGTATGGAGGTTCCTTAAAAAACTAAAAATAGAACTACCATATGATCCAGCAATCCCACTACTGGGCATATACCCAGAGAAAGCCATAATTAAAAAAGACACATGCACCCCAATGTTCATTGCAGCACTGTTTACAATAGCCAGGTCATGGAAGCAACCTAAATGCCAATTGACAGACGAATGGATAAAGATGTGGTACATATATACAATGGAATATTACTCAGCCATTAAAAGGAACGAAATTGGGTAATTTGTTGAGACGTGGATGGATCTAGAGACCATCATACGGAGTGAAGTAAGTCAGAAAGAGAAAAACAAATATCGTATATTAGCGCATATATGTGGAACCTAGAAAAATGGTACAGATGAATCGGTTTGCAGGGCAGAAATTGAGACACAGATGTAGAGAACAAACGTATGGACACCAAGGGGGTAAAGCGGCAGGGGTGGTGGTGGTGGTGTGATGAATTGGGCCATTGGGATTGACATGTATACACTGATGTGTATAAAATGGATGACTAATAAGAACCTGCTGTATAAAAAAATAAATTAAATTAAATTAAAAAATTTAAAAAAATAAAATAAAATAGTAACCAACCAGGACCTACTGTATAGCACAGGGAACTCTGCTCAGTATTCTGTAATAACCTAAATGGGAAAAGAATTTGAAAAAGAATAGATACATGTGTATGTATAACTGAATCACTTTGCTGTAAACCTGAAACTAACACAACATTGTTAATCAACTATACTCCAAAATAAAATTTAAAAAGAGAAAAACAGCTACAGGAACAGCTAAAGAAAACCTCCCTGAGAAAGCTTTTGCGAATATAATGGAATAAATAGACCTAAATACAGAAAAAAAATTCTTTTGACAAGAAATGTCCAATTTTTTATATTGTCCAGATTTTTTATTTAACCAGTCTTTCTTCAGAGAAAAATGCCATTAATTAACTTTGATGTGCATAAGAATCTCCTGGAAAAACGTACTTCTAGGCCCCATCTAGTGATATTTTTAATTAGTAGATCTTGAATGCAGCCTAGTTTTTAAAAAGTTGTATCTTTACCAGTCTCAACAAAGAATTTTGATGCCAGTGGTGAGTTACGCTTTGGGAAATATTATTATAAACATAGGTCAGAAACACCTCAGTTCAGCATCTTTTCATGTGCCAGTTGGACATCTGTGTCTTCTTTGAAAAAATGTCTATTCAGTTTCTCTGCTCATTTTTTAATCATTTTTCTGTTGTTGAGCTATATGCGTTCTTTATATATTTTGGATATTAACCCCCTATTGAATATATGATTTGCAAATATCTTCTCCCATTCATTAGGTTGCATATTCATTTTGTTGATGGTTTCCTTTGCTGTGCAGAAGCTTTTTAGTTTGATGTAGTCCCATTGATGTATTTTTGCTTTTGTTTCCCTTGCCGGAGAAGATATATCTAGAAAGATATTGCTAAGACTGATGTCAGAAGAGTATACTGTCTAATACATGGTTGGTGGGAATGTAAATTGGTGTAGCCACTTTGGAAAACAGTATGGCGATTCCTCAAAAAATTAAGAATAGGGCTACCATGTGATCCAGTTATCCCATTTCTGAGTATTTAACCAAAGAATACAAAAATACTAATTCAAAAAGATATGTCCACCCTTATGTTCATTACAGCATTATTTTACAGTAGCCAAGTTATAGAAATAACTTAAGTGCCCATCAGTGGATGAATGAATAAAGAAGATGTGGCATAGCATATATATACAATGGAATACTACTCAGCCATAAAATAAAAAGATGAAGCCTTGCCATTTGTGATAACATGGATGGACCTTGAGGGTATATGCTAAGTGAAATAAGTCAGAGAAAAACAAATACAACATGATTTCACTCATATGTGGAATATAAAAAAAAGAGAAACAAAAAACCAGAATAAATGAACTAAACAAAACAAGCATGTAGATACAGGGAACAGAGTAGTGGTTACCAGAAGGGAGGGGACAGAGGGAGGGCAAAATGGATAAAGGGGATCAACTGTATGGTGACAGGTGGAAACTACATTTTTGGTGGTAAGCACACTGTAGTGTGTACAGAAGTGGAAGTATAAGGTTGTACACATGAGACATATAATTTTATAAACCAATATTACCTCAAAATAAAGAGAAAAAAAACCCACCTGGGTTCAAGTCCTGACTGTGCTCCTTATTGTGTACCCTTGAATAATTAAATAATTTATTTGTGCTTCAGTTTCCGTACCAATAAAATGGAGATAATAGTTACCACAGAGAGTTGTTTTGTCGTTGTTGTTGTTTTTGGTTTAATTTATTTACTTTTATTTATTTATTTTTGGCTGTGTTGGGTCTTCGTTGCTACGCGTGGGCTTCCTCTAGTTACCGTGAACAGGGGCTACTCTTTGTTGCAGTTTGCAGGCTTCTCATTGTGGTGGCTTCTCTTGTTGCGGAGCACGGGTTCTAGGCGTGCCGGCTTCAGTAGTTGTGGCTTGTGGACTCTATAGTTGTGGCTCGTGGGCTCTAGAGCACAGGCTCAGTAGTTGTGGCACACGGGCTTAGTTGCTCCGCGGCATGTGGGATCTTCCCAGACCAGAGTTCGAACCCGTGTCCCCTGCATTGGCAGGCGGATTCTTAACCACTGCACCACCAGGGAAGTCCCCAGAGAGTTGTTTTAAAGATTAAACAGGATACAGCTTGTAAAGTAATAAATACAATGCCTTGTATTTGGAAAGAGCTCAAAAAATGTTAGCAATATATTTCATTTTTATAATCCAGCTATCATCATCCAAAATAATTTAGATTAATAGAGTTAGGTAAATAGAGGTTCAGTGATGGATTAACCTTTTTCTGTATAAGACTTTTTTTTTAAACATCTTTATTGGAGTATAATTGCTTTACAATGGTGTGTTGGTTTCTGCTTTATAACAAAGTGAATCAGCTATACATATACATATATCCCCACATCTCCTCCCTCTTGCGTCTCCCTCCCACCCTCCCTATCCCACCCCTCTAGGTGGTCACAAAGCACCCACCTGATCTCCCTGTGCTATGCGGCTGCTTCCCACTAGCTATCTATTTTACATTTGGTAGTGTATACATAATATTGTGAGAATAAAGAAAAACTTGTTCATTAAACTTATTGTGGTAATCATTTCATTATGTAGGAAGGTCAAATCATTATGCTGTACACCTTAAACTTATATAGTGCCGCATGTCAATTATATCTCAATAAAACTGAAAGAAAAATTTAAATAAATTAAAAAAAAAGAAAATCTTGGGCTTCCCTGGTGGCGCAGTGGTTGAGAGTCCGCCTGCCGATGCAGGGGACACGGGTTTGTGCCCCGGTTCAGGAAGATCCCACATGCCGCGGAGCGGCTGGGCCCGTGAGCTATGGCCGCTGAGCCTGCGCGTCCGGAGCCTGTGCTCCACAACGGGAGAGGCCACAACAGTGAGAGGCCTGCGTACCGCAAAAAAAAAAAAAAAAGAAAAAGAAAATCTTGAGGATTTTATCCCTGTTATGTACATGCAGCTCTCAGGTTTCTTGAGATTTTATAAAAATACAGTCTCTATGGCTAGTGACTTTCAGATAAGGTTTTAGTAATGGAATTAATTAAGAGTTCATTTGTGGCCTTTGAGAGTATAGTGTTAGTAGAGGAGTAAGGCAGAAATCTGAATATTTGAATTTAATTTTAGGATGGAGGAAGTGGAGATTGATCTAGACCGTTATTTTGAGCAATGGTTTGTAAAAGAGAATATTCATTAAGTAAAAGGAGAGTTAAACAGCATCAGGGGCCCAGCAAAATCATGTATGTACTTGTAATATGGACCATCAGTAGTGCTGTAAGTTTTCTCTAGCACTCACAGCTTGGGCCAGGAATGAAGAAAACAAATAGGTAGGAAATCCAGGATTACGTATTAGACACCCATGTGCGTGGCAGAAGGTTAAGGGACTGAGAAAATTAAGTTTCTTTTTCTTCAAGTTTTTTCCAGCTTAATTGAAGTATAATTGACAAATAAAATATATATATTTAAAGTGTATAATGTGATGATTTGATATATATATACATTGTGAAATAATTATGACAGTAAGGTTAATTAACATATTTACCATCTCACATAGTTACCTTGTTTTCTTGGTGGTGAGAATGCTTAAGATCTACTCTCTTATCAATTTGAAGTATACAATACAGTATTTTTAACTATAGCTACCGTGCTGTACATGAGATCCCCAAGAACTTATTCATCTTATAAATGAAGCCTTGTACCCTTTGACCAGAATCTCCCTGTTTCCCCCACCCAGCTTTCTCAGTGATGTAACAAACATGAACTATGAAGTCTATGATTAGAAGGACGTAAAAGAAAGAAAAAAATAAAAGATGAGCATATTTTACTTGGATCTAGGAATGTTTACTGGACTAGGTCTTTTTTATTTTATTCATTGATCCATCAAATAATATCTACCATACTACAGACACCATGCTAGGTAACTTGGTTTATAACGTAAACAAGTAGAGACTGTCCTTGCCTTCATGGAACTTACAATCTGGTGAGGAATACAGATGCCAAACAATTGGAAGTTACAGAAAGGGGGAAATCAGGATCTTTAAAGACCATTATGGCTTTTAGACGTTTCTCCTCTTCTCTCACTACACCCACAGTGCCTGCGCAGTTAATACAGTAGGCACCATGGGTCACATGCTAGGGAATCTTGAAGACATTAGTGGGCTCCTTTCCAATCTCCTTTGCCTCCCTTCTTCCACATCTAGAATGGCACAGCAACAGCTGAGTTAATGCTTGCTAATCACCTGTACCAGCAATTTTTAGTCAGACCCACCAATTTAATGATAGTTTCTCCTTATTCTTTTAGTTCTCCCCTCAGAATATATCTGAGGAACTTTATGGAGAAAAGGAAAATGATGAAGCTAAATTTGAAGGTAAGAATGGAAAATAATTGAAAGCAGTCAAGATGGGAAAAAAAACAATTGGAGCAGAATGATAGTTTTGAAAGTTACGTTACATATGACTTGCTTGAAACTGGAGAAATTTTTGTGGAAGAAATTTAAAGTATAATTAATGGATACATCCCTCCATGGATTTTATGTGGTCGAAGCATCTAATTTCAGTTGTTCTTCAGAATAATAAGACTTCCTCTTTGGGGAAAATGAGAGAACTCTGAATTTCACAGTGAGACTTTTCTAGGCAAATTGGAAAAGGCACCGAAAACCCAGAATTTTTGGCATGTGGCTTTCTCAAGAGAAAAAGAGATATTCATAGTGAACATACCGTAAGAATCTGCCCTGACATAAGGCAGTCTGGCAAAAACATGTCAAAACATGAACAACTTTCAGTTGTGCCGGAGCAACTGGATCATAGTTTCTTTTTTAAAGTATCTTAGAGGACTAACCCAGACACTTTGAAAATACTGGTTGGTAAAAAAAGATGATGCTGGACTTTTACTCTACTGACAAACAAAAAAAGATTCATTCAAGGACCAAGATTTCAGATTTCTCAAGTTGTACTACAGTGGTCTTTGGCTGTAATATAGGATGTGATCAAATCTTATAAGGATGCCATGAAGCTGGCAGCAGTCACTGGATATCGGGATGCAGTACCCATCAACATCTGCATAGCTTGCATTGGTCATTATAAGATGAAGGATTTGATTCAATTTAGTCCAGCCAGAGGCAAATCTGTTTAAGAAAGGAGTAGTGTTCTATAAAATATGAATGGCACCTACTGATGACACTTTCACTCACCAACTTGAAAGAGGGAGCAACAATAACTTGGAAATTTTGTAACAAATGGATTCTGCAGACAGGAATAAAAGATTGTTGGTTTTCAGAAATAAGTAAATTAGTGAAGGGACATCGAGATGATATTAAAGCAAACAGTGATGCTGTCTTAAGGCAACAAAGTACAGTTTGAACCATCCATTGAAAATATAGAAAATGCTATTAGTAGCAATAAAAATCCAGTCTCCAGCACAAATGGGATTAAATATAAAAATTGCCATTTTGTTTAGGATGAAGACAGTGGCAACCATTCTGCTCCCAGAAGCTGCTCAGCAAGTAGTTTATCTCCAAAGATTATGAAGCCTTGTCCACTGAGTCAGAAGATGTAGAAACGGAGAACACACTTCCTAAATTTCTCAAAATTTAACAGTTGGATGACAGTTTTAAAACCATTCTGTGAATTTGGTTGCCACCGAGATGGGAAAAGGAGTTGATTTCACCTAGGAAGAAGTAAAAGGAGGAGGAGGAGGAAAGGAAAGGAAATTAAAATAAAAATTACAAGAGTGATGGATTGTCACTACTCTACTTGGTCCTGCAGTGGAGGCAAGTTTCCCTGCAAAAGTAGCTTAGGCATGTGAAGAATATCTTGATACTCAGAGAATTGATACTCAGTTCAAAAACTCCAAGGTTACAAACAGTATGCTTAGCTGCTGGATAACTATCTTAACTTGGGAGAGAGATTTACTAATAGGATTGTTGGGGATGCTACATAGCACAGCTCCTGGGGGCACCATTCACATCTTACTCTATCTGAACAGAGCTCCTTTGAGTCATTCAAGATGGCAATTCTGCAGGAACCCAACCCTTCCCACACAGTTCCCTGAGGGTAGACAGGGAACAGCATCAGTTCCTTAAGGTATGATAAGACAGTGTGGAGAGGCTCTGCCCCTCCAATCCTCCCAGGAAAGGGATACAAGGAAAAGAGCCCTAGGACTCCTTCTCATAGCAGAGTAGCTTAATTGCCTCAGCTTTGCACTTCTGAAGCCCTTAGTAGGCTTACGTATAATATAGGGGAAGCTGGAGGTTCCCAGCCCTGGGTGGGAGTCACTTAAGTTGTCTTGCTCCTTCAGGCTTTTGGAGCTCAATTGGAGGAGCTGGAATCCTTTTATGATACTCTGTCACAAACTGAGGTTCCAGTGGTGAGCAGTTGAGGCCTCAGACAGATAGATGACTTCTAATTTAAAATGCATAATAATAAAGGAAAATTTTTAAAGAAAGAATATGACCTGTAATTCCACTATCCTCACATAATTTTTAGCTTTTGCATAATGCTTTCTCTCCATTCCTTGTTGCATACTTAGATATATATTTTACTTAGTTGAAACATACTGTTCAGGGACTACCCTCATGGCACAGTGGTTAAGAATCTGCCTGCCAATGCAGGGGACACGGGTTTGAGCCCTGGGCCAGGAAGATCCCACATGCCATGGAGCAACTAAGCCCGTGCACCACAACTACTGAGCCTGCGTTCTAGAGCCTGCGAGCCACAACTACTGAGCCCTCATGCCACAACTGCTGAAGCCCGCGCACCTAGAGCCCGTGCTCCGCAACGAGAGAAGCCACTGCAATGAGAAGCCCGCGCACCGCAACGAAGAGCAGCCCCCGCTCACCGCAACTAGAGAAAGCCCGCATGCAGCAACGAAGACCCAATGCAGCAAAAAATTAATTAATTAAAAAAGAAAAACATACTGTTCATATTCATTGTGTATGTACATTTAACATCACATTTGTCTTATTTTTTAATAGCACACAAATGTTAATGGATAACACTGATGTGATTTTGAAAAGCATTTAAAGAGAATATCTAGTTTCTCTCATAAAATCGATAGTATAGATTTGTGCTCTCCGAAACAGTAGTCACTAGCCAGCCACACATGGCTAATGAGCATTTGAAATGTGACTATTCTGAAATGAGATGTGCTATGCGTGTAAAGTATACACTGAATTTTGAAAAAAAAAAGTAAGTATAAAATATCTCGAATAATTTTTATACTGATTACATGTTGAAATGGTAATACTTTGGATATATTGGGTTAAATATATCATTAAAATTAAGTTCACCTATTTCTTTTTACTTCTTTTAATGTGGCTACTAGAAATTTTTAATTACATATGTGGCTTGCATTATATTTTTGTTAGACTGCACTGGTATAGATTATCATACACAGCTATGAGATCTTAAAATTGAAAAAGAAACTAAAATTGCAGCCATAAGGAAATGGTTAAATCATCTTTGGTGTATTCACTAGATACAATATTGTGCAGCTTTTAAAATTATAGACACATGAATATGTGTGTGTGTGTGTAATGTTATATTAAGGCAAGAAAGTGTGATATAAAGTTATAAAAATATTTTAAAAACCTAAGATTTTTCCAGAATGCTAATATGCTAACTAGAGATATGTTTAGAAGGAAGGTAGAATTACAAAGTGAAGTTTTCTTTGTTTTCAAATTTAAAAGAGTGCCTTTGTGTCTTTGTCACAATGAAATATATTAAAGCTAAAAAACTTGGTTTTTTATTAAAGAAGATCACTGGGTAACACTGATTCATAGGCTTAGATCTAGGTAAATAAGGAGATGATGATGTATTAGTTTTCTCAAAGTGGTATGGGGGAGAAAGGGCAAGGCAGCTATATCTTCTCTCCCACTGCAAAGTGGGAATGAGAAAGTGAAACACCAAGGGATAGGATGGTTGGTAAAATATACTGTTTGTAAAGGAATGAAAGCATGAAGGAGGAGCATTTCATCTTTTACCACTTCGAAAAATATAAAGAAAAGGATTAGAAAACTGAATCAAAGATGCTTTCAAAAGAATTAAAGCTCTGAAAGTGCCTGATCTTGCTGAATATCTTTTTCTTCATTCATAGATTCATGGTGTTGCTATCTAAAGTTGAGGAATCATCAGACGAATTCATGGAAATAATGCAAAATTTAAGTAATATACAGGTTTGCTTTTTTTGGCATATAATTTTTCATATTCTGTTACTCTATTTGAAAAAGAATAGGAGAATCCAATCCCAGAAAGAACTTACAGGGTATATGTTTGATCTACTTTTCATGGGAACTTCTTTTCATATATGAACATTAATTAACCATAATATTTTAGTAATATCTGGCTTCTTCACATTTAAAAGTAAATTTATTAATTATGTTTAGTCTTTTTAGTTAATAAATTGCTTTTATTCAGGTATTTTAAGGCTTGCAATAGTTAACCTAACAGAAAAAGTTAAATTTCATTATCATAAAGTTTAAGTTTTTCATATGAAGGAAGCAGTATACTGTATTTTCACTAGACTTGTCAGTATTATATTTGTAGAGAACTTAACTCATTTAAGATGACTTTCTTTTAGGCTTTGGAGGGCAGTAGAGAGCTTGAAAATCTCATTGGTATCTCCCATGCATCATGTGTCTTAAAAAGAGAAATGCAGAAAACAAAAGACCTAAGTAAGAGAAATTTATGAGTTTTTGATTGTGTCTCTCTATTACTTGTTTGCAAACTTAGAACAGGAAGCCACATCTTTTGCCAGGATATGCTATTTTAGGGATTCTTCTTGAATGTGAAGGGAAAGAATGTACCTTGGTAACTGGTATTAGGCTTTTTTTTAAAGCAGTTCTCATTCTTTAAAAAAGATATAAGGTATTGCATTTTATACTTGATATTTATAAGTATGTATTGCTTGAAATTATTGTTTCTTATGAAGTTGTTTCTTCCAAAATGAGAAATTATTTAATATTCCGTATTAATTCTTAATGTGAGATTTTTTTTTTCCTTTAGTGACAAAAGTAACAAAACAAAAACTATTTGAAAAGAAGAATTCAGGACTTCCCAACAAAGGTAAAGAGTTGTGTTTTAATTTATTACATAAAGAGATCCTTTCATCTCATTTTACCATTTCAACCAATTATCATGGGCCCTTTTTTTAAAAGACCACGAATCTCATTTGAAAAACATTATATTGCATTTAGCAAAAGACCGTGTCTGGTAAGATCAGCTTCCCTGATGACTGAACTTTTGGAATACAATTTTCGGTTCAAGAGTTAAATTTTTTCTTCTATTAAAAGTTCTTTTTGAGAATACAGACAAATGGGGCAACAGTGCATTAATATATGGCAGCTTTTAATGGTGAATTAGAAAGATCCACAAAACATAAAAAGTTACTTTGTAACCAGTGTTCTGAAAACTTTCAGATTATTAATGACATTTGATCTACTGTGAACTCATACCTTGGAGCATTTCACAGTATGGGAAACTAAATTAGCAGATTTTAAGTTCTTATAACACATGCACATTCATACCTCAGTAAGCAAAATGCTATAAAATATTAAAACCATTAGACCAACTTAAGAGGGATGATTTTAATATTACTGACATGAATGCCATTTGGCAATCTCTGCAGATGGAGGTAGCCCTTGAAGTGGATAGCCATGTTTTAGTCTACCGTTTTTGAGTACCAATGACTACCATTTGTTGAGGACTAATAATTACTGTGTTCCCAATGCTAGGATCAGCAGATCATTACAACAACCCTGCAAGATAGCTATTATTGTCATTATAGATAAGGAACAAAGAAACAGAAAAATATTAAGTAACTTGCCCAAAGACACTGCTACTTAAGTGTCAGAGCAGGGATTCCAACTAAAGACAAGTCTTACCTCAAAAAGTATGGTCTTTGCATTTTTCCATGTTGTCTCTTCCTAAAACAAATGAAATCATCCAGTCATCCCTGCTCTCAGATTCAAACACAAGGCATAACTGATACTGGTTCAACCAATCTAGTATGTTAGTCTGTGTTTAGGATCTTTAACAAAGCCAGCGATGAGTTTGCAGTGGAAAGAGCTGGATTCCCTGCTGGTCAGTTCCAAAGGCCAACTGGGTCATGGCAGGGCAGCAGCCATGGAAAAACTCCTCCAAAACTCATGTGGGAAGGGAACTGAGCAGGCTTCCTGAGCCATTCAGTTGGGCAGCTAACTCCCATTAGGGTCCATAGAATTTAAGAGCATGAAGGCAGCTCTTTCCTAGAGAAGGCTTGAGATCTCTTCTGATGCTGTGTAACTTGATTATAATGTGTAACTGGTTTTCAGTGGTTTTAATCTCTACTAACTTGACAAGTTTTAGAGGATCATAATGGGAAATTGTAATATTTATTATTTCCCAACTAGAGGAAATCTTTCTTCTATATATTCTGTGGCAATGGTGTAATTTCTTTTTTAATCTGTAATTTCCTAGAATTAATTAGAATTAGGCTTTACATTAGGCTTGTGCCAACAGTGAGGAAGGGAAAATTGTAGAACAAATAGGTGAACTGTCACTGCTAATAATTAATGCGAAAAAATTTCCCAAAAGTATTGTTTCCTTCCCTAAACATTTATTAAGACATTAAAGTTATTTCCACATGTTAAAACAGTCATCTCCTTTCAGTTATTCAGTACATACTGATTCTTTGTGCGTGTCTGCATGATCAGCCTTAAAACCATTTTCTAGTATTTTAGGCATTAAAACTGACTTGCCCATTACCAGGTGTTCCCTAAGAACTGAGTGTTTATTCATACATAGAGGAGATTGTATCACTAAATCATGCTTTAAAGTTTCTAATAAGCATTGATTATTTGTTGTGGTTTAAATGAAAACTGAGCTAAGATATATTAAATATATAATATTTATATAAATTACATAGAAATATATATATGAAAATATGTCAGTTTCCATTTCTGTTTCTTGGCAAGAGCTACATTAGCTCTTAATATTTACTGAGGTATTCAAATCTTCATTAGTGTATCAACTTATTTTTTAAAGTAATATTGCCTGAAAAATAGATTGAATTTTTTAATTTGAATTTGAGCTAAATATTTTTACAGAATACTTCTCCCTGTTTTTTCTCTGGTTCCTAATATGTGTATTTTTTAATATTAGTGGGATTTTTTTTTTTTTCGGTTAAAGGTGATGGACACCAAACACGTGCATGTTATATGTAAATTTCTTTGCTAAGTTAACTTTCACCCCCTTCTATTCGTACATTCATTTTAAGAGGGCTTCGTTAGTTTTTTTGACAGTTAAAACTAATTTGCTTTATATATTCCTTATTTGGGGATCTAGCCTTCAGCTTTTTATAAAAATTTCTAATTTACTCTTTTCTTTTACTATGCTGTTACCCAGAATTAAATTTTAAAATGTTTTGAGAATCTCCATAATGTTATAAATTATATAGTCACAAATTACATAATATAAAAATCAGCCCTATGTTTTAGATTTGTTTTATTAGGTAATTATGAAAATGAAAATAAACAGATTATTTGTTTCACTATCAAAAGAATGTCCTTCAGGGCTTCCCTGGTGGCGCAGTGGTTAAGAGTCCGCCTGCCGATGCAGGGGACACGGGTTCGTGCCCCGGTCCGGGAAGATCTCACATGCCGCGGAGCAGCTGGGCCCGTGAGCCATGGCCTCTGGGCCTGCGCGTCCGGAGCCTGTGCTCCGCAGCGGGAGAGGCCACGCAGTGAGAGGCCCGGGTACCGCAAAAAAAAAAAAAAAAAAAAGTGTCCTTCAGATTTTTTTTTCCTTCAGATTCTTATCAAATTTTCCCAGAATAGTTAAAATAAACAATAACAGAAGAATTCCAACATTTATGCTGTCATTGCACCTTTGAATTGTTCCTTTAATTCTGTTTATTTTTTTTCATTTCAGTGCTTGTTTGTTTAGCATCAGTTGCAGTCTTTATTACAGGCAGAGAAGTATAACTGTAAAGATAAAACTCTAGTGTTTTAATTAAATAGACATCTGACACACATTCTAAGGCTTTATATAACCTATTCCAGGGAAATTTAAAACATACACAGTAACATGAAAAGGTACACTGAGATTTTCATAGTTTTCAGAACTGGACCTTGCACATTAGGGAATGCCTTGATAGAGCATATGAATAAAGAGGACCTCCTTTGCTAACTACAAATTTCTTAAACAAAGGAAGGCTTCTTTCTTTTTCCAGTTACTTAGGAAGTAAGCCTAACTTCACTTTCCTTAATAATATTGGCTTTATGACTATTAGAAAAATAATGAAATGAAAGGTTCTTTTTCTGTTATATTTGGATGTGAATTTTCAAAATTATTTTTAATTTGTTATGCTGAAGATTTAAAACATATGACCATTCAATGGGTTGATACAGATGGAATGTCACATTATCATCACATGGGAAGGCATGAAATTTATTTACTTTGCATAATCAACCCCTACATAAAACAACTTGATGCAAATATTCCTGAGACAATAGATGGCATTATACTGTACTTGGTATTTTCATTTTTTCTGGAGATATTAGAAAATACCAGCATTGTTTGTCTATGACTAGTACTTCCAGTAAACAAAATGTTTTTTAAAAGAATGTAAGCAAATTGTAGAGCAGTTGCCAAGATATGAAATCTAGACACTTAAGATATGAAATCTAGACACTTAGCTTCAGTCCAAAACATATTTTATCTGTTTTGAGAATAATTGTGTAGGTTGAAGTATGCATAATTTAAATGAAATGTAACCATCTGAACTTTACATTGTTCAAAAAAGTTGATTGTTTCAGCTGTTTATAATACAAAATATTTCAGAATTTCTAGCTCTGGCCTTAAAAAGAAAAAAGCACAAACTATCATGTTCTGGCTTTCTTTAGCTAACTTACTGTCTTCTTGCATTGTAAAATTCATCTTGGTTATAGGATTTTGAAGTTTTCAAATTCTTGGACCACTGGACAAATTTTAAACTCCTTCTGTTCTAAGTCTATAAAATAGTTTGGTATTGCCTTTTCATTCTAACCACCCACTGAAGTATTTTTTAGCTTAAAAATATGTTGTTCTTTCCCCCACTCAGTCTTGAAAAAGTATTCATCATATCAGCTAAATAATTTTACTCCTAGAAAACTACTACCCCCCCCCTTTTTTTTCTGTTATAGCACTGAGGTTTAGACAGGATGAATTTTAGGAGAAACAACAAAAATTCCCCTATGCTTTAACATTCTTATGTTTATGTTAACATTCTTATGTTTATCTCCAGATAAACATTAGTTTATCTGGAGATAAAAAATAGAGATGTTAGTTTTGGTGACACAAATACACATTAATGTACAACTGTAGTCCTCAGCTCTTTATAAGGATTCAGTTGTCACATATGCTGTATGTGGGTCATACCTTTTCCTATTAATAAATGTTCATGCTTTTGCTTTACACTATTCATCACTTTTAGGGCTACATTTCGACTGCTTACTTGAGATTTGTCTAGGATTTAAGGAAAAACAAACTGGTTTATTACTTTTCAAAGCCTTTTAAATAATTTCTTCCAAGATTTAAATTTTTTTATGCTTTACTAGAAGTATTATGCTTTTATCTTTTAAATAATTAAGTAAAAAAATTTAAACCATAGATTTTAACTCATTTAATAGCAATTATGTGTTTAAGAGGTGTAAATATAGTAAATAACTTGCTATCAGACATTACAAATATCCAGGTGCTCTGTATGTGCTGATGACAACAAAATTGAAATGAAAGACTGTAATAATTCTGACTGGTTTTCTCGGCAGAAGATATTGATTATTTGTGTGTGGTGAGAGATTTGGAAAATTCAATTAAAGGAGTTGTGCAAAGGTTTCATAAATTCTCCTTCTACAGCGTGTACACAGACATTGTTGCGTATTAAATCAATGCAGCACTTCACAATATATTTTCTTTGAAACATAAAAATAAATAACATTTAAACAGTTCTGCTTACTACAGAAACAAATTTTATTTTCTGTGAAGCATTTAGTCATGTGCTATCACTGACTCATACACATTTGCCAGCTGTAACAAATTTTATAGACATTTTCTCCAGAGACATATTTCATATACTATGAATTTTTAAATGAGTAAATGGTGAAGAAGGGATGTCAGCAATATAAAAATTGATCAGTTAAAAGATAAAAGCATAAGTAAAGAGATTTGTATGGTAGTTTTAATAGGTTTTATTAAATAAAAATACTATAAAAAGACAGTAATGAACAGACTGAAGACTAACTGTTCTTGAGGTGGAGAAAAATTATTCTGGCACATTTAGTAGGAATTGGTTTTATGTCACCTGACAGGTGAACATTTTTTTTCCATTTTAACTCTCAGAGTAGTCAGAAAAGCTCCTCAAAGTGTTAGATAAATTCTCTAAGTGGTTTTTGTATTTTAAACACATGTATATAATAATAAAGCAGATATTTATAGTGTTATATAACTAATTATATAGTTAAAAGCAGGACTTGGGCAATCAGTACATATTAGGTGTTTTTCTTCCTCCAGCTCAGACCTCACATAGCCAGAAAGTAGTCTTTTTTATTCACACTGTTCATACCATATGCTTCAGTCCTCTGGAATCTCTCTCTCTCTCAGGACGCCAGGCTTTTCTACTACTTCTCTCTCTGCCTGGATTGTACTTGCTTCCTTCTTTGTCTAGCAAACTCCTGCTCATTCCTTAAGGTCAGCCTTCAGTGTCACATCATTTGAAACTCTCCCCAGCTCGCCTAGGTAAAAGGCTAAATTGCTTCATCTTCTAGGCTTCTACAACACATGTCTGAATGATTATAAATGTATCATGTGGTAGTGTATTGTAATTGTCTGGTTACAGGGCTCTCTCTGGGCTTCTCCTTGGCAAACAAACAAAAGTCTTATCTCTATACTGTAGTCCCAGAGTTTAGTATAGAACCTGGATAGAAGGTCCATAATGCATATTCAGTGAATGAATAAAAACAAATGGCCACTCTAAGAATTTTTTAAAGGAATTATTTAGATATTTTCAAATACTTATAAATTGCTATTTCCTTACATGCCTCATTCATTTAAGATTTATTGAATGCCTACTAGGAGCCAGGCACAATTCTAGCATTGGGGATACACTAATAAACAAGACAGACATAGTCCTGCCCTCAGGATTATAGAACCTAGCACAAAAGATGAATAATTATAATAAAACATAAGCACACATTATAATAGTAAGTTTCTTGGCAGTTTTCATCCTAAATTTTTAAATGTACATTCTGAAACAGAATCAGGCAAATCTGTAGGCTGTTGAAATAAGAACTTATAGCCCCAAAGCTGTTATTTATAATGTAAAATAAAACTTTATGTGTAGGTTCTTTATTTTAATTTCATTTTGATTAAGCATTTATTCTGCATCATTACTATGACAACATACTTTGCACTGTTTTCTGAAAAAAAAGTCTTTTTTCTTTCATATAGAATTAATTATATGATCTTGATAGCTATGAATTCCTTAAAATCATTTTAAACCGAGGTACTGTTTCACCTTTATAATTAAGTTTAGCCTTGTTAGATTTCACTGTTTATTTTTCAGGTGGAAACATTTTAATTATCAAACTTGGTATTGTCTGTCTGTAAAGAAAATAGGGACATTAGTTGAAATTATATTTTATCTATTCTTATAAATAATAGGAAGGCAGTCTAACAAGATCTGTGAGTTAGAGGCTGTTGAAAGAGAACACTGTTGAGCTTACCAGGCTAGCTTTCAGAGAGGGCATATTTTTTAGTGAATATAAAGAGGGCCCTTAATTGAGTACCTTTAGTAAAAACAGCTAACTCAATAGTGAGAGGTAGGTTATATGATGTTTCTGTAGGGCACATTTGACTGAACAAAGACATAACAAGTCAGTGAATTTGGAAATGTGCTGAATTAAGTAAATAATTACATATTAACTAGTTGTACCTTTCCTTCAAAACAATTCCTGTGGATTCAGCAATACAAGTAAAAATGATATATTTATAAATAGCTTACTATAACATATTAGCTAGAAGCATTATGAGTCATGATGTAACATTAGTGTTTAGTGTACCTGCAACTGAAGGTTCACAGTAAAATCTAGCATTATCCCAGACTTAGTGGCATCAATATTAAGATTCTTAGAAGCTAACCAGATGTTGCCTGTTTTCTCTCAGAAAATAATTAATGCAAAAAAAGAATTCTATTCTATACTGAAAATACGTTTCTTTGGAAATGGTATCTCAAGTGATTAATATTATCTTCTTAACTAGCTGTTTTTAAAATATTTGCAAAGCATCTTCTACAGAAAATTGTATCACTTTCACTCCTTAAAATGTTCATTCTGTAGTATACAATAAATAATAGCTTATAATAATAGCTAACATTTGAGCACTTTCAATGTGCCAGACACTGTTATAAGCACTTTATACGCATCCCGTTTAACCTTCACAACAACTTATGTGAAGTAGATAGTTATTATCTTTATTTTACAGGTAAGGAAACTGAGGCACAAAAAGGTTAAGTACCTTGTACCAGAATCACTTAAGAGACAGAGCCAGTATACTAACCAGAGTAGTCTGGTGCCAGAACCTGTGCTCTTGCCCACAACATGGTAGTAATCAGTGAATGTCAGGTTTCATGACTGCTCAAAGATTTTAGATCCTATTAAGTTTTAAGTATACAATATATATACAAATACATACATTCATTCATTATAGGGTAAAATGTTTTATACAATTTCTGACCTATGGAAATCCAACAGCAAACTATTAGATGGTTGTCATAAATACAGTTATATACACACATAAATATTCACAGTTATACCTTTGGCAAATGAATATACACATTTAATATATGACAGTCTCATTAATGAACTTCTGGGAAACTTAAGAATACTGAGAATAGCTTTGTGTTCGTGGATTCTAGTAAACATCATCACATGTTAGGGATGTTTTTCTGAGTCTTTCTTTTGAGTAGTACTTTCAAAAAACTTGAAAGAATTAAGGTTGACCTACTAGTTAACTTCCCTTTTAGTGGGAAGCAACAGAGAGAAATAACAGTGAAATGTACTTGACTACCTTTGAGACATTTCCCTGGGTTCTTTTGATCATGTTTTCTTCTCACCTTGGGTGCTTTCTTCATGATCTTATCCATTCCTTGACTTTAGTTCTCACCTTAGTGTATAAGTTACCCTCCTCCTGAGCTGTAAACAATCTCAGCTCCCATACATTATTGCCCTAATATGCTGACTTCATCCCCCCCTCATATTATCCCTCATTGTATCTTTCTAGGGATTACATTCATCCAGTGATAAGGCTGAAAACCTTACAATTCTGTCTCATCCAGTTGTCCCCACGTCCAAACTGCTGCCAAGTCATATCACTTCCCAAAACATTTACTTCTCCTTTCCACGTCCACTGCACTGGTTTACTCCTTCATTACCTCTCATCTAGATTATCTGCATCCTCATTGTAACCTGCCTCTCTTGCTCTTTGATCTCGTTTCCCTACAGCCTGTCCTGCTACGGAACAAATTATGCTTTCGAAGGTATCACTCCACCATATTCGTAGTAAAATCCAAATTTATACCATCATTCAGAACTCTTCCCTGATCTGACCCCAGCTTACCTTTCTAATTTGTCTTTGTGCCTCAGTCACTCCAGATTATTTGCCATTCATACTTAGACACATTCCTCAGAAAGCACCTTTCTCATTTCCTTATCTTTGTTCTTCTCTCCTCTACTTGGCATACCTTTTTCCCCATCATCAAAATTTTACCTATCTTTCAAAACCTGCTTATAACTTACCTTACACAAGGCTTCCTTAGATCCCTCTCTTCCATGTTCTTTTATGCATTTGTCATATCTGCCTAACTGGTATGACTAAGGGAGGATATTAAACTCCCTGATCTTGTCCTATGCCCTAGAAACCTCTGACAGTCACAGTGCCCCTGACACCACTGTGGCCAGATTCCCTGTCTGCACATCAGCTTCTGCCCTCTGTCACACTTCAGTTATTATTCCTCCCGACCTATATTATTCAGTGGGGGTAAGCACCCCATATGCATTCGCTCCCAGAGCCTTTAGAAAGTGGAGCCTTTATAAAATAACGTTACAATAAGAGAGACTGTGCGTAAGGGAGACAGACAGTATGAAGACCAGCAAAAGAGGCGGAGAAAGCATGATTTGGGCTAATGTCGACAAGCGATGCTGAGATACATTTCCTAGAAACAGTGTAAATAAATCACTTGGTTAACAAAAGTGTGAGGGTTAGTATAAACAAAGCACTTTGCTTAATGCCAACCTAATATTCAAGCTAAGGATATAAGATTCATATTATATACATGAAATAATAATATAAGACAAGCTATGATAAGTGATACAAGTTCAGACCCTTCTTCTTTCTAGGATTCTGGCGAATAGCAAGTACAAAAAAAGATTATGAATCCAATGAGGATCAAAGTATCAACTTGATTAGTGGAGGAATTAACCTCCAACATGGCAGGCCCTTTGGTAGAAGGTTGGGGTAACTAATGTGGACTAAGGCAGAAGTGGAACCTCCCTCTCCCATACTGAATCTAGATCTTGAATCCCATGTGCTCTCCTGAACCTGAGGAGAAAGCTGGATCCTTGAAATAGACCCAAGTCCACGTGTGTCTATAACAGTAAAGACCACAAACCTACCTTACATGCTTGGTTGCAGAAGAGAGAGAGAGAATGGGCTGGTCTCCTTACAACATGAAATTACGAAGCATGAAGGCCAGCTGGACTTGAGAGTAGACAGACGGTGAAAGGGAAGCTGAATAGTGGGGAAGAAGAGTGTTGTGTAAGAATAGTGGCCGAATATGACTGGTAAAATGTGGACTACTGTTCGGGACTTCAGTCAGTCAAATTTGTCACTTTTCCATGGGCTGTAGGGAGCAGAAGAGTTGACAGAAATTTCTTCCTCTTCAGGCTGAGGAGAGTAAACATTCTTTCCTACTCTAAGTACAAAATGAAGAATAAGCAGTAGTATAGGAATACACAACGTAGATCGCCTTTAGGATAGAGTGATTAGATCATTATTTAAGGGTTCATGATTTTAAAACCAGTTTTAGTTATTCTACTGTATATAATCTCTTAACAGAGGGCCATCCAAGACCCTAGTAATGGAAATGTTTGTATTTTACTAGGAAGCTGGAATTTGAAAAATGGGTAATGTTGATGGGCTGTGTAAACATACTAGGCAGAGAAGCAGAATGACTGAACAGTAGATTCCAGATATATCATTGACAGTTATGATCACCAGTCTCATAAATTAGCTCAGACTTTATTCATTAGGCAGAAATGGACCAGTGAAGATTATTAAGGAAGTAAATCCAAAGTATGGTTTAGAAAGAATATAATTGCTATATAAAGGATGAATTCTGTCAAAATACTGCTCATGAACTGCATCGCTGTATGTAAATTTCTTTTCATTTGTGTTCTGAGATCTTCATCTCCAGAACCAGTATGACAGTGTAGAGAAAACAAACATGCTGCTGTTCCTTACTCTTGTGCTATGATACACATCACATTGATCGAAGTATTGATTTTTGCTGGATCCTAAATTTGGCCTCAGAATCTTTCTCAACACAACTGTCCTGGCAGCCATGATCAACTGATGAGACTTCTTTGCAGGGCCTGGCATTGTAACAGAGAATGGGATTTGGATTAGATGTCCAGCACCAGCTCTACTACCTACTTTAGCTAGTGGCCTTAAACAAGGCACTCGGTTCCCAAAACCTTAATTATAAAATGGGACTGATGCTATTTACCTTGTGGATTATATAAAATAGCTTAGGGAATTCCCTGGTGGTCCAGTGGTTAGGACTTGGCACTTTCACTGCCAGGGTCCCGGTTCAATCCCTGGTCAGGGAACTAAGATCCTGCAAGCTGTGCGGTGTGGCCAAAAAAACAAAAATAAAATAAAAAGCAAATTAATTAATTAAATTAAATAATTAGCTTAATTAGTACCTTTCCCACAGTAACTTTTTAATAAATGGCAGTCTTCCTTTCCTCCACAGTATTATCATTAGTTCTGATAACTGTGTATCAATAACCTATAAGGATATTAAGTGAACCCTAGGATGCTTAAAATCTTCTACTAGTATTCAGATCAAACTCAGCTCCTGAGTTGGCAAAAGTTGGTTGTCAAGTTGGCAACCTATCTACTTGTAGGACAAGAAGAATATAGGTGGACTGTCATGAATAGGGAAATATAGGGGCCCACCATGTATTACTTATTCATAGCTGCCAATATAAGCAAGGAAGGGATATTTCAGGAAGTAAAGGGTCCACATGCCCTATGGGAATATATGCCATCAGTTGCCATTGGGTGCTTTTTTCAAAGGCTTCCTCTCACATGTGCCCTAAGGCCAAACAGACAAGAACTTCTATCACCACTAGGAGTCCCCAGAGAGACATACTCTGAATAGGAATGTCAGTAAAGACTCTCTTTTTTGCGGGGGCAGCTGTTGGAGGAAACACCTGCTGAAAGGCCCTGAAGGCTTACAGACAAAAGGCGTGTAAGATTTGGTGTTTTCATTAGGTCATGTTGGAGTTTTAGAACCCTCTCGAAGTATCTCAAATCCATCTTCACATAAAGTGAAGAGTGCTATGTCAGAGTAGTCATATTGACAATTATTTCTGAAGGTGAATCTTGCTTTGAAGACTCAAAAGTAAGCAAATGAGAGATGACCAGTACCTAACTAAACTAGGTACCAAATTACATAGTAAACGGGTGTTTAAATCATTTCTTAAATCATGTATGAGATGCATGTTAATTTGGAAACTAATTCTTGATGATTTAATAAGCATCTTTTTTATCCTGCAGGCATTTAGAAGAAATGCACTCACTATGAAAACGCCAACTTCTGTATCTGCCTGATCATATTTAAAGGAACAGAAGAAATGTAATTAATCTGCCCAGTAAATACCAGATCATAGTGCAGGCAGGTGCATGTCTAGATAAAATTTCTTGCAGCTAATTTAAACTTTCTACACGCACAAGTAGATAATCTCAACGTAAATAATACATTTCTTCTTGACCCTTTAAAGTGAGCCAACGTGTAGAAGAGGATCTTGACTTATATTTTGTATCTCATATGCTTCTATATACTTTGAGCATTTGTGGATAGACTTAATAAAGCATTAATAAAAATGGCACCTTTGGTAGAGCTATATATTTTAAAACTCAGATTAAATCTAATAGTGAGTGGTATTAGGTACCAGTTTTCCCATTTAAAGCTCCAGATGTGTATTTATTAGATTCTTTTGAAAGCTTTTAAAATTTATAAGTTTATTTTAGCTACTATCTCAGGGATGAGTCTTTATTATATTCTAGTTATTCTTATGCTTGTAGAGAAAAAGTATTTTCAAACTTTTAAAATTTCCACATCTCCTTTTATAAAATATTGGAATGTATTTTTCAGTATAGACTTTTAAATATGAAGTTGTTTTTAAACTGAACTACACAGACTACTGAATTTAAAGAAAAGACCTATCTCATGGAGCAATATGAGATCCCCTCCAAATTATTTTGAAGCATTATTTTAAATTTTTAATTTTCTAGTTTTTTTGTATCATCATCTGTGCTGTCACAAAATAAAGGGGAAGAGAGAATCACAGAACTGATAGCACGTTTTTTTAAACCTTATATACTTTGACCATTTCCACAGGGAAGAAAATGCTATTCCCTTGCATAATATCTTACACAAATTGTCTTGACAAAATTTGTGTAAGATATTACCATGTCATTGAATTCACTGTATCATGAAAATAAAAATACTATGAAAAATTTGAAACAAAATTTAACAAATTAAGGTTGAAAATAACTAATTTTCCATTCACAGAAATTTCAGATTCACCTCTTAAAATGAAAATGAGTTATTTTTCAATTCCAAACTATTCATTGAAATGATACTAAACAGTAACTCAATTAATAAAACTAATTGCCTTCACTAGTGATTTTATTGGTACTACTTAAATAAAGTTTTTAGAGAATCTGCTAAATATTAAGGATGCTTTGTGATACAGTGCTCATAATAGGACATTGCCTAAAATATACCAAAAAGGATAATTCCTTTGTGTTCTACCATTGAAAACTTACCTTAGAATGTAAGCCAAAACATATAAAGAAACCTACATTAGTTAGGAAATGAAGGGTTAAGAAGTAGATTGGTTTCATATGTAATCCAAGTTATGTAGCTATGTGCTTAATGCTGTTAAATCAGTTAGTTACTGTATGTTTGACCTCTTGATATACTAAGCTTTTGCCTTTCAGAACAGCTGGGTCGGCTAAGAATCCCTTCCCAGTTCTATTCATTGTAGATCAGATGACTCTCGCTTTATCACCCTTGGAGGCCACATGAAGGACAAAGCAGAAAGATCCACACACAAAACTAATGTTTATATGGGCGGAGGGGGAGGTGGGGCAGAAGGCGGGGGATACACTTGGCCCTGATCTTCCAATGAACATAACAGAAGAGAGAGACCAATTGAGACTTGAAACCATTGTGTTACTCCCAACCATTATTTAGTTACATCCTATCCATCTCTTACTCTCTTTCCCTTGAACAGAGAGGATCCTTTGGCTGCCTTGACTTTTGTAAATGTTTCACTCACTTAGTTGTGGTTTATCATTTGGACAGAATGCTACATCGGGGATTTTTCTCCCCTCCCTAAGGCTTCAAGACAAAATGACTTCTGTTGCCTCATATTTGATACATGAACATACACCCTGTTCTCTTCATTTTAAGACGCATACCTAAGTTTATTGGCAACAAAGAAAACTGCATTTTTCAGAAACAGCCCTTCCCTCTAAAATGAACTGGAAAATAACTTAGAAGAGATCATTTTTTGACAGGTATATCAGTGAATAAAGTGAGAAGTCTTTAATTTTTTTGTATAAGCTAAATATCTCTATATTAAAATATCCCTGTAATCCTGAATATAGCTGAGAGAAATGCTTTGGAATTGCCTATTTCTGATCTTAATTCATCATCACTGGACATTTTTGTTATTTTGGTACTTAACCCCTCAAAGTTCAAAGTGGACTGTTCTTAAACTGGTTTCTAATAGATATGAGATACTTGACTTATGAGATAATTGCTACAAGTCTCCATTAAAGCTAAAGTGTAACTCCATATGACTAGATTAAATCATCTGGAAATGTATTTTTATTTAGAATTCACCTATAAGATACCTTGAATATGGGTGCATTCTATTTTACTGTTTAAATAATACTTTCATTTTCAAATAATGTCTCTCTATTCCAACTATTTAGAAGTTGTCAGAACTTCCTCATCATTGAATTAAATCAACATCCTGTATTAAATGCAAGTTTTCTATTACAAAAAATAAAAAAGACTACACCAGCCAGCCAAGATGCTGACATTTGGGCACAGTGATTACAGATGGTGACCATGGACAGCGATGTTCCTGCTGATTCGGCAGCGATTCAAGGCTGCTTTTCTGTGCTGACCTGCCCTTTGAGTCTTTATGCACATTTGCTTTGAGAAGGAAATACTTCTTGATTTTTTGCTTTGTCTAAACCTACTTCCTCTATCAGACTTAAAAACATATACCTTGTTGCATCAGCCTGTAGGTGTCCGTGTCTAGAACCAAATTTTCTTTGTGTATACGTGTTTGGCTTGCATTGTTTTAAAATATACCACCACTTAGTTATTATGCTTTAATGGCTTATTAAAGAAATATATTCATTAAAAACATAGGTTGATGGGGAAATGGTTATTTTTATTACAGAGACTAAAGAAAACATATCTTTACATGAGAATCTACAACATGGCTACAATAAGTTATTTTTACCAACTGAATACTATAGTAAAGATGGGCTTCTTCTAATATAGAGTGATATAGTATTAACAGGGCTAAGTTAACATGAAGCATGATATGGATCAATGCATATGGATTGGTAACCTTGAACCATGTCATAACAAAGAAGAACAGAAGGATGAACCCAGTATAAGGCCACTTAACTTAAACAGAATGATCCTGAAAGTTTAGAACTAATGATCATAAGTAATTACAAAGACTTCATTCAAATCACTTAGATTTAAATTTAGGAAAATTCATTGTTTAATTGCATTCAGGTAAATCAGAGTTCTTGGAAATAAATAAGAACACAGTTTAGGGCTTCCCTGGTGGCGCAGTGGTTGAGAGTCCGCCTGCCGATGCAGGGGACACGGGTTTGTGCCCCGGTCTGGGAAGATCCCACATGCCGCGGAGCGGCTAGGCCCGTGAGCCATGGCTGCTGAGCCTGCGTGTCCGGAGTCTGTGCTCCGCAACAGGAGAGGCCACAACAATGAGAGGCCCGCGTACCGCAAAAAAGATAAAAATAAAGTTAAAAAAAAAAAAAACAAAAAAACAGTTTAATCTCTGCCTTGCTAAAAAAATTCAAATTTGCACATGTAATGAGGCATGTTCAAACTTTAGTTTAAATTGCCTTCTCATAGTAATATAAAAGATTATCACAAATTTAATCCCTGAGATATAATTTCTAAAGCATTCTAAAATGTAAGGAAAACTAAATCTGAATACCAAAATTGGTGATTTCCTTCAAAAATAAGGGGCTAAATTCTCCCATTAAGCTCACTGTATTTGCAGATTTTTTTCAAGACAACAAATTGTAGAGTACATTTCCTAAGTAAACACTGAAATTAAGGACATGTTTCTCTTATTTTCCCACTTGAATAATAACTGAATTTAATAAAACTACAATATTTCTTGGCCACTCAGTAGTTAGAAAATAAAAGCCTCCATTGCTTTGGTCCCCATATACATTTATTTTGTGTAGACAACAATGACTTTTCACCATCTCCTTATCTATAATTCCATGATTCTCAAAATGATCATTTCTTTTTAAACACGGCAAAAATTTCACAAAAGCTTGTAGCACTATTAATATTTTCACATTTCTTTGGGGATATAACTAGTTGATTTTCTTCTGATTTCTTCCGGTTTTGGAATCCCACATGATTATAATGTTGAAGTATACCAAGAAGAACAGGAAGTTTAAGCAGGATACAAAACACACCAATACAGAAAATAAGTCCGGTAGTTTCTGAGGAGGATCCAGTGTGACAGTCATCAGTGTCAGAAGGACCATAATGATTACTGAGATAAGAAACTAAAAGGAGGGGAAAAAAATGTTACTGCATAGGATAAAAGATAACATTTAAATGTACTGGTAACATTGATTTATAGTTGTAAATGAGCAGAACTGAAGGGGAGAGCTGGGGGTTCAATCTCTTCTACTAATGAATCTCAACCTCGGCTGTATGGAAGAGTCATCTGGGGGTTTTAAAAAAATCTCGATCCTCAGACCACATCCCAGACCAATTAAATCAGTTTCTGGGGTAGGCTCTCCAAGTGATTCCCATGTGTAGCCAAAGCCTGAGAACCCCTATCTTATACTTCTTATCACCCAAGCACTGAAAAAAGGTATCTGAAATAGATAATATTGCTAGTCAGGGTTAAATTCATGGCATGCTCCAGGGCCCTACAGGATATAAAATTCTAAGTTAATCTAAGAATTCATCTATGAAAAATTTTTCTACAGCAAATGCAAAATTACATTTCATATTCACTGAACACATTCAGTGAGCCAGTGCTGTAGTAAAGCATGGTGGGGCACGTGAAAGAAAATGTCCTCTGGCCTCGAAGAGCTTCCAATTTAGGGGAATGAATGAACTAGTTAAATAAAATCACAAAGTCACAGTTTATTAAATGCCAAGGTGAGCAGTAGACATAATTACTGTATTTATTGTAATTGTGCAGCAGTCAGTTTCCTTCTCTAGACCAGTGCACCGCACCACAGAACTTTCTACAATGATGGAAATGTTCTATTACCTGTGTACTCCAAAAGAGTAGCTGCTAACCACATAACGGCTACTGGGCATTTGAAATATGCCTGCTGTAACTGAGGAGCTGAATTTTTAATTTTACTAAGCTTAAATCCACGTGTGTCTAGTGTCTACCATATTGGATGATATAGCTGTAGACTGTGAGACAAGGACCAGCCAGACAAGGACATGGAAGCTGCTTAAGTAAATGTAGAAAACAAGCAGTGAGAAACAGTAGTGACTTTCATGAAGGAAGTGGGACATAAATGGAACCCTGAAAGATGCTTTAATGGCTAGATTATGACAGAATTGGTAAGACCTGTAAAGAGAGTAATGCAGTGATCATTCCAGATGGAAGAATGGGAAGGATGGAAGCCAAAAAGGCTTACAAACAGGTATAAATAGGCTGCAAATATCCTCCAAAGGGAAAATATGAGTCAATCTTAGTGAGGAATGAAAATTTCTGAAGTGAAGTCATCAAATCCAAAGCTTCAAACTTAAGAAATATGGGACTGAATGAAACGTCATGATACTATGATCTTGAATCAGTGTCAAAACTCCAGCCATTACCCCATTTGTCTGCTCCTGTTTAGAAAAGTTTCCTAAAAGAGTTAACTATAACTTGCTGTGTCCAATTCTCCCTTTCATTAGTGAACCTGCACCAACTAGGCTTTCACTTCAATCACTCCAATAAAAGATCCATAATGACCTCCACTAAACTAAACCCAGTGGTCAATTCTTATTGCCTTATTTGTTCTCTCAGCAGCATTTGAAATAATACATCAGTGCCATCTTGAAACCCTTCCTTTGGCTTCCATGACATCATACTCTCCTGGTTTCCTCCCACCTCACTAGTTAATCTTTCTCAGACAACTTCGCTGGTTCCTTCTCAATCTATAATCACACCTTTGGTGAGCTCATCCAGTGATGTGACTTTAGTCACTGTCTATATACTGAAGACTCAAATTACTGTCTCCAGCCTGGACCTCTCCCCTAAACTCCGGACTCATACATCCAAGTTCTCCTTAAAATCTCCACTTGGGTATCTAATAAGCACCTAAAACTAAGTGTGTGTGTGTGTGTGTGTGTGTGTGTGTGTGTGTGTATATGTGTATGTATATAAACTATCCTCAATAAGCTTAACAATTGACTTATCAGAAAATATGGATGCCACAAGGCAGGAGGATGGACGATATTCAAATTGCTGAAAGAAATAGCAAAAAAACCCTTCAAAACTGAAGGAAATTAACAAAACAAAGTCAATACATTTGAAAATACTGAAATAATACAAAATATGTTCTCTAAATACATTAGAATTAAATTAGAATAGAAAAACATGAAGTAGTCAGGAAATCCCCAAACATTTGGAAACTGAACAACAAATGCCTAAATAATTCATGAGCCAAAGAAGAAATCAGAAGAAATGGACTATATTTTTAACTAAATTAAAAAACATATATTTCAAAGTTTATGGAATACTGCTTAAGAATGGCACAGGGGTTATATCTGGGTTTGAATGACTATATAAAAATGGAAGAAAGGTCTAAAATCAACCACCTGAACTTGAACTTTAAAAAACTAGATAAAGGGGCTTCCCTGGTGGCGCAGTGGTTGACAGTCCACCTGCCGATGCAGGGGACACGGGTTCGTGCCCCGGTGCGGGAAGATCCCACATGCCACGGAGCGGCTGGGCCCGTGAGCCATGGCCGCTGAGCCTGTGCATCGTCCGGAGCCTGTGCTCCGCAAGGGGAGAGGCCACAACAGTGAGAGGCCCGCGTACCGCAAAAAAAAAAAAAAAGAAACTAGATAAAAATGAGTAAACCAGGGACTTCCCTGGTAGTCCGGCGGTTGAGACTCCACACTCCCAATGCAGGGGGCCCAGGTTCGATCCCTGGTCAGGGAACTAGATCCCACGTGCCACAACTAAGAGTCCACATGCTGCAACTAAAGATCCCACATACCCCACACACCGCAACAAAGATCCCACGTGCCACAGCTAAGACCCAGCGCAGGCAAATACATAAATATTTTTTAAAAAAAGAGTAAACCAAACCCAAGCATGAAAACGGGTATATAAAATTAGAACCAAAATCAGTGACATAGAAAACAGAAAAACGAGAGAAAATCAATGACCAAAAGTTGGTTCTGCAAAAATATCAATGAAACTATTCAAAATTTAGCTAGACTGACCAAGGCCAAGAGAGAAGGTACAAATTTCCCAAGTCAGGAATGAAAAAGGAACATCACTCCTTACCATACATAAAAAGGATTATAAGGGAATATTATGAACAACTGTATGCCAACAAATTAGATAACATCGATGAAATGGACAAATTCTTAGACACACCACTGAAATTGTGTCAAGAAATACAGAAATCTGAATAGACCTATAACAAGAGATTGAATTAATCATTTTTTAATTGAAGTACAGTTGATTTACAATATTGTTAGTTTCAGGTGTACAGCAAAGAGATTCAGTTATATATATTTTTTTCAGATTCTCTTCCATTATAGGTTATTACAAGATATTGAATATAGCTCCCTGTGCTATACAGTAAATCCTTGTTGCTTATCTATTTTATGTATGGTAGTTTGTATCTGTTAATGCCATACTCCTATTTTATCCCTCCCTCCTGAATTAGTCATCTTTAAGATCCCATGAAGAAAGGTCCAGGAACAGGCAGATGGCTTCACTGGTAAATTATACCAAATGTTTCCAGAAGAACTAATACCAGTCCTTCATAAACTCTTCCAAAAAGTAGAAAAGGAACACTTCCTAACTCATTCCATGAGGCAAGTATTAAGCCTGATTCCAAAACCATACAAAGACATCACAAAAAGAAAACTACAGACCAATATTCCCTATGAATATAAGATGCAAAAGTCTTCTACAAAATACTAGCAAACCCGAGCAAGTGGCATATAAGTAAGGTTATATACCATGATCAAGTGGAACTTATCCCAAGAATGCAATGTTAGTTCAATATACAAAAATCAATCAATGTAATATACCATATTGATAGAATAAAGGAAAAAAACACATAATATCATTAGACACAGGAAAAGCATTTGACAAAATCCAACACCTTTTCATGAAAAAACATTCAAACTAGGAACAGAAGAGAACTCCCTAACCAAATAAAGCCCATCTATAAAAAATCCCACAACTACATCACAGTTAATGTTGAAAGACTGGATGATTTCCCCCTAAAATCTGAAGAAACGAAGGTATCCACTCTTGCCAGTTGTATTCAACACTGTACTGGAGCTGTCTAGCCAGGTAATTAGGCAAGGAAAAGAAATAAAAGGCATCCAGTTTTGAAGGGAAGACATAAAACTATCAGGATTTACAGATGACATGATCTTGTATATAGAAAATCATAAGGAATTCACTAAAAACTTATAGAATACAAGTTCAGAATAAAAAAATCAATTGTATTTTTATGCAGTAGCAATGAACATTATGAAAACAAAATTAAAACAATTCCACTTACAAAAGCATTGTAAAGAATAAAATACTTAGAAATGAATTTAACAAAAGTGCGAGACCTGTACATTGAAAACTACAGAACATTGTTGAAGGAAATTAAAGAATAAATAAATGGAAATACATCCTATGTTCATAGGTTTGGAAGACTAAATCTTGCTAAGATGGCAATACTCCACAAATTTAAATACATATTCAAAGCAACCCCTATCAAAATCTCAGCTGGGTTTTCGGAGAAATTGATGAGCTGATCCTAAAAAGAATATGGAAATGCAAGGGACACAGAATAGCTAAAACAATCTTGAAAATTAATAACAAAGTTAGAGGACTCAATTTTCAATCCCAATACTAACTATAAAACCACAGTAATCAAGACAGTGTGGTAGCAGCATAAGGATGATATAGATCAGGGAAATAGAATTGAGAGTCCAGAAGTAAACCCTTATGTTTAGGATCTGTTGATTTTCTACAAGGGTGCAAACACAATTCATTGGTGCTGGAACAACTGAATAAAGTTGGACTCCTACCTCATACCATACACAAAAATTAATTCAAAATGAATCAATGTCCTAAAGAGAATTAAAATTATAAAACTCTTAAAGAAAACATAAGAGTAAATCTTCATGATCTTTGGTTATATATAGATTCTGAGATATGACACCAAAAGCACAAACAACAAAAGAAGAACTAGATATATTAAACTTCATAAAAATGAAAACTTCTGTGCTACAAACAGTACCATCAAGAAAGTCAAAGAGCAACCCACAGAATGGGGGACAATATTTGCAATTTAGTAAGAGACCTGTATCAAGAATGTATAGAGAACTCTTACAATTCAAAAAAAAAAAAAAAAGACAACTAAAAATGAACAAAGGATGGGAATTCCCTGGTGGCCCAGTGGTTAGGACTCCGTGCTCTCACTGCCAAAGGCCTGGGTTCAATCCCTGGTTGGGGAGTTAAGATGCCACAAGCCGTGCAGTGTGGCAAAAAAAATGGGAGAAGGATTTGAATAGGGATTTGTCCAAAGAAATTACAAAAAGATACTCAACATCATTAGTCACTAGGGAAATGCAAAAACCACAGTGAGATACCATTTCACACCCACTTTGTATGGCTATAATAATGGAGGGGTATAATAAAAAAAAGCCAATAACCAGTGCTGTCAAGGATGTGGAGAAACTGGAATCCTCATATATTGCTGGGAGGAATGTAGAATCATGCAGCACTTTGGAAGACAGGCAGTTTCTCAAAATGTTAAACACAGAATTACCACTCCTATATATATATACTTGAAGGAAATGAAAACATATGTGCACTGGTAAACTTAATACACAAATCTTCAGGGCAGCATTATTTATAACAGCCAAAAAGTGGAAGCAAGCATCTACTGAAGAATAGATAAACAAAATGTGGTATATCCATATAATGGAATTGGCAATAAAAAGGAATGAAGTATTGATACGTGCTACCACACAGATGAAAATAAAAAATGTGCTAAGTGAAAGAAGCCAGTCATCAAAGACAACATTTTGTATGATTCCATGTTATAGACTGAACTGTGTCCCCACAAAATTCATGTGCTGAAGCCCTAAGCCCCAATGTGACTGCATTTAGAGATGAGATTAAATTAAGGTTAAATGAAGTCCTAAGGCTGGGGCCCTAATCTGATAGGACTGATGTCCTTATAAGAAGAGAAAAAGACACCAAAGAATTCTCTCTCTCCACACACACACACACACACAGAAGAGGCCACATGAGGAGACAGCAAGGTCACCTACAAATCAGGAAGAGAGGCCTCACCAGAAACCAATGCTGATGTCACCTTGATCTTGGACTTCTAGCCTCCAGAATTGTGAGAAAATAAACTGCTGTTGTTTAAGCTACCTGATGTGGTATTTTGCTATATCAGCCCTAAGGGACTAATGCATTCCATTTATATGAAATGTACAAATAGGCAAATCTATGGAGACTGAAAGTAATTGGGTGGCTGTCCAAGGCTGAGGTTAGGAGTGAGGGTGGAATGGGGAATGACTGCTAAAGGGCACAGGGTTTCTTTTTGGGGTGATGGAAAATAATCTAAAATTAGGTTAGGACGATGGTTGTAAAACTCTGTGTACATACTTAAAACACTGAGTTGCATGCTTTAAATGGGTGGATTTTATGGGAATTATATCTCAAAAATGCTATAAAAAAGATATTATAATAACTTTTTAAAAATAGTACCTTAAAAACTAAACAACTTACCAAATGTTGTATAATTCTGGGAAGAAATGTAAAACATGGAAAATATTTCCTAACAGAAATGGAAAAGGATTTCAACTGCAGTTCTTCTTCAGAAGTCTTTTCAAATATTGAAAAGGAGGTTGCACAAGCTATGAAAAATGCCATCACTGTCACAACTGAGGGCATTAGGAGTTCATCCTTCAATAGAAGAGGCAGCATACTATATGCGAAAACAGAAAAAACATTAAAAAGAGAATTGTCAATTCAAACCATAATCACTTTGTAAAAAAGTTTTAAATGAATTTATAAGTACTATACTGAAAATATTATAATGGAAATTGGTTTGACTCACCTAAATGTTGACACAAGTAAAAACCAAGTAGACATAAAAGGAATTTCCCTTAGAACTAAGCAGACTGGTCTAAAATGACAAAGAAAAATATGTTAATCTTAGAGAATATAATTTCAATGCTTACATGTAAAAATATGAATACATTTTACCTGTCTGATTTTTGAGGTAGTTAAGAAACACACACACACACACACACACACACACACAATACTCCATAGGGACTACTGATTCATTTTTTTATAACTATAATCCAAACTAAATGAATCTAGACACAGAGAAGGTGTCAACTCCTCACAATAACTGGAAAACTGCTTCTTCCAGTATCCATTAATGAAACATTTTTTCCCTATCATACAAACAGTAGCTTAAAGAAACGATCAAACAGAACTGAACATTCAGAGAAAAAGAGCTTTTTCACATATTTCATCCTACTTGGTAAACATGAATATCCTACTTGGTACAGTGGTTTTCAAACTTCTTTTTTATGATCTTCCATATGACATAATGCTCAGCTAAGTTAAAAACTAAAAGACAAGATCACCATCTGACACTGCAGAGAGGACAACAGAGGCAAGGAAGAATTATAAAGGGTTGATGATGGTAGAATAAAAGAAAAAAGGACAAAATGAGTAGGAAGAGGCTACATGAAAAGAGCAGTAGTATAGGAAGAGGAAGCGTAACACCAGTAGATGGAACCACTGGCTTTATCAGAAACCTGTGTAGGGTCACAGCTCCAAGCTCTGTGACCTCCTTAGCACCACCCCTGGTTGCATTACCCTCTGGATTCAACTGTGGCAATGCTCCAAAAGAAGGGTCTAGTCAGAAGACTTAAGTCCTACCTAGTCCCATCCCTGCCACTTACTTACTGTTTGACTTTGAACAAATGATTAATCTTTTTCTTATGTGTAAATAGAAATAATAACAATACCTTGGATTGTTAAGTAGTTGAAAGAACTCTTCTGCAAGTATTATCTAGTGTTTATTTAGTAAAACAAAAATAAAATAACTTTTTACTAATGGTGGTAGTTGTTGAATAATTACTTTTGTTGTTATTATTATTGGTCTCCTTATTTTAAAAGGTTTAAGTATTCTCCTTTCTTAGAAGGATGACTCTTCCTCATGTCAGCTAGAATATGAGATGGGAGGTCTAGGTTTATAAACTGATTGAAAACTACTGCACTAAAAGAAAATACTAGAGGACTTTCAATTTCATTGCTTTATGCTTTTATAATTGGAATGTATTTTTGTTAATTACAAGCACACAGTAGGTGTTCAATAAACATTATTTTCTCTTTCTAGATCTTAATTCTTTCCCACTTAATCATTCGGTATTCATTTACTGAACATAAGCATTTATTGAAAATGTAGTATGTAAAAGCACTGCTCTGAAAGGAATGCAATGATGAATGTAACTCAGCCCTTAACTTCTAGGTACTTAATACTTATAATCAAGCTGAAAAATCGCCTACAACCTCAACCTCTTCTCTGAACCCCTCCTTTCACCACCTTGTTCAAAACAAATCCTGGTTCTCTCCCGCTAAGGAAAATGCTGCCCCTCTGCCCTGTCAATTGTGCCTGTTTTTTTGTTGTTGTTTCCACAGCCTTCAAATGATTTATAGGCCCTGAGAAGGGAGATAACCTCTTTGCTCTTCATCACTACTTCCACACTACTCTCTCTCTCCCCACCTTAACAATTTCCAGCTTTGAATCTCCTGTCATCTGGCTGTATATCCCCTATCATTGCTCATCTTTGTTATCATCCACCAGCCTCAAGGATCACTTCACTCATTACTCAATAATTTCAACTTCTTACACACTGTCACTGTCTACAACCCTACTCATCTCAATTCTTGGCAATTTTAACGTACACATAGATGATCTTCCAACACCCAGACCTCTCATTTGCTGGAACTCTTCTCTTCTAGTGATCTCATCTTCAGTCCTACACTTAGGGTCATATGCTAGACTGTAAGCCCTCCATAATCACAACTCATCAGTTGCATTCTGTCTACTATCTCCTACCTTTTCAGTACTCCAGCAGTCTCCCCCAAGACCTTCGATCCATTGTTCCTAGCACATTTTCACTTTGCCTCACTATTTTAATGGCCTTTTCCCTTCTTACCCAGGTTAAATTCTAATATCAATCATTATAATCACTCCCATGTATTCAATCTCAAATCCCAAGCAAGTGAGTTATCCTCACTAGACAAAACCATAAACCTGGAAATACCCAACTCTCCACCTGCACTTACTCTGGCCTTACTGAGCAACTGCTCTGGAGGAAAACATTTACCCACACTAACTATTCTCACTTAAAATACATGATCATGATATTCAAGTGTCCAGCAATTAGTATATATTTCCCTAGTCTGTTCATACTCTGTGTCTCCCTACAAAGATAATTCCACCTTCTCCTCTCTTCGCATATTCCCAACAGCTCTAACCCACTCTTTCCTAATGACTTTGCCTTCCATTTCAATAAGAAAACTAAAGCAATTAAAAGAGAACTTTCACAGATGTCACCATCACATCTACTCTCTTCCCAGCATCTGTACTGATATAGTGTGTTCCCTCTTTTTATTAAGATGAACGATTCATGCATCTGTCCAAAGCCGATCCTTCCATTTGTGCTCTAGATCCTACTCCACCTCTGTCTCTGAAGCACACTGCTCCAGCAACGCTTACCTCTCCTGTATCATCAATGTTCCCTCTTACTGACCACTGCCATGCCATTATCTCTCCTATCTTAAAACAAATAACAAACCTCTTTTGACCCCACTTTCTCTACCAGTTATTGCTTAATTTCTCTGCTCTTTTTGGCAAAACTCATCTAAAGAACTGCCCACCTATCTCACACCATATACAAAAATGAACTCAAAACGGATCAAAGACCTAAATATAAGAGCTAAATCCGTAAGTTCTTAGAAGAAATGTGAGGGTAAATATTACCTTGGATTTGGCAATAGTTTGTTAGATACATCAAAAGCACAAGCAACAAAAGAAAGAATAGATAAATTGGATTTCATCAGATTAAAAATTCTGTGCATCAAAGAACACTATGAAGAAAATCCAAAGAATGGAAGAAAGTATTTGTTAATCATATATCTGATAAAGGTTTAATATCCAGAATATATAAAGAACTTCTACAACTCAACAAGAAAGAGAAAGAACCACTTAAAAATTGGACAAAGGATATAAGTACTAGGCACTTCTCTGAAGAAGATATACATATTGCCAACAAGGACATAAAAAGATGCTTAACATCATTAGTCTTTAGAGAAACGCAAATGAGAACCAGAATGAGATACCACTTCATACCTACTAGGATGGCAAAAACAGTAACAGACAATAACAAGTGCTGACAAGGATGTAGAGAAATTGGAACACTTACAATTACTGGTGACAATGTAAAATGGTATAGCTACTGTGGAAATTAGTTTGGTGGTTCCACAGTAAGTTTACAGAATTATTATATGACCCACAAATTCCACTCCTGGAGACCCAAGAGAACTGAAAACAAGTGTTCAAACAAAAACTTATACATGAATGTTCATAGTGGCACTATTCCCAATAGCCAAAAGGTGAAAACAACTCAAAATGTCCATCAACTGATGCATGGACAAACAAAATGTAGTATATCTATATGATGCAATATTATTCAGGCATAAAAATGAAGTACCAATACATGGTACAACATGGATGAACTTCGAAAATATTATGCTAAGTGAAACAGGTCAGAAACAAAAGGCCACATATTTTGTGATTCCATTTATATGAAATATCCAAAACAGGCAAATCCACAGAGACAAAGTAGATTAGTGGTTACAAGGATTAGGGAAAGGGGAGAATGGGGAATGACTGCTTACTGGGTATGGGGTTTCCTTCTAGGGTGATGAAAATATTCTGTAAGTAGACAGTGGTGGTGGTTATACAACACTGTGAATGTACTAATAGTGTATTTCACCATTATATATATATATATATATATATATATATATACTTAAATATATATATATTTTTAAAAAGAATCAGCTATACTTATCTTCAATTCTTCTCTTCTCATTATGTCTTAAACCCACCCCAATCAGTCTCTTCCCTGCATCACTCTACCAACACTAGCCTTTTCTAAGTGACTTGGAAAAGTCACTTTTCATCAGTGACTTCCATTTCACTATGGCAAGTAGTCTATTCTTAACCCTCATCTTATTTGACCTATTAACAGCATCTGATACAACTGATCACATCATGTCCGTTTTTCCCCAGTTTTATTGAGATGTAACTGACGTATAACATTGCACAATGTGAACAAAGTGTACAATGTGATGATATAGGTATATATTGCAAAATGATTACCACAATAAGGTTCATTAACACATCCATCAACTTAAAGTTACCTTTTGTGTGTGTCTGTGGTGACAAATTTTAAGGTCTACTCTCCTGGCAACTTTCAAGTATACAATACAGTTCCATAGTGAGAGCACGTTTGTAGTCCGATTTGTTTGTTAAGTCCAACAAAGTTAGCCTAGGTACCCAACTAACACAATCGGCTATATAGTACCATACTGTAATAGGTTTATAATACTTTTCACTCAAATAATACATTAAAAAACACAAAAAATAAAGAAAACATTTTTAATCTTATAGTACAGTACCTTGAAAAGTACAGTAGTACAGTACAAAAGCTGGCAGCCAGGGGCTGGCATCAAGTGAACAGGCAAGAAGAGTTGCTGACTGGAGGAGGGAGAAAAGGTGGGAGATGGTAGAGCTGAAGGATCCTCAGCAACAGGAGACAGAGGGCAATCTGCAATTTCACTCACACGTGACGCTGAAGGAATGCACATTCACATCCTTGAAAGTTCACAACTTGAAGGTTCATATGTAGGGGACTTGTCAACTTTTGCTAACTACAGCCAGCTACAGTGTATGCTGTACATTAGATCCCCAGAACTTATTCACCTCATAACTGTAAGTTTGTACTCTTTAACCACCTTCACCCATTTCCCCCCCACCCCAACTCAGGCAACCACCAACTTACTCTGTTTCTGTGAGTTTAGTTTCGATGCTTCTGTGTCTTAACATTCCCCATTTAAGTGAGCTCAGACAGTATTTGTCTTTCTCTGTCTGACTTATTTCATTTAGCATAATGCCCTCAAGGTTCATCCATGTTGTTGCAAATGTCCTTCCATTTTTTTTCTTTGGCCGTGCCACAGCATGGCAGTGGGATCTTGGTTCCCCAACCAGGGATCGAAACTGTGCCCCCTGCAGTGGAAACGTGGAGTCTTAACACTGGAGGAAGGAAGTCCCCAGGATTTCCTTCCTTTTCTATGGCTGAATAATATTCCTCTGTGTGTGTTGGAGGGGGGAGTAATACGCCACTTTCTGTATTTATTCATCTGTTGACAGGCACTTCCATGTTTCCATGTCTCGGCTGTTGCAAGTAATGCTGCGAAGAACTAGGGGGTAAAGATGCCTCTTCAAGACAGTCATTTCATTTACTTCAGAACTATTGCTGAGTCATATGGTAGCTCTATTTTTAATTTTCTGAAAAACCTCCATACTGTTTTCCGTAGTGACTGCACCAATTTACATTCCCACCAGTAGTGCACAGGGTTCTCTTTTCTCCACATCCTCATCAGCATTTGTTATCTCTTGTCCTTTTTTTTTTTAATTTATTGATTGATTGATTGATTTTTGGCTGCATTGGGTCTTTGTTGCTGTGTGCAGGCTTTCTCTAGTTGCGGCGAGCGGGGGCTACTCTTCGTTGTGGTGTGCAGGCTTCTCATTGCGGTGGCTTCTCTTGTTGCGGAGCACGGGCTCTAGGTGTGCAGGCTTCGGTAGCTGTGGCACTTGGGCTCAGCAGTTGTGGCTCGCAGGCTCTAGAGCACAGACTCAATAGTTGTGGCGCACGGGCTTAGTTGCTCTGTGGCATGTGGGATCTTCCTAGACCAGCGCTTGAACCCATGTCCTCTGCATTGGCAGGCGGATTCTTAACCACTGCACCACCAGGGAAGTCCCGCTTGTCTTTTTGATAACAGCCATTCTAACAGGTGTGAGGTGATATCTCACTGTGGTTTTGATTTGCATTTCCCCGATGATTAGTGATGTTGAGCACCTTCTCATGTACCTCTTGGCCATCTGTATGTATTCTTTAGAAAACTATCTATTCAGGTCCTTTGGATTATTTGTTTTTTCTACTACTGAGTTGTATAAGTTCATTACATATTTTGGATAATTAACCCTTTATCAGATACATGATTTACAAATATTTTCTGCCATTCCACAGGTTGCCTTTTCATTTTGATATTTCTTTTGTTGTGCCAAAACTTTTTAGTGTGATGCTGTCCCAATTATTTATTTTTGCTTTTGTTCCTTCTGCTTTTGGTGTCATAACCAAAAAATCATTGCCAAGAACAATGTCAAGGAGCTTCTCCCTTATGTTTTCTTCTACAAGTTTTACAGTTTCAGGCCTTACATTTAAGTCTAAGCCATTTCAAGTTAATTTTTGTGAGTGGTGTAAGACAGGGGACCTTGTGTCCTTAAAATTCCTTCTTCACTCAGCTTCCAGGACACCAACTCTTGTGGTTTGCATCCTACCTAGTTGGCCATTCCCATTTGCCTCTTCTCCCAGACCTCTTAATATTGTGTGGCCCAGAACGCAGTCTCTGGTATTCTTCTCTGTCTATACTCACTTCCTTGGTTATCTCATCCAGTCTCATGACTTTAAATGTCATCTCTACTGAGAAATTACTAAATTTATGTCTCTGGCTCAGTCTCTCTCTGGACTCCACTCATATATCCAACCCAGACTTGTATTTAAATACTAACTCAACACCTCCACTTGATGTCCAAAGACATGTCCAACACTGAACTTGGGAACCTCCCACCTTGTTCACATCTAGTGTAATCCTGCTCCACTTGCAGTCTTCCCCATTTCAGTCAGTGGCCACTCCATCCTTCCCGTTCCAGGCCAAAAACCATGAACACACCTTTGATTTTTCTCTTTCTCTCACATGCTACATCCAAATCATCGGGAAACCTTCAGGCTCTACTGACCACTTCTCACCTCTTCCACTATTATGATCCTGGTCCCAATCACCACCATCTCTCAACCTGGATAATGGTGATTGCCTTCTAAATGGTCTCTGTGTTTTCTACCCTTGCTCTGTACAATCTGTTCTTGACCCGCCACCAGAATGATCATTTTATTTTTTAACAGCTTTATTGAGGTATAACTGATAATACAATTAACTGTACATATTTAACATGTATAATTTGATAAGCAAAGTGATCCTTTTAAAACATCAAGTCAGGGGACTTCCCTGGTGGCGCAGTGGTTCAGAATCTGCCTGCCAATGCAGGGGACACGGGTTTTGATCCCTGGTCCAGAAAGATCCCACATGCTGCGGAGCTACTAAGCCCACGCGCCACAACTACTGAGCCCACATGACACAACTACTGAAGCCCGTGCACCCTGGAGCCCGTGCTCTGCAACAAAGAGAAGCCACCGCAATGAGAAGCCCATGCACCGCAACGAAGAGTAACCCCTGCTCGCTGCAACTAGAGAGAAAGCCCGTGTGCAGCAACAAAGACCCAACGCAGCCAAAAATTAAAAATAAATAAATAAACAAAACAAAACAAAAAAAACACATCAAGTCAGATCATGCATCTTCCTCAAAATTCTTCCATGCCTCCCTGTTTCCTTCAGAATAAAAGCCAAAGTTCCCAATATGGCCTACAAGATCCTATATAATTTACATGCCTGTTACCTCTTTAACTTCACCTCCTATTACTTCCTACATTGACCACTGCACTCTGGCCACACTGGCCATTCCCTGAACATATCAGGCATACTCCCATCTTAGGGCCTTGGCACTGGCTGTCTAGAATGTTATTCTCCCAGATATCCACTTGGCTAACCCTCACCTCCTCCAATCCACTCAAGTATCTCCTCGACAAGGCCTACCTTGACATCCTTGTTTAAAACTGCAACCTGCACTTACTCCTGTACGCCCAGCTCCAGTACTCCCAACTTCCCTTATCCTCTTTTATGTATCCTTTGTGACTTTTATTACCTGCTAACACATTATTTAATTTCTTATTTTTATTTAATTATTAGTATCTGTCCTTGAGAATGAAAGCTAAGTAGGGATTTTTGTGTTTTGTTCACAGATATATCCCAGGTGCACAGAACAGTATGTGGCAAATAGTAGGCCCTCAATAAATATTTATTGGGTGAAATATTTGTTTAATGATAGCTTAGCTGGAACCAGGTCAAGAGGAACTTTAAAATATTTGATCAAAATTATATTAAAGTCATGCACTGTTATGAATAATCTAGGTACAGTTGTAGAGTATGAACTTCTAGAAATTCAGGGCCCAAGAGCTAATCTGAATGGTCAGATTATAGGTCACTCACTGATCGAGCTCGTTTCTCTGGAGTAGGAATCCTGGGGAAGATTATACATGTTTGAAAGCAATACCTCTCCATAGCTCCATCCCCTGGCACTAGGGATTTGCATAGGGTCAGCCTAGCCTCACATAACAGTGGTCAGATCTAACTCAAGTTTATACTTCAAGGGATGAAATTAAGCTGCCCTCCCAGTCTGCAATGGTACAAGACTATTTTTTTCAGAGGAAAGAAGGCTTCCCCATAGGCCAGCCCCACCTACTATAAAGCTCTGCACTAAGGTTTTAGTTCAAAGCTCCACCTAATAAAAGCAATACACCCTTCCATTTGTTATTAGTCATTTCATACATGCATCTTCCACAGGAACCTAGCAAACACAGGGTGAGGGGTGCGGCAGGCATGGGTGGGATTGATCTTGGGCAGGATTCAAGTATTCCCATGTGTTCTGGGCAAATACTATTTTAATATTGGGATAATATACCCCCACTGCCACTCAATTTCTGTGAAGAACAGGAAAAAATTTTAATGCTCCTAAAATAAAGGAGTCTGGTTAGGGATTGCCAATAGGGTCTAAACAAAGGTTTTGACAGAAGAACTAAAAAGGAGGCAACAAACAAAAGCCTCTAAAGAGGTTGATGGAGAGAACAGGCTATTGAATAGATGTGGAAATGAATGAAATGAAAAAGGCAAAGAAGACAAACAAGCTCCAACCTAAGTAGAGCCTCTTTGGAAGACAGTTTTTATTAGCATATAGAAAATATAAATGAAAAAAATAGGAAGAGATAAGATGTCAGAAATTATTCTATAAAATTTTATCAGTTTAAAATATATCATAAAGAAGTAAAATTGTAAGAGATCATTCTGGAAAAAAATGTGATTTTATGAAATAATTTTATGCAATTATGTAACATTTGCATAGTTTTGATTTGCACTTAGGTGATTAAATGTAAGTAATAAATTTATTTATATATTATAAACACATCATAATAAATAAACAAATAAAACATACTTGAAACATTTTTACTTACAATGATACCAAAAGAATGGACTTTTCATGTACTTGGAAAGAAAATAGAAAGAATGACAGTGCACAGCTAACCTTAAGGAAAAAGGGGACAAAATCAGATATAACAACTTACAAAATATAATATCAATTTAATTATGAATCTGACTAAAATCATTTCAAGTAAAATTTTAAAGTTTAATATAGCTTGTAGTTAGAAGGAAAATATATACACAACTCTAATGTGCATAATATTTTATTCAAATTTAATAATCAAAATATTTTGAACAATAATTATTATAAAGCTATACCTAACCATCTACAAGTTCACTGAGTCTCAGTTATTAATAACAAAACTACTAAATAATCCAGACACAACAATCATACCTTCATCCTCCCTTGGAATCTCTGACAATTTAAATTAAAAAGCATGAAGGACAAGAAAGTCAAAATCTAAAACTGGCAAAGGAAATCCATTTTAGTGTTTTTAAAACGTGCACTTCAATAAAATATATTCAATGTTCTATAAAGCAATCCTTTGCTATTTGGAATTTTAAATTAATAATTACTTAGATCTATTTTCAGGAGTTTATATTCTGCATATTAGACATTTATCTATATACATCCAATCTAGTTGCTCAAGCAAAAAACCTGGATCACTATCTTGTACACACTATACATCCAATCCATCAGCAAATCCTATCTACACCATCTCCCAAATGCAATATCCACTGACTTCTCTCCACTCCCCTCTGCTGATGGTGGCAGAGGAGTGGTCTAAGCCATGCCCATCTTTCTGCTGGGCCACTGCAATAACCTCCCAACTGGTAATGCTCCTGCCCCCGACAATCCATTCTCCATTTAGCCACCATATCAGATCATGTAATTTCCCTGTTTAAAATCCTCCAATAGCTTCCCATTACACTTAGGATAAAATCCAAACTCCTACATAATCTGGGTCCTGCCTTCCTCTTCCAGCCTTTCTTACTGTCTCCCTCACTCATTTCCCACCAGCCACTTCATATTTGTCCCTTTAATGCTTCGAACATGCCAAATGTGTTCCTGCCTTGAGAAAAAACTTGCTTTTGTCAAGTCAGAGCCCAGATCTTACTGTAATTGGTTTCTTCTGATCAATCAATCATTCAGTTCCAGGATGAAATGTCACTTCCCTAGAGAGGCCTTCCCTTACTCAATCTGAAGTAGTGCCCCCCTAACCAAACCCCACCAGCCCTCTTTTCACATAATACTATTTTCTTCATAGTCCTCATCACTCCCAGATATTTTCCTGTTAACTGATTTATTTTGTTTATTGTTCTTCTCCTGCCACTAGCATGAATGTCCCCCAATTAAGAGAGCAGGGATATTACTGTCATTCACTTATATGCTAATTCCTAGAAGAGGACCTGACACATTAGAGGGCACTTAATAAATACTACTTGAAAAGATATAGATAAAAGTAACTTTGCTGCTATAGATATATTAGTATTCATACTATCAATTACCTTAATTATAGACCTATACTAAGAAATAATTCAATCTAAATTGAAAGGAAAAAACACTTTAAAATAATTATAATGGAAAATGTTTTAAAGCTCTCAGAAGTATTCAATAAGAATTTAAAACATTATCAACAAAAATAAAATATGTCATTAATATGTCTTTTTTATTTTTTAAACACAATGTCTGGTATTAAAACACAACAAACAAAATAAAATTAGGAAATTAAGAGAAAGAAAATGCTTTTTCTGCTTTATAATCCTAAAAGTAATCATCTCTAACACTGCTAGTTACCAAAATTCTGAAATACCATTCCATCATCTTTCAAATATACCTTTATTTAGCATGATAAATAACCATTTTACATAAGCTTGCAAATATTTCAAGTTAGGGCTACTGAAGACATCAGAACATTACTAACCACATCCTTCCTATTCTAAACATTCTATAGAATATTAACTATAGATGACTTACTATGCTCAGAGTTCATTCACAGAATGAAACAACAGACATCATCAATAAAAAGGTAACTTTAAAAAAGAGGAACATGAATCTTTTTGCACTGTGGAACCGATAAGCACTTTTGAAATATTTGACTGACATGCTCTGTTCTGGCTTGTTTTTAGAATGCAATATAAGTAAGTGGCAGTCCCAGAATGGAAACCCCAATTTCTAAAATGTTGTCCCTTTAGGGAATTTCCTGGCAGTCCAGTGGTTAGGACTCCGTACTTTCACTGCCGAGGGCCTGGGTTCAACCCCTGGTGAGGGAACTAAGATCTCGCAAGCTGCGTGGCACGGCCAAAAATTTTTTTTAAATAATAAAAAATAAAAGGTTGTCCCTTTATAAGTCCACTAAGACTGACTGTTTTCATAAACTAACTCTTCTTGATATTTTAAAAGGATATTCTTTAAATGTCATTTTATAGACCAAGGTACACAGGAACAAATTCTAAATACCACAGAAATACAACCAGGAGGAATCTGTAAACCCACGCAGAGAAACCCTAAAATATAAAATATATACCCAATCCATGTTCCAACTGATACAAGTCATGTTCCCAGAACAGAGATCTGTTCCCTCTCCTTCTCCAAAATCTTTTTTGCTCCTCTTGCACACAAATCAGACTCCAAATTTTTCAGCCCAGCATTCAGGCTCTTACATAATTTGATTCTTTCTGACTCTTCTCTCTCACTATATCCTCTCCTAACCTCAACACACACATACCCGCATAAAAGTTACACAAATTTCATTGGTTAATAGCTGTTCCCAGATCATTCCCTATCCTTTCCCACATCTGTACCTTCAAGCTCTTCCTCCTGCCTCGAACTCTCCTGTTATATAACCACCTATGCCAAATCTTGCCCAGCTTTCAAAATTTGGCTCTGATCCCACTTGCTTTAAGAAGCAGTCTAAAATCTGCCCTCAAAGTAATATCTCCTTTTCCCACACTACCACAGCACTCCACTGTACCTGACAGAACTTAATACCGTCTGCTTTAGAGCATAATAATTTAAACATGTCTATCACCACTGTTTTCTTCTTTGTATTCCCTCACTGACCACCACAAAGAAATTAAATAGTTGTTGAATTAAACTGAAAGATTCTGATTGCTCAGCCTAGTGCAAAACAGCACCTAAGTATGTCAGACACTCAGGAAGTGTTTGCCAAATAAATGAATGTCTTATGTCTCAATCCAATAAATCCTGTTCAAAGCAGGAAAATAATTATCTGTATTTTTAAAAGATCAATTGCAGCAAGAATTAAGTATCTAAAGTAATGAGAAACTTACCAGAGTAAATTTGAATCCTTTGGGAGAGGGGTGAAGTGTCAATTTTATACATGCAGGAAGCAGGCTCAAAAATGTAAAACAAAAGCTAAAAAATTAATAAAAATTAGACATTTGTTTTCTTTATAAAGGTATATAGCTAAAACAAAGAAACAATTTTTTAATGTAAGGATCACATTACTTATCAACTTAAGTTGATTTCAAATTAAAGTTTTTTGTGTATTAAATAATAAATTCAAGACCAAATAACATTTTAATAAAATCCATACACTGAAATATGTACACACTTTAATATATACATGATGATATAAAATAGAACAAAATATTATAGAACTAAATATTGCTTATGTTTTTTTAGTATTTAGTATCAACTATGGAAAAGATACAAAGATAGCTAAAAGTCAATTATCAAACAAGAAAACCAGGTATAAAGAGACAATGCTATATCTGTAACACAAACATTCATAAAAGTTACTCACAAGAGAACCTCTTTGGCCCTCAATTTCACAAAAGTTGATTATCTGATTTTCAAGCCCATGATAAATCAGAAAGAACAAGCTAGAAAGGGAGTGGGAAGCTGCTAGAGCTTCTCCTTGTGATGGTTGATGGGCAAGGTGGAAAAAAGAGCTCAACAAGCAGAGGAGTCTGGAGCCACTTAGTACCAAGGCGAACAGTCTTTGAAAGCCCTGAAAACAAGTATTATAATGCAAAACAAGAACTAATTTTCCCACTTGAGGTGGCTTTGTGGCTTCAGCTTGACTAGTCTGCTTCCTGTTACAGTGGGCTACAAAGGATACTCTCCAACCAAAAGAACTGGAGGAAAGAGAAAGGCAGCACACACACACACACACCTCCCAGTTATTCAAACACTAATGTTGGTGCTGCTGTGAAGAGATCTGCAGATGTAATTAAAGTCCCTATTCAATTGATTTTAAGTTAATCAAAAGGGTGCAGCCTTGGGTGGGGCCTGAATCACTTGGAAGCCCTTTAAAAGAAGGCTTAGGCCTTCCCTGAGATCAGACTCCAAACAGCAGTGGGGTCAGTGCAGCTCTTCCTTCCCTCTAGATAGCCCCTCCTGAATGTCTCTTATGGACTGGCATTCGGTTTGCTTAGCCAGTCCCCCACAATTGTATAAGCCAATTCCTCATAATAAATTCACACACACATACACAAACACAGTGATCTCCTACTCATTCTCCTTCTCTGGTCGACCCTGACTGATACACCGCTGAAAATTATGACTCTTCAAAGTTAGGTTAAATCATGTTTAATATACTATTTAAGGAAGACGGAAGTAGGTAACAATAACTTTCACATAAAATGTTTCAAATAAAAGAGTTCTGTTATACAGAGCAATGAGTTTACATTATGTGGAATATTCACTAATGAAGACCACCTTACTCCCTATGATGCCAGATAAATGAGGTATTGCCATGGCACTTTTAGAGTAGCTTATAAAACACTGTATACAAACTTGGTGTCTCTTACCTGATCATTATCTGGATGTGATGCGGCAAAATATCCCTGATCTTCAGAAAGACACTGAAGGTGCACCAAATATTGGCTACTTTATCCTTAAAAGAAATTTGTTAGTTTTACATTCTAGTATAATTGAAAGAAATATTAAACTCCATGAAGTACAGCCCATAATCTCTAAATAGATAAACTTTTGGGTCATGAGAAGTGCTTGTTCACAATTTCATAACTAAGTTGATTAAACTCTCTAAGGAACACACACACACACATTTTTCGCAATAGGAGGTGATCTAGCCAACCATAATTTAGATGCGCCCAAGAAATACTTAATATTTTTCGAAGAGCAGCATATTATTCCTAAATACTGAAGTTATTCATCTTTGGAAATTCGTTTCTAAGAAATCTTTACTTCATCTAATGTAGAACACATATTGTTTGACCCATTTTACCACACACCTGAAATCAGAGTAATCTATTAGCTAATCTCCAAAATATACAAACAGCTCATGGAGCTCAATGTCAAGAAAACAAACAACCCAATTAAAAAATGGGCGGAAGACCTAAATAGACATTTCACCAAAGAAGACATACAGATGGCCAAGAGGCACGTGAAAAGATGCTCAACATCACAATTATTACAGAAATGCAAATCAAGACTACAATGAAGTTATCACCTCACACCAGTCAGAATGGGCATCATCAAAAAACCTAAAAACGGTAAATGCTAGAGAGGGTGTGGAGAAAAGGGAAACCTCTTGCACTGTTGGTGGGAATGTAAATTGATACAGCCACTGTGGAGAACAGTATGGAGGTTCCTTAAAAAACTAAAAGTAGAACTACCATATGACCCATCAATCCCACTACTGGGCATATACCCAGAGAAGACCATAATTCAAAAGAACACATGTACCCCAGGGTTCATTGCGGCACTATTTACAGTAGCCAGGACATGGAAACCACCTAAATATCCAATGACAGATGAATGGATAAAGAATATACATATATACAATGGAATATTACTCAGCTATAAAAAGGAATGAAATGGCATCATTTGTAAAGATGTGGATGGACCTAGAGTCTGTCATACAGAGTGAAGTAAGCCAGAAAGAGGAAAACAAATACTGTATATTAACACATATATGTGGAATCTAGAAAAATGGTACAGATGAAACTGTTTGCAGGGCAGGAATAGAGACACAGACATAGGGAACGGACATGTGGACACAGCGGGGAAGAGGAGGGTGGGACAAATTGGGAGATTAGGATTGACATATACACTACCATGTGTAAAACAGATAGCTAGTGGGAATATGCTATAAAGCGCAGGAAGCTCAGCTCAGTGCTGATGACCCAGATGGGTGGGACTGTGGGGAGAGTGGGAAAGAGGTACAAGAGGGAGGGGATATAGATATACATACAGCTGATTCACTTCACTGTACAACAGAAACTAACACAACATTGTAAAGCAATTATACTCCAATTAAAAATAAATAAATAAATAAAAAGAAAGTAACTATCACCAGCAACTGTACCATCCTACTTCCCTCTGTCGGGCCAATGAAATTGCTCTTCAGATTTTGAGGGCAACAAGTGAATGAAGGTAACCAACAGCACCATCAAAAGTGTATGGCACTCATTTTTATAATTATCATGATAAATACCATTTCTGAAATACTGGGTTAGCCAAAAAGTTCGTTTGGGCTTTCTGTAAAATATTATGGAAAACCCCAAACAAACTTTTTGGCCAAACCAATAGAAGGTAAGGCAAATAACCAGGCAGCTTACATGGAGAACTAAACTCTTCTTTATATAGGTATTAAGGTTAGAGGATATATAAAGAAGTTAGGAGCACAATTCTCAAAGTTCAAATTACAGCTCTGCCGTGCAAAAGCTATATGAATCTCTGACCTCAGTTTTCTGATCTGTATAGTGGGTATAACAGCTACTTCAGCACTATGGTTAAGGATCAAATAAAATTACATGTGAAGTGCCTGGTACCTAGTAAGAAAGTGGTGGTGATAGCAATAGTGATTATTTATGATTATCAGTACTATCACTATCATCATCCCCACTGACATACAGGGCACACATTTCTGTTCCTTCACAACACCAAATTCTTTCTTAGCCTCTTTCAAAATGCTGGTTCCATCCTCCCACAGATCCACTGAAAGATACTCTATAGCATTTCATATACTCAAAAACTATAAAGATATATATGCTTTTCTAATTCTTTTTAAAAGAAATATTTATTCAAAAGCAAATTATCTATAAATATGTTGTCTCTGTCTAACTTTATTAAAAGACCTTTTTGTTTCAGAAAAATGGTTTGTTTAATTTAATTACTAACTCTAAATCAAATTATCCATGCAATAAAAATTTAACAAGAGTGATTAAGCTGGCATTAAATGAAATGAAATGAATGATTCTCATTAAAAATTACTATGGATGAAAGCTATATACCTCATAAGGAATTATGAGATCTTTCTGAAGCAAACATGATTATTAGTTTAATAAATAATTTCCTAGGACTAAAAAGAGAATATAAACCAAAAAAAACCCCACAAAGCTGTTACCTTTGTAGCTGCAACTTCTCATGCTGTCTTTCATTATGAACCCTATTTCATTAGGAAAAATGTATAACTGAATTATGGATCTCATGATGGCATAAATATTACCTATTTGTACAATGTACTGGAAAATGCCAGACGAGCCATAGCTTATGTACCAGATTAAATAACTGGCAAGGAATGAGTGCAGGAGCAGAGCAGCTGAAGTGCTTCTACATGAAATCCCCAAAGGTCACAGGGAAGGTACTGTAACAGAAAGGAGCAAGAGAAAAGTTTTTAAACATGCCTCAAATAGTCCACGATCAACTGGAAAGAGTCTTCTTAGAACTTGCAGGGTTTGTTCCCTTTCTGTAAAGAATGGCAGCCAGCAGAGAATGAAGGAAGCCACAACAGTACAAGCCAGTTTAATCAACAACACAAACCTAGAACAAAAACAAAGGGAACTGGTAAGATAGGGAGAGGTTAGTAATTCTGAGAAATCAATCTGTGTCTCATTACTATAAATATAATAAATGCAAATGTATAGTAATGATAAATCTATGCCACTAATACAGGTTTAAGATGAGAGTCTACTTAAATCAGAGTTAAGAAATTCACAACTATTAAGATGTGCAATTCCCCAACAAGAAGACTATCACCATCCTTCCTAACATTTAACTTAGATGCCATTCCTATGCAGCCATGAAGAAAAATGTCAAATTGGGATGTATTTCTAATAAGTATATAATGTAATATGCTCTAAAGGGATGAAATCCTACAGCAGTGTTCTAATAAGCCCATTCACATTACCTCCAGTAAATATACATCGATCAAAATATTTCTCTAGTTAGGAAGGTTTAAAATACAATAATATAGAACACGGCTTGATCTCTCTTTCCATTTACTCCATAGCCACCAATAAATTAATAAGAAATCACCAAAAGGCAAAGATAAGTATGCCAAATAAATTATCTGAAGTAATTTTTTGAATTCTGTTGTTTAAAAGCCACTCACCCCTTTCCTTTGAGGCCTTTCTTAAAACACTTGCCAAGTAAAAAACAAAAAAATGGCAAGGAGTGGTAAAGTTCCATCTGCTTATAATTTATAGCTAAGCAAAACGCCAGGGACCCCAGCAGGTCCCAGTCGTAAGATACTCCAAGGACACCCCACAAGGCAAAGCCAAGACTCACAGAATTATATATGTTCCTGTGTCAAGGAATTATCTCAGTAATTAAGAGAGATAGATTTTGCATTTTATAGAACATTTTTCTTATGTGATTTTGTAATAATATATTATAATGAAAACGATTTCTAAATAAAAGCTGAAAGTACTGAATTGATAAACAAATTTGAAATTATATATAGTGGCTTCAAATATATTAAATCTACTACTAAACAGAGCAACTGATTTGTTTAGGTTTAAAAGAGCTCTAAATAGTTAACATATAGCTTTGTTTTCTGCTAGGCTATTTCACAATATTACTATAACACATACCAAAATCAATGCTCCAAAAGTTAAAAAAAAAAAACACCAAACTTACTGATCTCACTATTTTTCCTCTATAATATGCATCAAAAATATAAATTAATATATGTGCTTGATTAGAAACTAATAACACTGTTATATGAAAATATCACAACTAGATTTTCAGTTGAAAACGGTGAGCTGAGTACCCATGTTTACCTCCTCTCCTTCCTAAGACCCCCTTAAAATGATAGGGAATTTTTTAAAGTTTAAATTCATAGCCATAAAGAGAACAGGAAGACGCATTATAAGAGGTGAAGATTTCAGCACATTTCTAGAAAATGGAAAGAGGACAGAGAAGTGGCAACAAATAAAATAAACTAGAAGAAGCCACAGCTTAGTGAATACACAGAGGAAGCTCAGGCTAGCGAGGAGCCAATCCACCCTGCAAGCCCCCAGAGAATTCTGGAAACAAGCAGGTTGGAGTGCTTGAGTATGTTGAAGAGAAAACAAGAGGATTCACTGAAAATTCCTACATGGAGATGTCAAATCCCACCTCACTCCTTTGCAAAGATTATCTGGCAGCCAAAACATTTACTACCAGGCAACAAAAGAAGGAATATTTCTCCAAAGAAATGGAATAAACTATCTGGGCAACCAGTGTAGAAGTCAACACTATAGAGCAAATTCCTCCACATTGTGACATTTAAGGATCCCAGAGTACTGGCCAGAATCCTGCCATGTACCCTATAGTGGACCAAATGTATAGAAAGCTCACATGCAACTTTCTCTTCTGCCTTATTCTTAGAATAAATACACCAGGATCAAATAGATATATAAGGAACACCTATGACAGAAAAAGGACCAAAGTGAAGAGGAGAAAAGACTGACCCTAGGAGAATGGAAATAATTCAGGGAACAGTGGGGAAAAAAAAGAGTAAACTGAAATTTAAGATATTAAATGCTTAACAGAACACATGAAATTTAATAGAAGTGTTACTCATAAAGCAAGACAATCTTCAAAACTGTAAAACGAAATGACAAAGAGATGCTCAAGATGGAGCTGAAAGATCTAATATCTGTCTAATAAGCTCAAGAAAGAAGGGAGAGAATTATTTTTAAAAAAATAATTTATGAGAATTTCCCAGAACTGAAGAACATGAGTCTTCAAAATGAATGACCCTGGGGCTTCCCTGGTGGTGCAGTGGTTGAGAATCTGCCTGCCAATGCAGGGGACACGGGTTTGAGCCCCGGTCCAGGAATATCCCACATGCCGCGGAACAACTGGAACCGTGAGCCATAACTACTGAGCCTGCGCGTCTGGAGCCTGTGCTCTGCAACAAGAGAGGCCACAATAGTAAGAGGCCCGCGCACCGTGATGAAGAGTGGCCCCCGCTCGCCACAACTAAAGAAAGCCCTCGCACAGAAACGAAGACCCAACACAGCCAAATATAAATAAATAAATAAATAAATAAAATGAATGACCCACAGTGTCCAAAACAACTGTCAAAAATACCTTTGCCCAAACAAATCATTATAAAATTTCAGAGCCCGAAAAGTAACAAACAGGAACAACAAAAGCAGCAGCAGCAGTAACAGATAATAATAGCAATAAATACTTATGTAGTGCTTAGTACCTCCCAAGTACTGCTTTAAATGCTTTACAAATATGAATTCATTTAATTCTCAAAAAGCTTAAAAAGTAAGGGTTATTATCATCTCCATTTTACAAATGAGGAAAGTAAAGTAAATAGTGGTTAAAAAAAGGTGTCCCTACAAAATGACATAATCCCCAAAGCTTCAAGAGTTTGATTCAAATCACAGAGAAGATACCACTATGAATTTACCAGAATGGTTAAAAGGAAAATAACTGACAACTGGTGAAGGTGAGCACCTGGAACTCCTACACCATTGCTAACAGGAGTATTAACTGGTAGATCATGCTTAAAGACCATATGGGAATATCTAAAATTAAGCAAATGCACACCCTATAATTCAGCAATTCCACTCATAAGAAATATATTTACATGTGTACAAAGAGATATTTACAAGAAAGGTCAAAGCAACATAGTCATCATAGACAAAACCTGGAAACACTCCAGTGTTTATCAGTAATAAAATCATGTGTATTCATGCAATGGAATATTATAAAGCAATGAAAGAGAACGAACTACAGCTACATACAACTACACGAATAACTCTCTCAAACAGAATGTTGAACCAAAAACACCAAGCACAAAGGAATACCTACTGTGTTGTCTTTTTTATAGAAAGTTCAAAAAAGGGGGAGAACCAAACTATAGTACTAACAGTCAGTAAGTGGCTCTCTTTGAGAAAGGAGGAGGGAGAACTACTTGGGATGCGTACAGGTGTGGTTTTGGATACTGGCAATGTTCTATTTCTCGACATGGATAATAGTTAGCCAATTCATTTACGTTTTGTGTACTTCTCTGTATGAGTGTTAATATTTCAAAGTAAATATAGTATTAAAAAATCTTGTAAACAACTTTTTTCTTTTCTTTATTATCAGTGTTCTTGATATTATCAAACTATCTAAAAGCCATGATCCTATAATGCCAAAAAAAAGGACTCAATTAGGAAAGAGGACTGAATAAAAAATATGATGGAAGTAACTACCTATTTGAATATCTTTTGCAAGTCCTTTGACAGATACACATTTTAATTTTATAACTAAAACAGATTGGCACCAAAAGGAAAAAATATTAATTAAGCAATCATGGTGTGGATTATTTTTCTTTCTTTGGGACAGACAGTAATATTTAATACATTAGAAGACAAACTGGAGAGCCATGTACAGATTTTATCAACTTTCCTCTATAATTTATTTGAATGTTCCTTATCAAAAATTACACACATAAAATCCACATAGATTTATTCAATTTTAGTTTCCTGAAGATCCCAGCTACCACTATCTGTTAGAGAAACATTTTGTCTTAAAACTCAAAAACTGGGGCTTCCCTGGTGGCACAGTGGTTGGGAGTCCACCTGCCGATGCAGGGGACGCGGGTTCATGCCCCGGTCCCGGAAGATCCCACATGCCGCGGAGCGGCTGGGCCTGCGCGCTCCGCAACGGGAGAGGCCACAACAGTGAGAGGCCCGCGTACCGCAAAAAACAAAAACAAAAACATTTACAAAAGATAGAAAATGTTTCACCTTTTCAGAATTAGCTCCAGAAGAGCTAATCAGTTACCAACATTCTGTTCCCAATCCAAATAGTTGTGAAAAAACATTGCTACTTTTAATTTGTACTTTACCCTTCAACTAAACACTTGCTGAAGAGATTCTTTTACCATTTTAAAAATGGTTTATATAAGCAAGAACCTTAGTAAATAAGACATTACTAGATGACAACATTATACAAACTGAGCCTAGATTTCATGATATGCATCTGACTTCATTTCTAAATTAGTAAAGGATACTGAAAATGTCCATAGTCGATAAGAATAAGGCCTGGATACAGCAATATGCATAATGCATTAGCAATCTGTAAAGAAAATTATTGTGAAATAAGAAAGTAGTCTGTTAACTGAATCAAACCGGGTAAAAGTGTAGTTTCATTTAACACAGTAGCAAATGTTCCCCTCTTACCTCATATTTATCGAAATAATCCATTTTTATAAAGCAACTCTTTAAACACTAAAGTCTTCATGGAGGTGACATAGTATACTTCAGTAAAAAGGAAAAAAATCCCTAAAAGGTGTTTGTCTGAGAAAGCACTTTTAGATATATAAATCAGATAAATTAATCTAATGATTAATCTATATAAAATGACCAAAGAGAATAGTCATGGGACTTCCGTGGTGGCGCAGTGTTTAAGAATCAGCCTGCCAATGCAGGGGACACGGGTTCGAGCCCTGGTCTGGGAAGATCCCACATGCTGCAGAGCAACTAAGCCCGTGTGCCACAACTCCTGAGCTTACGCTCTGAAGCCCACAAGCCACAACTACTGAGCCCGTGAGCCACAACTATACTGAGCCTGCACACCTAGAGCCCACGAGCCACAACTACTGAGCCTGCACACCTAGAGCCCGTGCTCTGCAACAAAGTGAAGCCACCACAATAAGAAGCCCGCACATTGCAACGCAGAGTAGCCCCCGCTCACCTTAACTAGAGAAAGCCTGCACGCAGCAACGAAGACCCAACGCAGCCAATAAATAATGAATAAATAAAATTCTAACACAAACCATTTGATTTTTTTTAAAAAAAGAACATATTCGTTAACTGTGAATATGAGAATATATAGCAACTTTTCAAAATAACTTTCAGTTGTCCTTCTCACAAGCCAACTCAAAATTCAGATTTACCAGTTAAGCACTAAATTTAGCATGCTGTGCAATTCAGCAGTATATAACTTCTAAAATTCAGTGCATCTTATTACTATATTTGGACATTAAAATAATTACTTTAAGATAAGTTAATGTTTCTAAATGAAAATTAATTGACAGAAGATATACTGTTCCCTATTATCTACTCCCAAAAGCATGACTTCCTTAAGCTCTACACTTAATAGTTAAGGTAATAAAACATTTCAGAGATGAAATGTCAGGTTACTTCAAAACTTACCTTTTTCTTAGTTGAGGTTTCTTTTAAACAACAACAGTACAAAACCACTGCAGGTATGTAAATCAGCAAATCAGCAATTAACACTGAAAAAACAAGAAAATGATTTTAAGCGTTGAGTCCATCAGGATCTACTATAACCTATTAACAGCCTTCCTCCAACCCCCAGTGAGAATTTATTAACACGAGGTTCCTACCCACTCTGGACAAGTCCTTTCCACGTTGAGCACTTTCCATTCCCTTCACCTGTGCCTAATTTCAACTGATACAGTACTAGAGTCTCTTAATTTTCTCTAACAAATTCACACTTTAAATCAATTAGCTGTATCTAAAACCAGTTCTCTCTTTGCTCTGACTTGGACATAAAAATTAAGAATACTCAAAGCAAGGGAAGGAAACTTTTATTTTCCCCTCAATATCTGTATACTCCAAATTTTCTGATGTGAACAATACCTCAAATGTGGAGATGCACAGGAGAATCTTTCTTAATGTGAATATTTATAAAAATTCATAAATTTTTGCTAATTAATGCCTACAAAGAGCTTGATAGGCCCAGGTGAGGAGGAAACTGAAAAAAGTGGGAAAAAAAATAAAGCAATTCATAATTCTGAATGTTCAGTCCTTTTAGAACAAAGAAAAACTAATATATTAAGTTCTTCAACAGTACAACATAGCTATCCAAAAAGCCTATTTTTTTCTTGTACCACACATATATATTTGTCCAGAATAAGATAAATGATAGTAAACTGTCAGTGTTAGATGCATGCAATTCTATTTTCAGCTCCAGATGCCACATTTTAGATGACACTGACAAACTGGAACATATTTGAAGGAGCACAACCAGAGGCCTCAAAATCATAATCACATTCAAGAAACTGGTCATCTAAGAAACAGCTGAAGTATTTACGAATGTTTAACCTCGAGAGGACATGACTTCAAATGTCTGAAGGGTGTTAGGTATATAAAGGATCGGACTTGTTCTACGTAGCCCAAGGAAACAGAACCTAAAATGACTAGTGAAGGTTCAATATAAGAAGGAAATTTCTAATGATTGGGGCTCTCTGAAAATAGAATAGAGTCTCTAAAGGTTGTAAGTACCCTGCAGATACAGGTATTGGCTCAGAAGCTAAATATCATGTGGTGAGTACGTGGTTCAAAAAGGATTGAGGCATTAAAGCATTTGGGAAGAGGGAGTGGTGTGGGAGAGGGAAAGACAGGCAATACAGGTTATCTCTTGGGCCTGATATTCCATGACTGGATGAATAGTAAAGAGAACAAACCCTGACTAGATTTAGACTAATTAAGGAAAAGACCCAGGCTAGCATTAAAGCCTAAGGCTTGTAAAGCTTCTAAAGAAATTTAAGCTTATTACTTTCAACTTTTAAACAGCACACAATAAATGCTCAATAAACATTTGTTGTAAAGATTAATTTAGCAACACTGCACAGCAATACAATATATGACATACAGCTGTAATTCACTGTAAAAGTGAAAGGGATTTGTTAAAGCAACAGCCTAAACAAATATAACTTCAATTTAGAGCTAACCAACTTCAGGTGAGCTATGAATACTAGCCTCACTTTACTAGGCCTCAGTTTCCTCAGTCTAAAATAAGGATAACAACAGCATTTACCTCATTTGGGTGTCCAAATTATTAAGGGAGATAATAGTAAATGTAAAGCACCCAGAATTATTAGTTTCTACTCTTTTTTTTTTAGCTTACATATACATTTGCTCACATATTATACATATATATGCATATTTATAGTTACACAACTATAAAAGGAAGGACACTAATAGAACCTGTCATCAGTTCAAAAAAAATTTTAATCAAATTTTACACTCAATGCCTATTGCTCTTTTACCTGTTGCACGCATGAAGAGCTTATGTGCCTGACTCTCATATCCACGTGATGTATGGAGAGCAATCCAGTCTGGATTTATAAACTTTGCCCTGCAAATCAAACATATATACATGCACTTTATTCCCCATTACTTTTAGCAGTAAGGACATCTGAGGACATATGAATCTATTTTGAGAAGTGGCCATTGCTCCTATAAAGCAATGGAGTTAAGGCTTAAGCTTTACTCTTTGTATTTAACCATGTGAAACTGACTAATGCTATCAGAATCTGCCATGCTTATCTTCCAACAAACCCATGTAGCGTGTTAACTAAAAGCCCACCTTCATGATTCTTCCAGTGTGAAAACAATCTGATGTTACATTTCATTTATTAAACATATACTTTGTAAAGAGCAATATACTAATATTGACAAGAGGATCATAGTTTTATAATTTATAATCTTTTCAGTTATCACAATAGGCTACAATAAATAGCTATTAATCATAAATCATTGCATAAAACTGAACATAATTATTAAAGATAAATTAAGTTTTCAATCATATTACATTCTCCAGAACACTGCAAAGTATATCTGATTATCCTGAAGTTTGGAAACTTATTTTTAATCCAGGAAGCTAATTTTTACAAAATATGAAATAGAACAAATGAAATGAATTGAGAAGATAATGTGAAGAAGTTCCTCAAATTTCTGCTGATACACTTCAAGTCTGAAATGGAATACCAGGACAGAGTAGAACTGGTTCTCCACTAAATAGAAGCACCTAATCTTCTATAAACCATTCCATTTCTGTAAAAGAAAAAGGAATTCCGATCCCAATCTTAAATCATAAGTGAAACACTACGGTACTTCTAGTTTCTTACCTGACAGGTTAGTCAGAATACCATTTAGACCTTTATTTCTCATTTACTTTGGGCCATTCCAGGAAAAAAGCTTTTCTGTGCACAACTAACCATATTAGATATATTTCTCAGTAATCCATGCGTAATTGGTAACATCTCTACTTCAAAACAAAGCTAGATTTTTGCATCTCTTTCTAGACTTTCCTCCAAAAAAATTATGAAAATAGTCAAACTCTGATAAACTTTCCTACAATCCAATTATAAAGGTATGGTGCTCTACAAACCATAATACAATAGTAGCTACAAACGATCTCTTCTCTATTCAACAAACTTTTCCTTACTACACCTGCTAAGGGCATAAATATTTAAAGTTATGTTAAGGAAGAAAAACTTACACATGTGCACATAAAAGACTATGATAAGCTGTAAGAGGTGGATAGTCCAATCCCCAATACTGTAAGTTGTTATCACTGCCGTTAAAATACCTGAAGAAAAAGGAAAAAGAAAGTGCCATTCCAACAATCAATATATAAGAAATACTTATATTTAACATCTCACTTCATTTAACTTAATTAACATGAAAAAATGTTATACAAGGTTAAAAAAAATTCATCTAAAGTTTTCTCCCCTCTCCTAAAAATTTTTGTGAACTCACAATTAAAAGTTGTTATTGAGTAGTGTGACTAAATAATTTATTGTGTAAACCAAGGTACTCTTAAGAAAGAAGCTGTAAATAATTAAGTCATAACAATAGAGGCAAACCAAGATTCTCACAGGCAAACCGGAACTTGTTATCACTCTACTATTAGTAAACTTAATGACCAACACTTATACAAAAGAAAATATGCAACAAAAAGAGAATTTGCTTCTGACAGTCTAAAAAATTAAAGAAACAATATGAAATCACAATTTAAATAAAAAATGAACGTCAAAGACCACATACAGATTTGGTTTACAAAGAAAGAAATATTGCATGAAACAGGTATACTTTTATTAATAACACTTTGAACACAATTCAACCAACATGTAATGAGAGCCTATTACATGCAAAATTCTGTGAATTAAGGAAGAAAGCTAGATCTAATGTTCATAACTTAACAGGCTCCTCTAACTGGTCAGAATGGGAAGGAACAAAATTATATTCAAGAGTGTTATCATTAACTTCAAAATGTAATTTTTTCTAACATATCATGGGTATTTTTGCTTTTTACAAAAAAATACTTTAAAATAGTTCCAGGGGCTTCCCTGGTGGCGCAGTGGTTGAGAATCTGCCTGCCAATGCAGGGGACATGGGTTCGAGCCCTGGTCTGGGAAGATCCCACATGCCGCAGAGCAACTGGGTCTGTGAGCCACAATTACTGAGCCTGCGCGTCTGGAGCCTGTGCTCTGCAACAAGAGAGGCCGTGATAGTGAGAGGCCCGTGCACCGCGATGAGGAGTGGCCCCCGCTCGCCACAACTAGAGAAAGCCCTCGCACAGAAACGAAGACCCAACACAGCCATAAATAAATAAATAAATAAATTTAAAAATAAATAAATAAAAATAAAATAAAAGAGTTCCAGGACTTCCCTGGTGGCACAGTGGTTAAGAATCCGCCTGCCAATGCAGGGGACATGGGTTCGAGCCCTGGTCCAGTAAGACCCCACATGCCATGGAGCAACTAAGCCCGTGCACCACAACTACTGAGCCTGCACTCTAGAGCCCACGAGCCACAACTACTGAGTCCGCGTGCCACAACTACTGAAGCCTGCGCACCTAGAAACCGTGCTCCGCAACAAGAGAAGCCACTGTAATCAGAAGCCCACACACTGCAACGAAGAGAGCCCTCGCCCGTCACAACTAGAGAAAGCCCATGCGCAGCAACGAAGACCCAACACAGCCAAAAAAAATTTTATTAATAATAAATAAATAAAATTTAAAAATAAATAAATAGTTCCAAACTTAAAAGTTTCAAGAACAGTTCAGAGAGCTTCTGTACATCAAATGTAAAAATTTATTTAACAAAAGACACCATAAGAAAAATTCAAAGACAAGAACAAACAGGAAGAAGATATTTATTTTATACATATACACACACCAAAAAGAGATTAAAATATAGAATACTATTGTATACTGTTGAATACTGTGGCAGACAGACTTTAAGGTCATCCCCATGAACCCATCTCCTGGTGCTCCTGCCTTAAGTGTGTACAATGAATCCCCTCCCCTCAAGTGTGGGCAAGACCTGTGACTTGCTTGTAAACAACAAAATACGACAAATGTGATAGGATGGTCATGCCTGTGCTTATGTTTTATGTATATGTAAGATCCCATCTGGCTGGCTAAACCAGAGACTCCCTTTCACTGACTTGGAAGAATCAAGCTGTCGTTTTAGTAAGTGGGCATACTGGAGAAGCCACATGGCAAGAAACTGCAAGTAGACCCTAGGAAATAAGAGTAGCTTCCAACAAGAAACCAAAGCCCTTAGTCTTGTAAATGCAAGGAAATTAATTCTGTCAATAACTTGAGGGAACTTGGAAACAGTTCCTTCCCCAGTTGAGCCTCTGATAAGACTGCAGCCTCGGATGACAACTGGATTGCAACTTCCTGAGACCCTCCCTGATCATAATATTGAACTAAGCTGTGCCCAGACTTCTAACCTAAAGAAACTACAAAAATAAATGTGTGTTTAAGTACCATTTATGGTCACTTGTTAACACAGCGTAGAAAATTAATGTAATTCTTTATTTTAAAATCATATAAATCATTACAAAAAAGATCAGCAATCCATCAGAAACATGGGGGAAATATATAAATATGCAAATTTGAGAAAAAATATCATGGTCAGTAAATATATTAAAAGATACTCAACAACACAAGTACTCAAGGAAATGGAAATTTTAGAAGTCTGGTGTTAATTGTTATTATTAAATATTGGTAAGGGTATATGGAAAGAGATATTCTTGTGTTGGTATCCATTAAAACTGGCTACTTTAGAGATTCCACTTCTAGGAATCTACCTAGGAAAAACATGTACACAGGAGAAATGTACTTTATCATTCACCTACTAAAAGATATTTAGAGTGTTTCAGGCTTCTCATAATTATAAACAATGCTGAAATAAAGTCATTCCCATAATTCCTGACTTATAAACCTGTGATTTCTTTTTAAAAAGCAACATGCTCAGGGTAGGTGGACTCTTCTCCTAGCCCTGGTATAAACCATGCCTGCACTGAGCCAGGTGTTTCTTTCTATTAATGATTGCTTTAAGGGTAGGAAAGATTTTGCTCCTGAACAAAAAGAGAGGTAAAAAAATAAGGTATTCCTATTACCCCTGCCTTGAATATGGTTGTACAAAGTCACAGTGCTGGTAGCCCTGGCAGTCATCTATTGATCATGGGGTGAAAAGCCTCAGGATGAAAAGCCAACATGCCAAGAAGAATGAATGAAAGAGAAGAAAAATGGAAAAGCCTGAGTCCTTGATTGCTATTATTATTTTTTAATATTTATTTATTTATTTATTTGGCTTTGCTGGGTCTTAGTTGTGGCATGCAGGATCTTTGTTGAGGCATGTGGGCTCTAGTTCCCTGACCAGGGATCGAACCCAGGCCCCCTGCATTGGGAATGTGGAGTTTTGACCACTGGACCACCAGGGAAGTCCCTTGATTGCTATCATTGAGCCAATTTACCAGCCCTGCAAAGACCTACTTATTGAGATAATTATTGTATTGCTTAAACTACTATTACTTAGGCTTTCTACTACTTGATGCCAAAAGTACTCCTGACTTCATACATAAGGAATTATCATTATAAAATAAAAAAAGTTCAATTTCCCTTTATTACTTACAACTATGTATATTGAAATGGAATAAATAAGTGTTTAAATTTAGAATTATAAAACTGACTTTTTTTTTTACAAAGTTATTTATTTATTTATTTTTGGCTGCATTGGGTCTTCGTTGCACTGCGCAGGCTTCTCACTGCGGTGGCTTCTCTTGTTGTGGAGCACAGGCTCTAGGCACGTGGGCTTCAGTAGTTGTGGCACGCGGGCTCAGTAGTTGTGGCTCTCAGGCTCTAGACTGCAGGCTCAATAGTTGTGGTGCATGGGCTTAGCTGCTCCGCAGCATGTGGATCTTCCCGGACCAGGGCTCGAACCTGTATCCCCTGCGTTGGCAGGCAGATTCTTAACCACTGCGCCACCAGGGAAGTCCCAAAACTGCCATTTTTAAAGTTTACTTCATAGACCCTGATTTCACATTTTAAACAACTTTGTCACTTGAAAGTTTTGACTACACTATGGCTAACTTTCTAGATGAAGACAGAAAGATTTCACTCTTGGAAAAAAAAATTTTTAATAGTTATTTATTTATTTATTTATTTATTTGGCTCCGCGGCGTTTTAAGTTGCCGCATGTGGTATCTTTAGTTGCGGCATGCAGGATTTTTAGTTGTGGCATGTGGGCTCTTAGTTGCATCATGTGGGATCTAGTTCCCTGACCAGGGATTGAACCAGGGGCCCCCTGCATTGGGAGCGCGGAGTCTTAAACACTGGACTACCAGGGAAGTCCCCACTCTTGGAAAACTGAAGTTAAAAAATGAGAAACCATTCCTCAGCCACATTGCTAGGTAACAAAAATAGCAAACTAATCAAATTTGACAAAATTAGCCAAAAAATTCAGAATATTAGAAATGTTATTTCCAATATAGATTTATATCCACTGTTGATAATAGTGAACCTGTCCCAAGGATATATTTTCTGTTTTATAAACTGTGCCATTGAGATATATCTTTTTCAATGATAGTCATTATGAATCATATAGCAATGAACTTCAAACTAGGGGGGGAAAAAAGAAATCACACCATTTAAACATTAGAACTCGGTACTTTCACTGCCATGGCCTAGGTTCAGTACCAGGCCAGGGAACTAAGACCCCACAAACTGCACAGTGAGGTCAAATAAATAAATAAACAAACATGCACACACCTATTAAAAAAAAAGAATAGTATCAAATATTTAGCTGACCTCTATTTTAAATACTCCAAACTTGGACTAGGGTACAGCCAACCTATTCATAGAGAGTTCAATATGAAGTTCTTGTATGTATCTCTCTCAGAAAGGAGTTATATAAAAGCAGTGACCAAAGCAATCAACAGAACAATATAAACAGTTTGCATAGCCAGGTTTAATCAAGTAATCTACCAGGCATCTAATAAGTAAAAAAATACTGTCATCAATTGTTATCAGAATGTGTTCAACAAAAATGACAGTGCATGGATTTCTGTGAGATATAACTACAGCTAACATTTACTGAGAACTCATTACACTTCAGGCACTGGTCTAAAGTGCTTTAAATGAATCATTTTATTCAATCCTCACAATAACCCAGTGAAATATATATTCTATTATTTCCATTCTATGAGTGATAAAACTGTGGCAGAGATAGTTAAATAACCTGCAAAAGCTCACACTGCTAGTAAAGAGTACAAGCCTTCATCTGAAGTCTGGCAGTCTGACTCTAGCCCTACACTCTTCACCACTAAGCTACTGCTTTTTTTTCATCTCATATGTTCCTTACAGGAGGAAGCTTTGCAAAACTTCCAGAAGAAATACTCTTAGTTCATAAACTTCCACAGCTTATGTCCTGAGGAGCTTCCATGGCATACAGTGTCCTATCCTCAAAGTTCTAGTTCAGTACCATATTCCAGCTGGTAACTAAATATATGGGTAACTTTCAGGAGGATGAAATTTCAAAATGAACGGACAATATGCAGGGTAATATACGTGACATCAGTATACAGGAAGATGAGGATTCTGAAGATGAAGAAATAGCATATTTTCCTTTTACGTATCTTCAAATAATCTACATTAACTGACGGATAAACAATAAAATCAAGTTAAAATTATCCATACCACTGTTTGATTGGTAAATTAATAGTAATCTCTTGCCAGTGTCTCTGAGCTTCATAATCACCAAACATAGGGGGCTTTCCAGCACCTAAGATGAAAGGTAAAAAAAGCAAAATAAAAATACACTTTAGTATATCAGTGATTTTATTTCCTTATGAAATAAAATCCTTATGAAAATTTTCTAAATTATAGAGATAATACAGGTGGAGGAAAAGAACACAGAAGTTACCTAAAAAGTCAGAGAGATGAGGTCTGAATCCTAGCAGTGCTAGCACACTGAGTGACTGTGTAATCCTGAGCAAATGACTTAACCTCCCTAAGCCTCAGTACATTAAAAACAGAATCAATACTGTCACCTAAAGGACTGTTGGAATAAAGAAAATAATGAACATAAAATAACCTGTATAGTACCTGGCACACATAAATATTCAATAAATATTATTAATATTAATTAGTTATTAACTTAGTTTTTTGGGGGTTTTTTGGCCATGCTGCACGGCATGTGGGATCTTAGTTCCCCAATCAGAGATCAGACCTGCACCCCCTGCACTGGAAGCACAGAGTCTTAACCACTGGACCACCAGGGAAGTCCCTTAATTAGTTTTTAATTAATTAGTTGATAATACTAATCATAAGATATCCAAGTTTATTTTTACTTCATGAGAAAGACTGTCAACTATACTGTCCAATAAGTATCATAAAACAATAATAACAAATGTCTATATTTTACCAAGGGCTTTTACAAACTAAATATAAATAACTTAAGGTCAAGTACAGAACCAAAAACGGACTATATATTGCAAAGACATTGGTTAGGTCAGGCTTTGATGTCAAATGAGTTACATAAAAACTGCCACTTTATAGTTTTTTTTTACTTCAAAATTGCAAATAAGGGATAATGGATCTTTAATAACTAACAATTGACAGTGTCTACTATATGCCAAATACAACAATGGAGCAGGTATTATTATCATCCCCACTTTACAGCTAGCAAAACAGAGGCAATGGTCACCCAGGTAATGAATAGCAGAGTATGGACTGGAACCCAGGCAGACTGGCTCCATAACCCAGGTTCTTGGCTCCTACTGTGTATTGCCTCACAACTTGGTTAAGGTAGGTTGTTAACCTTAAATCATTTTAAATGATATAAAGGTAATCCCATTTAGTAAATAGTAAACAACCACTATTTAGCTAGCAGTTGACTACAAAACTGTGAGAAGGCCCAAATAGGTACAGTACAGACACAGGTTTCTTAATCAGCAAGTGAAAATCACATACAGTCAAATATATTCATTAATCCATTGGGAAGGTGTGCCACATTGGTGAATGATATGTTATCAATCACTGAACTCTAACCCAGATGTTCTCCAGCTTTGGAACACTACATTAAGTAGATTTTTTGCATTTAACAGCTGTATTATACCACTATTCTTTAAATGCTGGCATCTCCACCCAAGGAGATACTCCCAGTATGAGATAATCATGGGAAAAGCTGATTAACATCTCCAAAGCGTATACACATTGAGTAACTGCCGCCAAAAATTACCCACAGTTCAGGCACATGTATACACACACACAAACCTACCCCTGGCTCTCTCTTAGAAAGTACCATATCTTATTCATTTTTGCATTCTCAGGATGTAATTGCACCTTGCAGATTCTCAGTGAATGATGATGTAGGAAGGATGTCAATATTATCAGTATGATATAGCAAGGATTTTAAGTTCAAAAAGATTTGAATTTTTGAGTCCCTGATTTTCCACTTACTGAATGTGCAACACTAAGCAGTTTGTGATGGCAGACCAATTAATTATGCGAAGGCTGCTTTAACATAATGCCCATATACTGGTTCTTGTCTCAAAACATCTTTTTTTTTTTTTTTTTTTTGCGGTACACGGGCCTCTCACTGCTGTGGCCTCTCCCTTTGCGGAGCACAGGCTCCAGACGTGCAGGCTCAGCGGCCATGGCTCACGGGCCCAGCTGCTCCGCGGCATGTGGGATCTTCCTGGACCGGGGCACGAACCCGTGTCCCTGCATCGGCAGGCGGACTCTCAACCACTGCGCCACCAGGGAAGCCCTCAAAACATCTTTAAGTTAACTATCTGGCATTTTGAAATTCCAAGCCTCTGCTCATGCTGCTTACTTCCTCTCCCTATTCATACACCTCTTTTATCAACTCGTATCCAACCTTTAAGAACCATCCCAACTGCCAAATTCTCCACAAAACCTTCCCTTATAAATTAAAAACATACTGATCATTAATTATTGACCTCTTAGAACTAATATTTATTAAGGGCAAACTATAGACATCATACTTATATATATTATTTTATTATTCATTACACTAAGTCTAACAAGCAAGTGTTGAAATACTTATTTTCTTCATATAGGCTAGGGATTGTCAGAGTGATTAAGGAAGAAGAATTATTAGCAACTGCAGTAGTGAAAACTTTATTAAGTACTTAAGAGCAAAATAAAATGCCAAGAGCTTTAGATGTAACTCATTTGATCTGCAACCTATGATTTTACCAGCATTTGACTGATGAGGAGACTGAGACTCTGAAATTTTAAAATAACTTGTCCAGTGTCACACAGCCAATAAGACACAGCTAGTAACATTCAAACCCACCGGCGTTTAATCTCAATACCTGTGTCCTTGACAGAGAGTAAACAGTAAAGCCATGATTTGAATAGGAAACAGAAGACAATAGCCATAACAAAAAATGAATACCAAACTTGAAATATATCAATTGTTTAGTGAATTGAAAACCCATTACCACAGTATCTCAAAGCTATATCTCCTCCTTCTGTTTAATAAACAGCATATGAAAAAACGCAGAAATCAAAATAGGTAAGTCGGGCCTTCCCTGGTGGCGCAGTGGTTGAGAGTCCGCCTGCCAATGCAGGGGACATGGGTTCGTGCCCCGGTCTGGGAAGATCCCACATGCCGCGGAGCGGCTGGGCCTGTGAGCCATGGCCGCTGAGCCTGAGCGTCTGGAGCCTGTGCTCCGCAACGGGAGAGGCCACAGCAGTGAGAGGCCTGTGTACCGCAAAAAAAAAAAAAAAAAAAAAAAAAATAGGTAAGTCAAGTAGATTTTAAAAAGGAAAAAAAAATTGACTTCTCATAATACTTATATTTTCAGTATCATGTATTTTGTCACATGATTATACTATTTTCTAATAGCTACCCAAATAAGAATTTTAATTCCAGTGGATATAGAATGTGATTTTTCCAGAGCTCACAGGAAACATATTGCTAGGCATATAGTACATACTTTCAGTTAAAACTTGCTCAGTTAACTGAACAGGAGCGGGGGATTAACTTTCAATTTTTTTAAAGAGGGAAAATAATTCCCCACTGAATTAACTGCATCTTTATGTGTGCACTTTACAGATGTGTGTGTGCTGTGGGGGCAGTTTCTCTTTTTGGTGATACAGCTGCTATCTACAGGGAGAAAGGGATTGATTTTTATTTTTTTTCTTTTGCCTTTGTTTGCTTGTTTTTGGCCCACTGGGATAATACCTATACAGTGGGCATCATAGGAAACTACTTAAGTCATAGAGGATCTTAAGTAGTTTCCTACACCTGAAAAAATCCAACTATCTAGATTTTCTGAAATTGCTCTAGACTTGGGGTCAGTGTGGAAGAATTTATTACCATTCTCTAACAAAGAGAAGAGTGGATAATGACTCTCTTCAGGGTTGAGAAACAAGTTTCTATCCAGAGTCTGACCTACTTCAATAAATTCAGCTGACACTGGCTATGAAATTAGTACTTAAGTTTTTAAAACTGCTAAAGTGCCCTTAAAGCAACCCAAAAGAGCAACCCAACTGTACCTATGGGAGCTTCACTTGGGAAGGGCAAAATGGATTCCTTCTACTGTGATTAATTCTACAAATTCATTTACATGAGATTCAGAATTACATAAAGAAAATGTATTAATGTACATTTACAAAGCTTCAATTTTGTCTCATTCTTAGGAAAATGGGCTTAAGCACCACTTAAATGTTCATTTTATTAATTGCTGAACTATTCAGAATTATGTTAGAATTTAAAAAACAAGTAGTTTCTTTGATAACAATACATACTAATTGCCTTTACATTGAAACTTTAAACATTCTAAGGGAAGAGAATTTGGTTAAAATTTTCCATAATAATCCCCCTTTTATATATTCTTAGCGAGTGAGAAGAAACATTACAAATAACAATGGGTAAGCTGAGAGAAACTATACAGTATATGCATTTCCAAAGAAGAAATAACGGACTAATACTAAGCAAGCTCACCTGAGCTTCCTCACTCCAGTGCTTCCTAATTACAATCTTAAAACAAGAAAAACAAAAAGCAAACTAAAATAAGCATGTTAAAGACAAATTATAACCAAAATAAGTATTTTAATTAATAGAGGGGAAAAAATCTCAACGAAATCACAGATGTTACACTCATTCAGTAATCCTCCCAGCCTCCTATGATATAGAAGTTCGTCACACGTGAACACTAAATGTCACACTGTTTACGATGGAGTTGAGAACTCTGACAGAATCACCATTTTTCTTAGTATTTAGCATTTCTATTTTTCTCATCTGAAAAATGACAAAAATATATAACCACCACCTAAAAAGATGCTACAAATATTTTAATATGCAATAACAATACTCCTCTTACATAGTAATCCAAAAATACTCTTGTTCTGTTGACTTTCTTAGAAGACAATTTAAGAGTAAGGTTTAACTTTTTTGTTTTTGAAGTATAGTTGATCTACAATGTGGTGTTAGTTTCAGGTATACAGCAAAGTGATTCAGTTATACATACATATATCTCTATTCTTTTTAAAATTCTTTTCCCTTATAGATTATTACAAGATATTTAGTATAGTTCCCTGTGCTATACAGTAGGTCCTTGTTGGTTATCTATTTTATATATATATAGTAGTGTGTATATGTTAATCCCAAACTCCTAATTTATCCCTCCTCTCCCTTTCCCCTTTGGTAACCATAAATTTGTTTTCTATGTCTGTGAGTCTATTTCTGTTTTATAAGTAAGTTCATTTGTATCATTTTTTTTAGATTCCACATACAAGCGATATCATGATATTTGTCTGTCAGGCTTAATTCACTTAGTACGATAATCTCTAGGTCCATGCATATTGCTTCAAACAGCATTATTTCATTCTTTTTTATGACTGAGTAATAGTCTATTGTACATATTCTTTAACCATTCATCTGTCAATGGACATTTAGGTTCCTTCCATTGTATATACTGCTGCAATGAACACTGGGGTGCATGTATCTTTTCAAATTATAGTTTTCGCCAGATATATGCCCAGGAGTGGGATCGCTGGATCATACAGTAACTCTATTTTTAGTTTTTTAAGTAAACTCTATACTGTTAAGAGTAAGGTCTAAAATAAGTAACAGGACTTTCCTGGTGGCACAGTGGTTAAGAATCCGCTTGCCAATGCAGGGGACACAGGTTTGAACCCTTTTCCGGGAAGATCTCACATGCCACGGAGCAACTAAGCCCGTGTGCCACAACTACTGAGCCTGCGCTCTAGAGTCCGCGAGCCACAACTACTGAGCCTGCGTGTCACAACTACTGAAGCCCGTGCCCCTAGAGCCCACACTCTGCAACAAGAGAAGCCACCGCAAGGAGAAGCCTGTGCACCACAACGAAGAGTAGCCCCCGCTCGCTGCAACTAGAGAAAGCCCGCAGCAGCAACGAAGACCCAACACAGCCAAAAGTAAATAAATAAATAAATTATTTAAATAAATAAAATAAGTAACAGGAGTCCTGTTTTCAGATGAGGGAAGTAACTGAGTCAATTCAGACTTTAGGAGAGAAATGTTAGAATAAGTAATGTATGTAAGCCACAGGGATAGAAAAGTATTATATATGCATGTTGTCCTCTACTTGATTCCCATTAAGCATTTGATTATGTACACCAGTAATACTGAAATGGTGTGATGTTTTTAAATTATTTAACCCTATACCCTGATATTAATTTAACCTTCTCTTGAGATAAAGAGTGCAAAGAAAATAATGTATCTGTCAAAATTAGAAGACTAAAGGAAAATTAGAAGACATAGGATTGCAAACTAAATAATGATCAGGAGTAATACAGCCTGAAGTAAGAAAAGGGAATGACTATCCAAAGGACCAGTTATGGATTGAAAGCAAACATAACACAAATTACATATTTCATATGACAACTTTTTTTTTTTTTTTTTTTTTGCAGTACGTGGGCCTCTCACTGTTGTGGCCTCTCCCGTTGCGGAGCACAGGCTCCGGACGCTCAGGCTCCGCAGCCATGGCTCACGGGCCCAGCCGCTCCACGGCATGTGGGATTTTCCCGGACCGGGGCACGAACCCGTGTCCCCTGCATCTGCAGGCGGACTCTCAACCACTGCGCCACCAGGGAAGCCCCATATGACAACTTTTAACTGGGCTTTTCCTCAGCCCTCCTTTATCCCATTCCAACTACCAATTAACTCCCTCCTTCCATTCACTAACAAACTTCCTAAAAGTTGCTATGTCCACTTATTAACTCCCATTTAGTCCATTATGGTCTGGTAGTTAGGAAGCTCACAATGGCATCCTAGTGATCCTTTGTCTATTTTAAATTTTCATTCTACTTGACATGTCTAGAACTTGACACTGTTGGCCAGTCCTTATTTCTTAAAATTCTCTAATTCCCCGGCTTCCAGGATAATAACGTCTCCAGGCCCTAATCTTAAATGATTTCTTCTCAGTCTCCTTTAACCATTACCCCTTCTCTGTGAAGATGATCAGGGGTTAAACCCGTTTTCTTCTGTACTACAGATGCTCCCAACTCTGTGGTTTCAACCATCATCTCTATCAACCTTTTGTAAAAATCAGAATAACCTGTGAAGCTTTAAAAAATACAGAGAAATACACAGTAAACTGAGGCCTCAAAGAATTCCCACAGATAAAAGTTCTAAGTAACATGAGCTCACAATTTTAAAATATCACTAAACTCATGAAGAAACAAAATAACATAAGCAAGAGTCAACAACAAACAACAAACTATGAAATCAGACTGCAGGTATTAGAATTTTCTGATAGGTAATATAAAATAAGCATGTTTAGTATGTTTAAAGATATAAGATATAAAAAAAATGACAGCTGATGTCTGAACATAAGCAACAGAAACTAAAAAACAATGAGAGAAGATTTTCAAAGTATTAACAGAAAATAACTGTCAATACAGAATTCCATACCCAGAAAAACTTTACAAAAAAGAGCAAAATAAAGGTGTTTTCAGACAAAAATGGAGTTTGCCAACAAGACTCTCACTAAAAAAAAAAAAAAAAAACCTCCCAAAGATGTACTTCAGGAAGAAAGAAAATGATCTCAAAGGAAGACGTACTATGTAAGAAGGAAGGGTAAAAAGAAAATGAGGGTAAAACTGGGTAACTATAAATTGTATAAAATAACAGTGACTAACATCTAAAATCATGAAAGAACTGAAATCCTAGGCAATAATACCATTTTAATTTGGGGCAGGAGGTGAAGATTTGTAACTACAGTTAAAACATTCTAAGGTCCTAGTGTTGTTCAAAAAGAGGATATAAATATGAATTTTAGGTTTTGTTAAGTTAAATATGTATGTGAAAATCTCCAGAGTAAGCCCTGAAAGAACAAAATAAAGTATAGTTTCCAAATCAGTAGGGGAGAGAAAATGGAATTAGGGAGGGGAATTGGTTAGACATATTTAAATCGCAGGGATTCAGAGGTAGAGGGTAAAAGAATAGAAGAAGATATACCAAGCAAAAATTAACCTAAAGAAAACTAGTAAAGCTATATTAATTTTAGAGGAAATAGACTTTAAGACAAAAGCATTACTGTAAAGAAACAGGGACATGACAATAATGTCATGAAATTCAAGTCACAAGGAAAAAAATTCTAAATCACCTAATAATATAGATTCAAAATATTCAAACAAAAATTGACAGAACTATAAAAAGAAACTGCAGCTCTCTCAATAACTGGTAGATCAACGGGTCAAAAATCAGTAAGAACATAAAAAATTTGAATCAAAACAACTGATATTAAGTAAATGGATATATGCAGACTATTAAACTGGAGAACATATATTTTAAACCAAAAACAATTCTGGTCTCGAGTACTATTCCAGATTTTAGGAAAAGAGAGTATACTCCCTAATTCATTTTATGTGGCTAGCACATCCTTGATAACAAATCTGACAAAGGCATTTTAAGGAAGTAAAATTGCAGGCCAATTTTATTTGTAAGGATGGATGCTAAAATCATAAATAAGAAATTAATAAGCCAAATCTATCAATATACTTAAAAAAAATATATCACAAATAGTTATTCTAGGAATGCAAGGTTGGTGCAATGCTAGAAAGAACAAAAACATACTCAATGGTAAATTAAAAGCATCTATTAAAATTAGGAACAAGAGAAAGAAGCCTGAATCACTACTTCTATTCAACACTGTAATAAGGTCCTAGAATTAAGAAGACAAGAAAAAAGAAATAAAAAGGGTAGGAAGTAGAAAAGAAGAAATAATACTGTCATTATTCATAGATCACTTTATTTTACACAGAAGATCCAAAAAATACTTCAGAGAAATTATTAGAATTACAAGTTTAGGAAAGTTATCAAATATTAAAAAATAAACCACATTTTTATACCCCTGGAAAAAGCATTTAGAAAAGCAATTTTTTAAAAGATACCATCTACAATGGTGAGGAAGAAAAGATATTTAAGACACCTAGGAATACATCTAAGAAAGGATGTATAAGACTTTCATGTAGAAAACTATAAAATTTTGTTGAAAGACATTAAAGAAGACAAATAAATGGAGAAGCATACCATCTTAATGAATCAGAAGCCCTACCTACTATGGTAATGATTGTCAATTCCACCCAAATTAATCAATAGTATAGAATATAATTCCAGTCAAAATCCCAACAGGGTTTTTCATAGGACTTTAACAATCTGATTTTTAAAAAAGACATATATGGGGAATTCCCTGATGGTCCAGTGGTTGAAACTCGGTGCTTTCACTGCCGTTCAATCCCTGGTCAGGCAACTAAGATCCCATCAGCCAAAAAAAAAAAAAAAGACACATGTGTGTATTAGCTTTCTACTGCTACATAACAATTATTACAAGATTAGCAGCTTAAAACAATATTCTTTTGTAATCTAATAGTTCTATAGGTCAGAAGTCTGGGTGGGCATAACTTGGTTCTCTGTTCAGGGCTCACAAGGCCAAAATAAGGTGTCAGCCAGTCTAGACGCTTACCTGGAGGCCTGGGGAAAGAATTCAGTTCCAAGTTCATTCAGGCGATTGGATGCAGGTCTGAGGTCACTGTACCTTGCTGACTATCAGGTGGGGGCTACTCTCTGCAACTAGAGGCCGCTCCTATTCCTTCTCACATGGCCCCCTCCATTGTCAAACCAGCAAAAGTGCTGAGTCCTTATGATCGAAATCTCTCCAGGGTTCCCTTCTACTGTCAGCTGGAGCAACTTCTCTGCTTTTAAGGTCTCATGTGATTACAGTGGGCAAACCTGGATAATCCAATGCAATCTATCTTAAAGTCAATTATGTCATATGACATAACATAATCACTCCCAAATAGATCTCATCATTTTCACAGGTTCTGGGGATTAAGGCAGGACATCTTTGGGGGACCATTTAAGAAATTCTTCCTACTACAATATGAAAGAAAAAAGCCCAGAATAGCTCAGACACCAGTGAAGTGGAACTATCAGGTGGGAGAACTTGCCTCACAACATATCAAGACAAGGTAAAATTATAGTAATAAGACATGGCAGTGATGAACCAATGGATCAGAATAGAGAGCCAGAAACAGACCCTTGTGTGTATGAAAACCTGATATAGACAGATATAGACAGGTACTGAAGATTTATGGGAAAGGATGGACTATTCAATAAATGAGCTGAAACAACTGTTTTTATCCATGTGAAAAAAAAATTTTTTAATGGCTCCCTAACTCACATGTTATACATAAAGTTCAGTTCTAAGGAGATAAAGACTTAAACAGGAAGGACAAATCTTATAATTTTTTTTTTTTTTTTTTTTTTTTTTTTTGTGGGCCATGCAACGCGGCTTGCAGGATCTTAGTTCCCTGACCAGGGATTGAACCCGCGCCCTCGGTATTGAAAGCGCAGAGTCCTAACCACCAGACCGCCAGGGAATTCCCAAATCTTACAATTTTTAGAAGAAAATTTTAGAAAAATATCTTTGTGACCCAGAAGTAGGGAAGGATTTCTTAAAGATACAAAAGCACAAATCGTAAAGGAAAAAGACTGATAAATGTCATTATTTTAAAGTCAAACACTCTTGCTCACCAAAAGACACCGTAAAGTGTGAAAAGATAAGCCATTACCTGGAAGAAGATATCTGCAACTTGTACAAAGGTTAGCTTCCAGAATACAGAACACACAGGAAAAAAACAAAAGCCAAAATGTAGAATACATAAGAAAAAAACTAATATAAATGTACAAATGACATAAGCAAATATCACAGAGAAGGAAATACAAATGACTAATAAACACAAAAGTATGCTCAATCCTTTAGAAATGAAATTCAAAATAAATAAATGAATTCAGCAATGAAGGAAATTGAAATTAAAATTACAATAAAATATCATTTCACACACTCCAGCCTGGCAAAAATTCAGAAGTTTAACACTACCAAATGCTGTGAAGAATGTGGAGTAATAGGAACCCTCCCACTTGGGAAGTGCCTCAATACTAGAAAGGCTCAGAATGGACCACCTACATAAAATTGGCTCTAGGAATTGGCACAAATGATTTCTGGCTCATCTCTTGCACTTGCTTTGTTCTAGCTCTGAGGTTAGGCATGAGCTTAAAGAGAAATTGGACAAAATAGGATCTGCCTACTTTGATTCTAGCCAAGAAAAAAGAAGTCCTGCTATTGGCCCTGCCAAGGTCACCACCAGGCTGCATTGGAGTATGAAGCTACAAACTAACTCTAATAACAAAGTGTTCTCTGTGACCAGCTGAAGATGGATTTATGTGTTCCTGTGCCCCCAGCCAAATTGCATCTCCCAAAATTCCTGCTTTTTTATATGACTAAAATGCACCCAAATCTTAACATAACCAAAAGAGAATTCATTACCTTCCCCCACTGAATCTGCCCTACCTCTCAGTTTTCATTCTCAGTATCTCTAAACTTAGAAAGCAGACTCATTCTCAAACTCTTCCTTCTTATTTATCCTTGCATACAATGAGTCATTAAATTTTGCTGATTTTTACCTAATGTGGCTCTCAAATTTAGTCACATTTTTACGTAATACGGCTCTCAAATTTAGTCACTTAGTCCAGGCCCTCATCATCCCTTTCCAAGACCACTGAAACCAGCTATGCGTAACAACTTCAAATAAGCGTTATAAACATACAGGAGGCCGCTGCGCATAGATGCTACCATCAGTCTCTACACGTTCTACTCCGAACACCATGCTGCCTCTAAAGCTGTCTTCTTTTTTTTTTTTTTTTTTTAATATAAATTTATTTATTTATTTGGGGCTGTGTTGGGTCTTCGTTTCTGTGCGAGGGCTTTCTCTAGTTGCAGAGAGCAGGGGCCACTCTTCATCGCGGTGCGCGGGCCTCTCACTGTCACAGCCTCTCTTGTTGCAGAGCACAGGCTCCAGACGCGCAGGCTCAGTAGTTGTGGCTCACGGGCTTTGTTGCTCCGCGGCATGTGGGATCTTCCCAGACCAGGGCTTGAACCCTTGTCCCGTGCATTGGCAGGCAGATTCTCAACCACTGCGCCATCAGGGAAGCCCTAAAGCTGTCTTCTTAAAAAACAAATCTGATTACGTGAATTCCCGGCTTAAAAACCTCTATTGCCCAAAAGATAAATCCCTCACACGTCACTCTGGCTCACAGTCTGCCTCAAATTTATTTCTGCCACCCCATCTCTTACTATTCCACTTACCATGCACCCTGTATTCCAGTCACACTTACATCTTCACCAAACCTCAAAGAACTCTCATCCCTTGGTCATGCTATTTCCTCTTACTGGAATACCCTCCTCACCTCCTTTTCTGCCTAGTAAAATTCTTCCCTCCCTTTTAGAACAAACTTGAATGTTATACAGCAAATCCCCTACACACTAACGAGTTCCATTCCGAGAGCATGTTCGTTAAGTCCAACAAAGTTAGCCTAGGTACCCAACTAACACAGTCGGCTATATAGTACTGTACTGTAATAATACTTTTCACACAAATAATACATAAAAAGCAAACGAACACAAAAAATAAAGAAAACATTTTTAATCTTACAGTACAGTACCTTGAAAAGTACAGTAGTACAGTACAACAGCCGGCATACAGGGGCTGGCATCAAGTGAACAGGCGAGAAGGGTTACTGACTGGAGGAGGGAGAGGAGGTGGGAGATAGTAGAGCTGAAGGACTGTCAGCGATAGGAGACAGAGGGCAAGCTGCAATTTCACTCAGGCCTTACGTTGACAGCACAGGTTCTGGTTGCTTGCTGGATTCAATTCTACCTACCCTCTCGAAGAAATGATCCAGTGATGTCTGGGCAGTAGCTCTTTTTTTCTCATCATAGATGACACGGTAGCACTGAATTGCATTCTGAACGGCTGTTGCAACCTTCATGTACCATTCTACGTTCGGGTCCTGTGCCTCAAAACTAACAGTGCCTCCTCAAATACAGAAAATCCCCTTGCCATTTCCTGCGTCGTGAATCTCTTCAGTTCTTCAGTTACTTCTTCTTCCTCTTGTCTCTCTTCGTCCTTTCTCTGGGCCTCCAATTCCTGGCACTTCTTAGCAGTACCAGCTATGTCACTGCTGCTTTTACGCTTGCTTCTGGACATCCTGGGCTTGAAATAAAGATACCGTACTACTGTACTCTATACAGTACTGTAAAGTACACAAAACCACAACCACTTATAGAGGATGCACACACGTGACAAGGTACGCCAGTCACGTGAACTAATTTACGTGACTGGACAGGCGAACACACGTCCGCATCTTTGAAAGTTCGCAATTTGAAGGTTCGTATGTAGGGAACTTACTGCATTCTAAGCCTTTCTCATCTGAATTACAAGTCCCTTTTGCTCCCAGTCTACTTTGTTTATACCACACTATATATATATATATATTTTTTTGCGGTACGCGGGCCTCTCACTGCTGTGGCCTCTCCTGTTGCGGAGCACAGGATCTGGACGTGCAGGCTCAGCGGCCATGGCTCACGGGCCCAGCCGCTCCACGGCATGTGGGATCTTCCCGGACCGGGGCACGAACCCATGTCCCCCTGCATCGACAGGCGGACTCTCAACCACTACGCCACCAGGGAAGCCCTATACCACACTATATTTTAATGTAATATGTATCTACATGTCTGCCCTACCCACTAGACTGTGAACTTCTCTAGGGAAGTAAAAGTGTGATTCTAAGACCCAATTACAACATTTCGGGGGTGGGGGGGTGGTTCCCACACACATCCAGCAAGCAATTCTCTGGACACCACCTGGGTATCCTATATCTCAACTAAATTCTGACACTATCTACCTGGAGATAGCATGAGATCCCGTAAGTTATGGGTTCAGTCCTACAAGACTGCATCCCACACCCCACCCCCACTTCAGACACCACTGTCAAGACCTACTGCCTACAGGCTGCAGGTTGCCCCCTCCAACTCAGGGTGTCAATGGCAAATCCAGGTTATCACACGTACTTCTGACTGATAGGCTATAGATGAGAGGTACGCACAATCTCCTCTTTAGGTTCGATCAATTTGCTAGAGTGGCTCACAGAACTCAGAGAAACATTTTTCTTAACTAGATTACTGGTTTATTATAAAAGGATGTAAGTTGGGAACAGCCAGATGGAAGAGATGTATAGGGTAAGGTGTGGGGAAAGGAGTGCCGAGCTTCCATGCCCTCTCCAGGCATGCCACTCTACCCGCATCTCCACGTGTTTACCAACCCAGAAGCTCTCCAAATCCAGTCCTTTTGGGTTTTAATAGAGGCTTCGTTACATAGGCATGACTAATTAAATCACTGGCCATAGGCAATGATTCAATCTCTAACCCTTCCCCTCTCCTCCCCAGAAATCAGGGGGTGGGATTGAAAGTTCCCACCCTCTAAGCATAAGGTTGGTTTGCCTGGCAACCAGGCTCCATCCTTAAGTGGGGGACCCAAAGCCACCTCATTAACATAACAAAAGACAACTTTATTATCTCACTTAGAAAATTCCAGCGGTTTTAGGAGCTCTGTGCCAAAACCACAGATGAAGACCAAATATATATGTCTTATTATGAATCACAATATCACAGGTACATACCATGTATGGTATGGTCACTCTAAAGACCAGACCTAAAGATATGATCACCAGCAAGACCTATTTTTGCTGCACAGCAGACACTCGATAAATATTTTGGAGTTAAATGATCTGATGTCAGGATCAAATGAGAAAACAGTTATGAACCACTAATGTGCTGATTATATTCCTACATTACTAAAAATAAAGCACAGTCCATACATATTATCTCAATCCTCACAACTGTGTTAAAGTACATATTAATATTCATACTTGTAGAAGAGGCACACAAGGTTCATGAAGATTAAGAACCTTCTCCAAGATCAGGCAGCCAACAGGTGAAAGAACTAAGATTTGAACCCAAGTCTATGGCTGCATTCAAGTGATTTTACTTCCTCAATATTCCTTAAATTCATTTCTCCAACTTTCAACTAACTGCCTTAGCTCAAGACTTCTTTCTCAGAGGCCAGAGAGCAGAGTTAAAGCACTGACTCTGGAATAAAATATAACTATATTTGAGTCCCAGTTGTCATTTACTGGTGGTCTCATTTTCCACTTGTAAATTAGAGATAATACCTATCTTCAGTGGTGTGGTATTAAGGAAAATGCTCAGTGTCTAGCATTTGGTAAATACTTAAAAAAGAGTAGCTCTTACTTCTATTATTAAGATTGTCTCAGTTGTCTCTTTACACCCAAGCTTCTTGCTACAATCATTTTTTATTACAATGAAAGTTATTTTTCTAAGACACAAATAATTTCCCGAGCTAACTGTATAGCCAAACCTCTAGCCATCCCTCCCCATCCTTTTCGTTCCTTCTTGTTATGCTATCCAATACCAAACACTTCTAACCATGCTCTCATGCCATCTACCATGTCTTTGCACATGTTCTGCTGTCTAGAGTATCTTCCCCATTTCATTTGCCTAGCAAATTCCAACTCATCCTTCAAACCTGGAACTCAAAAATCATCTTCTCTGAAAAGTTTTCTCCAATGCATCCTGATCACTCATTTCTCTGTTACCTTTGAACCTCACACACACTTCAACATTATAATTATCACATTGTATTGTGACTACTTATCTACTAAAATGTGGACTCTTTAAGTACTGGAGCCATTAAGTATTTAAGTATTCACCTGGAATTTCTAGCACTTAGCATAATGCCTGGAACATGAGAAGTATTAAATAAATACTCACAAGGTTCAATTTAATCCCATCCCCAGCCTCCAGGACCACAATCCATCAATTCCTCCTCCCTTTCTCTCACATCGTCCCCAATCTTATTCTCCACTGGTCTCTTCCTTTCAATGTAGTAACATGCCTTCTCTACCCTAAACAAACAAAAAAGCCTCTTTTGATTCTGCTCCCCCTTTGAAGTACTAGCTCATTTCTCTCTTCAGTGCCTAATAGATAATTTTTTCTCAACCTGTCATCTTCCCAGTTAAAACACATCTTTGTTTTATCATTATCACAAAGCCCATGCTTCTATTTAGCTGTTATACAAATTCTATTTATTAGAATTAGATGCTTAAGTGTATTTTCTTGACTACACCAATAAAACCTAAAATTCTTCTCTGTCCCGGTCAGAAGACTATAAACTATTACCAAAAACTAAAAACCTCAAAAAACAAACAAGAAAAATGATTCAAAAAAGTATTTACCTATCTTAAACGAAAAATGCATTACCTGAGTAAGAATTAAGAGAAACTGTCCACCGTACTGTTAGTCCTAGTAAGACAACAGCTGTCATCAAGTAGCATTTCTCCATATTTCTTCTCAAGTTTAGGGAGAGGAAAAATAACAGGACCAATGCCGGAATACTTTTAACATGCAGTCAATCACTTCTTTTCTTGATTAGAGAAATGTTATCAATTCTTTGGAATTAGGAATTTGAGAGGATTTTAAGTGATGCTTCGTTTCCAGTCAAATATTGATTTTTATGTCTATGAAGAAGTAGCCTGCAGGAAAAAAGAAAAAAGATACCAAGAGTTAGCTGAGCATAGTACCTACAACAACAAACCCATTAAACCAAGTAGAAAGAAGGACAAGTGGGGGAAGCGGAGGCGGGGAATCGAGGAAAGGGGATAATTTTAAGTTCCTTATCCCCTAGTCCTCTAGTTGGGAAATGTACCTCAAAAGGTAGCTCTCACCATTAAATGTGACTCAATATATCTAAAGATACAGTAAGGATCTGCTCTCACAAGGAAATATTTCTGAGTGAAGAAAAACAACCGAGATATGTAGATAGTAGGTCAGTTCTAAACAGAGAATTTTCACCTACAGGTAAAAACAAGACCACAAAGATAAACAAAGGGGTGATTTTACCTGTGGTGTAGACAGAAAGAGGACGTTTATTTTTATATTCAGCTTGAGAAAATCTTCCACTAAAGTAATTTACGTAGTTTGATTTTTCTTTTCTTCCAAAATATACTTGAACTAACTACACCAACTTTCCATTCTAGAGAATGAACCTTTGTAAGAATCAATAAGAATAGCCCCAACTCTTAAGAGAAAATACAAAAGCAGTAAAATACAATTAACCACTTACATGCTTCATTTTTTTTTACTTTTTCCCTGTTGGGTCGGGGTTCTAAAAGTTCAAAGATTTGAAAAATCATGGGCCGTTTTAACCACAGGATATAATTTAATTTACATATATTCAGAAAAATGCAATTAATATATAAATGAAAATTTTAGGGAAAAATTGGCATATTCTACCTACAGGTCAAAAAAGTATTTTCTGGGCTTCCCGGGTGGCGCAGTGGTTGAGCAACCGCCTGCCGAAGCAGGGGACACGGGTTCGTGCCCCGGTCCGGGAAGATCCCACATGCCGCGGAGCGGCTGGGCCCGTGAGCCATGGCCGCTGAGCCTGCGCGTCCGGAGCCTGTGCTCTGCAACGGGAGAGGCCACAGCAGTGAGAGGCCCGCGTACCACAAAAAAAAAAAAAAAAAAAAGTATTTTCTTACTTAAAAATAGCAAGGGACAACTCTAGAACTAATAAGTCTAGCATCTCAATCAGGTAGAATGACTCAAAGCATTTAATAAGGCTATGTGACTATATTATTCAAATTTGGTTTATATAAATTCCCTTTTTCTTTCCTCCCTCCTACTGCATCCACCTTTGATCATTCCACTGTTCATTAGAAATTCTACCACAGAGGCAAGGTAGGAGGAAAAATTAAAATTAACTCACTTTCCGATGTTGATTTCAGGTTTGACACAGTTTATAGGCCATTATAAACTTTTCAAATCCTTTTTTAGTCTAACTCAAAAAGCCCCTTTTAACAACGCATTGCACTATATATTTCAGAATTGCAATACAACACTCTATTTTCTCCTGAGATATCAAGTTTAAAATTGACTTTACAAATGCTAATTCCTGGATTTAAAAATACAGCTTAACTAATATTCCATCTTGGAAATTTAAATCACTAATACAAACAAGTTAAATCAATAATCCACATTTAATAATCATAATAAACTTTAAAAGAACATAATGCTTAACTAATAACATGCTGATCAAGTTTTTTTGGTTTTTGGCTGCACTACGTGGCTTGCAGGATCTCAGTTCCCCAACCAGGGATTGAACCCAGGCCCCCGGCAGTGAAAGCAAGGAATCCTAACCACTAGGCCACCACGGAACTTTTCTGATCAAGTTTGTTAAAAGCACAATGATGGGGCTTCCCTGGTGGTGCAGTGGTTAGGAGTCCACCTGCCAATGCAGGGGACATGGGTTCAAGCCCTGGTCTGGGAAGATCCCACATGCCGCGGAGCAGCTGAGCCCGTGTGCCACAACTACTGAGCCTGCGCTCTAGAGCCCACGAGCCACAATGACTGAAGCCTGTGTACGTAGAGCCCATGCTCTGCAACAAGAGAAGCCACCTCAGTGAGAAGCCCGCGCACCTCAACAACAACAAAAAAAGAGTAGCCCCAAGTAGAGGAAGCCCGCGCACAGCAACAAAGACCCAACACGGCCAAAAATAAACAAATAAATTAAAAAATAAAAAAAATTTAAAAATTAAAAAGAAGCACAAAGGTGGAACAGCTGACAGATGAGAGAATCATATCCAAAAAGATTTGGACAACATCTATGATGGACCAAATCTAACTCCAGAAATCATTACAGGGATAAATTCAAATAAATTCAAAGTTCTGCACTTAAATGTGAAAAAACCAACAAAAATCAACTGCTTGAGTATTTAAAGGGAGGCAACAGATAACAGATGATAATTATCAGTTCTGTATGGATCCAGAACTGATGACCAATATTAGATTAAATATTAGAAAAACTTTTCTAACAACTAAAGCCGTCCAAAAATTAAATTAGCTTCTTCTTGAGAAAGGAGTTTCTCTTTGACAGGTTCAAGCAGAAGCTAAGCAACAACTTGAAAAGAATATTTTAGAGTGGAAAACAGATAACTAATTTCTAAACTGTGTTTTAAATCTGATTTTGGATGCATATTATGTGTCTAAATTAATATAAATCCTGACAATACAAAAGATGATTTTGTCTCCCAACATGTCCAAATCCCCAGTAAGTGACAAGTATTGCCACTTTTGTAGGGTTTTTTTAATGAGTAAAATGGGTAGGCCTTCACATCCTCCACAAGTGGCTCATGTTAGAAACTGAAGGACATCAAAAACATCTCTTTCTGGCATCTATTACACTTAGAATAAAATCCAAGTACCTCAGCCATAAGATCCTGCCTACCTCTCCAATTTCATCTCCTCCCACTTTCCCACAAGGTCTTCCCTCTTTCTAGAACCTGCCCATTTCATTCATACCTCAGTTCCTTTCCAATTCCATTCCCTTTGCTTGGAACGCTCTTAAGTCAGCTCACTGGCCAATCTTTTGTCATTTATCTTATACCTCAAGTCATCCCCTCAGAAAGTTCATCCCTGACCACCCTTACTAAGGTTTCCGTTTTGTACCGTTACCTTCTTTTATTTTCTTCCTAATTCTTTTCACTATCAGAAATAATATTTTCACACAACATGAAACAATCTCACAAACATAATCTTGAGTTTAAAAAGCTAGACACCAAAGAATGCACACCATGTGGTTCAATTTACAAAAGGCTCATAAATAGACAAAACTAATCTGTGGTGTTAGAAATCAGGAAAGAGGTTACCTTTGGGGAGGAAAGGGGATGGCGATTGGGAGAGGTCTCCAGGAAGGTCTTCTGAGAAGATGCTGTGAATGTTGCTTCCTGATTTGAGTGGTGGTTAAAAGATGTGTTTACGTAATGATAAATCAACTAGTTACAATTTATGATTTGTGTATTTTCTTGTACGTTATATTCCAATTAAAAAGTATAAAGGAAATTACATTTATTTGCCAACTAGAATAGAAGCTCCAGGCAAGTAGGGATCCTCCTACCTTAGTCGTGGCTTGGTTCCCTGCGCTTAGAACAATGTTGGCAGAAAGCAGGTGCTCATAAAGTATTATATTTGCTGAATGGAGATCTTCGTGTGTGAAGGGAAGTACCTAATTTTACTGAGTCCTTTATGGTTAAAGATATTATGTGAGACTTTTAACCGATCTCTTCTCCTTGAACAGTAAAAAGGGTTATTACTTTTCCCATCTGTAAAGCAAAGCACAGTAACTTCCTAACCCATCCTCGCTCCACGAAGTTGCCACGCGGGCAGCAGAGGAGTTTTCCGTCCTACTTTGCCCCGAGGGTGCGTCTGGACAGAAAAAAAAAGTCTGCCGTTCACGTCCCAGGGCCGAACTTGCTCCTTTCAGCCTGAAAGGTCCCTCCCCCAGGTGGACACCACAGCCACGGAATACTGCTATCCCAGGTGAGCACGTCTCGCCAAAGGGACCCCTCCTGATGTGTCTCTCCCTTTCTCCGGCGGGCCAGACCCTCAGGACCGCAGGAACTAGGGTGCCAAGCCGCTCCAGCGCAGGGTCCCCCCACCGTCACCGCGTCCCCCAGCCGACTCCCAAGCGAGCCTGCGGGCTGGTCTGCGGAGGCCTCGCGTGCCGTTCCTCTGAGCGAAGCGGTGCCGGGAGCCGGGCCGCCAGCCCCAGTCTCTCCCCACCCCGGCCGGGCGCCCCAGAACAGCAGGGACCCCACCTCTTACCCCGCAGCCCGCGGAACGCGGGGATTCGCGCCGCAACCGGTCCCAGGAAGGCGCCTGCGCGCTCGCCCCCGCGGCGGAGCGCCCCGCCGGCCTTCCTTCCGCCTCCGCGTGCTCGCGCGCCGCCCGCGTGCCCTGCGCGGGAGGGAGCCCGTCGAGCGTGAGGGGAGGGGCGGGGAAAAGGCGCGGAGAGGAGGCGGCCGGCTTCGGAGGCGGAGCCCCAGCGGCTGGAACCCGAGAGGCCTGGCGTCTGGGTGAGGCTTGGGGCAGGTGGAAAGCCCCTTGCTCTTCTTTCCTGGGATCGGGGCCAAGGCCTGAAAAGCTGCTTAGTCCACGGATTCCTGTCAGGGGCGCGTCCTGGCTCTCTTCCCACAGTGAACAGCCCCATGGCTCGTCCTCACCAGCGGGCAGGAGATCTTCCTCTGGACCTGTGCCCTCGAGGAGCCAGAAAGCCAACCTGCTTTACTTTCCTCAAGCTACATGCCTGCGAAGAAGAAGGTATTAAGGCTGGGAAGTCACTTCATGGAAGAAAGAGTATTGAACGTCCAGCCATTTTTGAGAGACTGTTGGTGATTCAGAAGAGCAGCCCTGCCCTCCAGTAGCCACCACACAATCCCCATCAGTCAGCTTGGATCACCTGTGCCCAAACTTGCAAATCCCCTTCCTTTAGTCAAAGAATGCCCTCATATCCCGCTTCTGAATCTTGCCATTCTGTAAAAGCCAACCCCTCTGTAATCCGTAACTACCAGCAAATATTTGGCTTTAGCTATGGCTTTATACTAAGTGGATCTGAACAACTCTCTGGATCTTGGTTTCTTCATCTATGAAATGAATGAGTGGGCTAGGTAAACTTCCAAAAATAAAACTTCATCCTATTGTGTTTAAAAGAACATCGGCCCTGGAAATATGAAGAAATATGGCCAAGTCCCTGACCTCAAGAGATTTAATTCTCATTGGAAAGTCATTTTCATGCATAAAAGGATAGAAGAACAGATGCTAAATGTCAGATTACTGGTATATGCATTAAGTACTGTAGGAGTTCAGAGAAGAGGGTTCACTGTAAACTAAGAACTATCAGGAAATGCTTTCCTTGGAGAAGTCAGCTGAGCTTTGAAAGAAAGCCTGAGCCTTCATAAGCCAGGAGGATGGGAGTAGGACTCTAGACAAAGGAAATGGTTCAAGCCAAAGTTGTAGCGGTTGAAAAGTGCAGAACATTTCCGCCAGTTGAGATGGTGGGTGATGAAGCTGGAAAGGACTAATTGTGGAGAGTTTTGAATACTAGGCTGTGGTGTTCAGAATTTATTCAGTGATCAGTAAGGGACCATTGACTGACTTAGCATGTAATGACTTTTAGCAAGTGTACAGTAAAGTGTTAGAGAAAATTTAAAGTAGTAATAAGGGATAAGATAAATCAGAGGTAGAAGTAGAAATCTTTTTAGTAGTCCATGCATGATTAGACAAGAGCCAGGACTGAGATGGCAATAGTGGAACTGGAAAGGAAGAGATCAATGCCAGAGGAGGAATATACAGGTCTTGGTAACACAGTAGATATGTAGAAGTGAAACAAAGGAGAGGGGAAAGTCAAGCATGGCTCCCATGGTGTCAAGTCTGAATTACCAGAAGAACTGAAAGATCTAGAGAAGCCTAAAGGAGAAACTGGCTTGGAGGGAAATATGATGCATTGTATTAAGTTTGAGGTGACATCAAGACAACAAAGTAGTAATATTCAAGTACCAGTTTTGAATCAGAGCCCAGGAAAGAAGTTGGGGCTGAAGATAGAGATATGAACATCTTTCATTTGGCTGAAGAAACATGGAGATGGTACAAAAAGAAAATAGACAACCATACTTGAGTACACACATATTTAAGGCCAAGAGGAGAAAGGCAAGCTGATGAAGGATATTAGGTGGGTAGGAGGAAATCCAGTACATCACAGGATCATAAATATTAAGCATCTTGTGAATAAGAACTGTGTTTGGCAGACCAAAAATCATGTTTTATTAAATCTAATTGGCTCTGTCAGTTGTAAGAAGCACCGCTATTTTATGCACCACTGAGAGAGAAACAAAAGTTACCATCTAAACTTACTATGATTGTAAAACACATATAATTTCAGAAATATCAATACATGATAAAAGATGTATCTTCAAATGATGACAGTTGGTATCAGTCTCTCCTTTCTGCCTCCCAACCCAATAGCTTCTGACACAGTATTTAGAACAAAGTTGATGCTTAAAATATTCATTGAATAAATAGTGGAAGGAACGTCAAAGCCTCTAATTCATACCTGAACTGCCCCACCACTACATCTGTATACCTACTCCTGCTCTTTCTCTCCACTAGGTACTATCACCTCTGAATGTCCAGTGCCTATATATAACAGATGCTCAGTAAATGTATTTTGAATGAGGTCATTAGGGTAGAACCGAATTCATTATGACTGGTATCCTTATAAGATGAGGAAATTTGGCAACAGACATGCCTATGCGCAGAGGACAATGTGAAGACATGGAGAAGATGGCAGTCTACAAACCAAGGAGAGAAATCTCAGGAGAAACCAACCCCACTGACACCTTGATCTTGGACTTCTAGCCTCCAGAAATATGAGAGTATACATTTCTGTTGTTTAAGCCACCCAGTCTCTGGTTTTCTGTATGGCAGCCCAAACAAACTAGTACATACCTTATCAAAGGTACTCTGAATACTCAATGTACTAGGCAAACTTCCTCACACAAATCATACTTTTATAGTAGTTTCTAGTCCTGTCCCTAGATCACTTTCACTTATTAAGAAAACAAGCCCTTTTCTATATCAAGCCCAGGACTTCCCTGATTCTAGGTGAAAACCATTCATCTGATCATAGCTGTTTTCTGAAATAATTTTTTCTTCTCTGTACATCTTCCTCAATTGACCCTTATATGTCATTTGCCATTCTCCTGAAATCTCCAGGTTTCATCATACCTTTGCCTCCTCCAGGGAATAAGTCCACCTAAGCAGCATAGAGTTAGAGTGAACCTCCAAATTTCCATATAGCCATTGGCAAAATAGTGTTCTCTTTTATATGCTAAAAGTTGTTCATATCCAATTCACTTGATCCTCACAATAACCCTGAGAATGGTAGAACAGGTATTATTATCCTTTTTGGACATACAAGGAAACTTGAGATCAACATTTCCCTAAGTATGTTCCACAGAACTGTCATTCAGTGTGATACCTATTGTCAAAGAAAAAAAAAAGGTAAAAGAAAAGTATGGGGACCGTCTCTTGATACAGAGATAAGTTTGAAAACAATGGGTTACACAAATCTAAAAAAGGATTCTTTACTCCAGGTTTTCTCAGAGGCTTTTGTGTGTTATTATAAGTCATGACTCTCCAAGAGAATACAGAATTTTCAGACATTAACCATGAAGTCCTATCCCCACACCCCAACCCAACTCTGACATCCCACCCTACAGAGTGGTTCATGAAACACACTTTTTGGAAATGCTGGTTTGAGACATTGTGTAATTTCCCTAAGAAATACAGCAAATAGATGTCAGGACTATAATTAAACATGAATCTTTGTTACTTTCATTCATTTTCATTTTTTGCACCCCTAAAAAAAGACAAAATATTGATGAAGACTGTCCTTAGTATGATTATGAACTTTGAAAATTAAGTTAATTATAAAACAAAATTAAGTGGAAAAAAATAAATCCCCCAAAACCAGAAATAGAATGAAACAAAAGAAATTTGGATACAACGTGTATCCAATTGGTGGCTCAACTACACAGAGAATAAATGTTCCAAGTGACTTTAGTATTTCTTCTTTTTTGGCCATGCTGCGTGGCTTGAGGGATCTTAGTTCCCCGACCAGAGATCGAACAAGGGCCCCCAGCAGTGGAAGTGTGGAGTCCTAACCACTGGACCACTGGGGAATTCCCCCAAGTGACTTTAAAACACTGTAATTTAATGATGTATCCCAAGTGCAATATACCCTAAGAAAAAAAAGATCTGTTAAAAAAATTAAATGATTGTTGTTAGTAACTCATGTTGTTGGCATTAGGATTAGCGTTAGAATAATAAATTCTAAGACTACTGTATGTGTAAAGTGGGGTAAAGAAAATGAAGATTTATGTGGTATTCAGATTCTACCATCCCGGTATTTTGATACCAGGATTCTTGGTGTGGGAAAGGAGTAAAAGGTGTAAGATAGAAGTTAAGTATCAATATGAACTTATGATTTATTTTACCTAATTACTGAGGAGAAAAAAGGGAGGGAGAGAGAAGGGGAGGGAAGGAGGGAGGGAAAGGGAGGAAGGGAGGGAGGAAATATTTCCTAGCTCTTTTTACTGAAAGACTAAAAACAAAGACCAACTCAATGAGCATCCTTAGCATACAGACTGTAGTCTTGAAACACCATTTCTACTAAAAATGAAAGGGAGATCACAGGAGAAGTAGCTAATTACAGGTTTGGAAAAGAAATACATAAAAATAAATCTGGAAACTTTTGTTCACCAGGTATCAAGGAAACTATCAAAGACTACTAGGGTCAATGTCAGAAAGACCACAGAGCCACCTTGAAGAGACTCCCAAGGGCCACAGATGGGACACACTGAGCATCAGTAAGCATAATAACTACAGTGGACTGAAACACATCAAACGTGAACTGTCTGTCACATTGTCCATGTGCTCATAAAGATACTTTAAAAAAAGAAAAGGTCACCAATGGAGGAAGCTAGCAAGCCACTCATTATTTTGACAACTGGTAAATAAAGAAAAAGAATCAAGTAGTTATTCTGTCTTTGTTATGTAAATTATTCCGGTGGGTAGCCAAATAGTTGATACGGGAAAGATTCTCTTTATAGAGTATTCAATTTACCTTTCTCTTCCCTCTCCCCCTCTTCCTTCCTCTCCCTTCCCTTCCCTCTCCCTTTTTACACACACACACAAACACACTCACGCACACGCACAGAATTACCCTTGTTTCAAACCACCAAATAGCCTTATAGATGAGATGAACTGTTTTGGGAACTTCAGAAACTAAGCCCCTATTTGAAAGAGACCAAAGTGGAATCAACATAAAACTGCATTATCTACTGTGAAAGTATAATTATTTAAATTTCTTTACTGCTTAAATGAAGCTAATCAAGTTCATCTATAATTACTTATGGATATATTCATTTATTCAACAAATAGTTTTTGAATAAATAAACTGCCCTTAAGGTGTTTATAGACCAGTATTGTATACAGCCCAGGAGAATATAAATTATTGTTATATCTGCTGTCAATTTCAGATGCCACTTGGAATTACTCTCATACAAATACAGAGTTTTCAACTGTATATATGTACATAATCATACATATAGTTTTGTCAATTTGGACCATAAAAGAAATAATACATGTTCCTGCCATATAGTTGGAATGGTGTTATTGTCACAGAATCTAGGAACAATTCTAAGAACATCATTTTTATATCTTTATTTTTATCCAGATGTTATTTAAATAAGACAGAAGAAATATAAATGTATAAAGGTCCACAGGTATAATTTGGTATGGAAGTCTAAGCTTTATAAACTCATAAGATTTTAAAATTCTGTTTTTAAAAGTTATTAAAATATAGGATGGTGCTTATATCTTTACAGATAAAAAGAGATCTTTAATGTGGCAATGCAATATATTCATTGGTTCATGGACCCCCAAACCTCCAAGGAGTGTCACAAATCTACATCTCTCTCAGTCCAGGACTTTGAATTTAAATTTAAATATATGATATAACTTAGCCCAACATATTTTGGAGAATTATAAACATCTATAATTTCCAATAATGAGAAACACGGATGGGCCAATGTTTAAGTAGATTTGTAAAGCCAATGTGATAACACAAATGCAACTTTATTACTTTATCTTCAGTGTCTTTCACAGGTGAGTGGATTGTCACACTCTATTATGTGGCCCACAGATCCATTGGCTAGAGCTATCGTGGTACTTGTCTAAAATGGTCTTTTAAAATGAAAATTTGGGCTAAATATAAAGGAGGCAACCTGCCAGTAAGAACTATTCAAACCAAAAAGTCTCCCCAAGGGAAATGAAAAGAACTCCGTTTTAAAATCGTATAAATCAAGATGGTAGGAGGTTCCAACTTGTAAATTTTACAGTAAATACATCAAGATTTAAAGTCAGATTTTTAAGTAAATTTTTATTTGTAGTAAAGAATGAAAGTCCATACCAGAAAAACAGGTAAATCACAAAATAAAGCCTTTGCTTCCTAGCTTTTGCTCACCAATTTTTTAAAAAGATTACCAAACTAAAAAAGAGCTCTGAGGAGAGGGGCAGGACACAAAATACGTAGGGTGTGATTTTTTTTTTTTTATCACCATTTTGTTTTACAGTGGGTTTGGGTTTGGTTTTAATGAGAAAGGAGATGGCAGATATTGTCAGTAGTAGCACTCTGCCTCTAGGAACTTGGATTTAAAAATCTAAATGAGAGGGGCTTCCCTGGTGGCGCAGTGGTTGAGAGTCCACCTGCCGATGCAGGGGACGTGGGTTTGTTCCCCAGTCCGGGAGGATCCCACGTGCCGCGGAGCGGCTGGGCCCGTGGGCCATGGCCGCTGAGCCTGCGCGTCCGGAGCTTCTGCTCCGCGGCGGGAGAGGCCGCGGCAGTGAGAGGCCCGCGTACCGTAAAAAAAAAAAAAAATCAGATACCACATGTGCCCAATAATAGTAGCTATTATATATCTCCTGAATGATTTTCATAAAATGAAGGGAAGAACCTAGGTGCTTTGATAGTGTGAAGGAAAATAATCCTTTCTGTATATGCAGTGAAGGCAGGTTTGGAAAAAACTATCTATAAAAAGTTATTTTCTATAATTGATGGAGTTAGTTTTCTGGAATAAGAGTTGAACTGAACAGAACTAAACTATTATTGAATCCACAGTAGTCAGTTCATAACCTCTGGGTGCCCTTTCTCCTCTAGGATTTCTTTCAGGATCTGGAGAAGAAGAGGGCTAGGAAAAGGAAAACATCCTCTCCCTTCAGTTGACACCTGCAACGCAAGAACATATGATAAGAAAAATTAAAAACAAACAAACAAAAAACAGCCGCAAGTTTTTCCCAAAACCCCTATACAAAGCTGTAGTAGAGTATCGTTGTGTTTACTATCCAAATAATGGAGCTCTTGTTCTTTATAATTGTTCTTGGGAAAGATTGGAACTATTGCATTACCCTAGGTATGCATTTGGGCTGATTGCGAGGTTGGGGCCAGAGAGTACTAAATCCTATTCAAATAAATGAGGGGGCTGGAGAAGAAAAGTGTGAACAGTGATTCTCCAAAATAGACCCCAGTGAAGTGCAATTATGATTTATCAGATACCCTGCATTTTCCTCTCCATAGACTTCTACAGAATACTGTGGTTTAAATGAAATGCACCAAGGCTGGTATCTAGTTACATTAAGCCCTAATTTGACTCTTTGGTTTGTTCTCTGCTGGAAGTTTTTCTGTCTGTGTATACTTCTCTTCCCAAATGAATTTTCCCTAGAGGCATCAGGGAAGTGGAAAGTCTTTCTCTGGAGGCTCCTTTTTTAATTTTTGCCTCTTACTTTTTGTAAAATACTCAGTTCCTTTAATCCATTTCACAGTGTAAGATTTAATTACATTCTGGTTTGCTGTTTTCCTGGTCTCTCCTTGGTGTTACCGATTTGATCAAAACCACCAAGTAGAGATTTTTATTGCGTCCTAAAACCTAAGACATCCAGATCAAATTTTGGAAAACTTTGTGTTCTTAATAAACTTCTCTACTTTCCCAGCACGCTTATCTTACATTGAATTAATAAAGTTTTGGTAGTTGTTTAAATAGATTAAATGTCACACTTTAAATAGAAAGAGAAGGCTCTGCCTAACTGACCTATTTTTCATCTGTGATTTAGAAAACGGTGAGATTAGCATGGATATTGCATTTTCAAGGACCTCACCACTATTAAATAGACTGTTAAGTGCATTTTATGGCTGAAGAGTCTGTTCCCAGTTAAGTCTACAAGACGTGCTAAGTTCATCTCTACCTGCTACATTGAGCATTCACTGACTAAAATACTTTCCGTGGATGTAATACCTATGCTCTGTATCTTTTAAGTATATAACTTTAAATATTTTAGGACTAGTAAAACATAACTCAATAAAAGTCCCAAGAATATGTGTTGTCCCTCAAGAAAAATACAGTGTTCTTATTTATCCAATGATATACATCCTGTGCTCCATTAGCTGCTGCATATCATAAGGTGACCAGATGTTGAAAAAATAACATAGACACTCATAAAACGAGACTCCAGGTCTTATTTAAACCAAAAAAGCAACAATAACTGGTTAAAACTGCATCCTCACATCAACTCGTTCTCAGGATTTCAAGGCTCTGAAAGGAGTAGTTTATGGGCTTCTGATGAACAGAAATATTTTACCACTCATTCTTACTGCAACTTGGGCCAACTTGAACATTTTTCTCTTGTTGTTATCTTTTAAGGAACTTCTGCCTGGCTGTTTGCCTTTTTATTTAGGTGATCTTTGAACACAAAAGAAAATGTCAATGAATGAACATAAGATAAATCTTTAATATAAAAATTAAAAATACATAAATTAAGAAGTTATCTTCCTGTGTCTCCCCCTCTTTCATCAAAGTTTACAATCTATTGTATTGTGTTAGCAAACCCAAAAAGAAGTAAGTCTGTTAATGGATAATTCTGTTAGAAAGTCTACTTACCTGCTTTTGCTTCCTTGGCATGCTAGAACTTTGATTTTAATTGTTCGGTAGACTCCATCTAATCCAGATATCCATACGTAATAATGATTACAGGGATTCTTCAATTCAGAACTTTATGTACCCCAAAAATCCCCTTATAGGGAAAAAATGACTATCTGTTCTGAGGGTTCCCAATAACCCAGACATGCATCTTAAGCATTTAAACCTTTTAAATTCCCCAACTTCCACTTCCTGTGAAGAAATTCTATTAACCACTCTATATATAGAAAAAGTTTCTTTTGGTTCTTCTTCCTTTCTGCCACAAATGATACAGCCTTTACTACTCTGCCCAGCTGGCATTACTACAATTGTTCTGCTATATTCTTATTCCACTTTGCTAATATCTCCCTTACAGCATCTAATTCATTCCTCTTTGTGTTATAGTTAGCTATATACATGTTTGCCCCCAACAAGAATTTAAGCTTCTTAAGAGGAGAGTAAATACCTTATTCTATTTTATATTCTTTACAATTGTCAGCACAATATTTTGAATTACTGGGTTCACAATAAACATTTTGCTGAATTAATTAAAAATTCATTAACCAACCAATTAATAATAAAGATTACATTAATTAAAGACTAAGCAGAGCTGTTAGAGAACACTTAAATTCCCAGTGGAATCAACAAGAATAACTTGAATATACTTGACAGTACATTTGGTTTTTTGTTTGTTTGTTTATTTATTTATTTATTTATTTATTTATTTATTTTTGGCTGCGTTGGGTCTTTGTTGCTGCACGTGGGCTTTCTCTAGTGTGGCGAGCGGGGGCTACTCTTTCTTGCGGTGCATGGGCTTCTCATTGTGGTAGCTTCTCTTTGTTGCAGAGCATGGGCTCTAGGCACGCGGGCTTCAGTAGCTGTGGCACGCGAGCTCAGTAGTTGTGGCTCACGGGCTCTAGAGCACAGGCTCAGTAGTGGTGGCACTGGGGCTTAGTAGCTCTGTGGCATGGGGGATCTTCCTGGCCCAGGGCTGGAACCCATGTCCCCTGCATTGGCAGGTGGATTCTTAACCCCTCTGCCACCAGGGAAGTCCCAGTACATTTGTTTTTTAAAATATCCCAAGAGGAAAAATCATCTAGACCCATTTGAACATTTCATAAAGCAATTTTAACCAAGTTATTTATGACTTGGTGAATTATTTATTCTAGAGATACACTAAGGTTATGTTTCTTTAAGAAAAATGGAGCAATGAGACTAGATAACCTAGATAATTCAAATTCCCATTTTACTTTTCTCAGAATTGTTTCTTGGATTCTTTCTTTAGTCTTTTCCTTTGCTTGGTTGAGCTATAACCTTTAAAGTTCTTAAGTATAAAAGCAGTAGAGCTATGTTGTCAGGTTCTCTAGAACAAAGATCACTAATAAGCTTTGTTTGCAAAAAGGAATCCTATTGTGGAATTAAGAGTACACGCCTGGAAGCCAGAGACCTGGTTCTAATCCTGGTGCTGTTACTATGTTATCTTATCCAAAATACTTTACCTTTCTGACCACAGTTTCCTTTTTTGTACAATTAGACGGTTTTTATACTAATCTCCAAAGTTCCACCAAATTATTAAAATACTATAAATTTATTACAAATAGCATTGATACTTATTTTTTTATTGAAGTATAGTTGATTTACAATATTGTGTTAGTTTCAGGTTGTACAGCAAAGTGACTATATATATATAGTCCCCTGTGCTATACAGTAAATCCTTGTTGTCTATTTCTTATACAGCAGTGTATATCTGTTAATCCTATACTCCCAATTTATCCCTTCCCCTGCTTCCCCTGTGGTAACCATAAGTTTGTTTTCTATGTCTGTCAGTCTCTTTCTGTTTTGCAGAAAAGTTCATTCATACTGTTTTTTAGATTCCATATATAAGTGATATCATATGATATTTCTCTTTCTGACTTACTTCACTTAGTATGATAACCTCTAGGTCCATCCATATTGCTACAAATGGCATTATTTCATTCTTTTTATGGCTGAGTAATATTCCATTATATATACGTACCACATCTTCTTTATCCATTCATCTGTTGATAGACACTTAGGTTTCTTCCATGTCTTGGCTATTGTAAATAGTGCTGCTATGAACATTGGGGTCCATGTATCTTTCTGAATTAGAGGTTTCTCTGGATATATGCTCAGGAGTGGGATTGCTAGATCATATGGTAACTCTATTTTTAGTTTTTAAGGAACCTCCAAACTGTTTTCCATAGTGGCTGCACCAATTTACATTCCCACCAACAGTGTAGGAGGGCTCCCTTTTCTCCACATGCTCTCCAGCATTTACTATTTGTAGACTTTTTGATGGTGGCCATTCTGAGTGGTGTGAGGTGATATCTCATTGTAGTTTTGATTTGCATTTCTCTAACAATTTGTGATGTTGAACATCTTTTCATGTATTTGTTAGCCATCTGTGTGTCTTCTTTGGAGAAATGTCTATTTAGGTCTTCTGTCCATTTTTTTGATTGGGTTGTTTGTTTTTTTGATATTGAGTTTCATGAGCTGTTTGTATATTTTGGAAATTAATCCCTTGTCAGTCACATCGTGTGCAAATATTTTCTTCCAGTCTGTAGGTTGTCTTTTCATTTTGTTTATGGTTTCCTTTGCTGTGCAAAAGCTCATACATTTGATTAGGTCCCACTTGTTTACATACTTATTTTTTTAATTAAGTAGCCTTTGATTGGAAAGAGTAATATGTGTGTGTGGTAGATTAAAATTGGCCACAAATTCTTCGATGCTCTTCCCTGTAAGAGATAGAGTCTATTTCCTCAGTCCTTGAAGCTGGGCTGGCCATGTGACTTTCTCTGACTAACAGAATACGGCAGAAGTGTTGTGTGAGTTCCTATGAGTCTAGGCCTCAAGAGGCCTTGCAACTTCAGCTCTTACTCTCCTTGAACACAGGCATCATGTCAAGAAGCTGAGGCTGACCTGCTAGAGGCAGATGGCACACATGACAGCCAGCATCCACAGCCAGACACTTACATGAGTCCACGTTAAATCATCCAGCTCTTGTCCAATCACCAGACGCCTGCAGCCACATGACCAAGAGAAGACCAGGAGAGCTACTTGGTGAGCCCAGCCCTAACTGCTCACCCTTAGAATTGTTACCAAAGAAAATGGGTGTTTAGTCACTAAGTTTTGAAGTGATTTGTTATATATAGCAATAGATAACTAGTATAATACCACCAGTTAAAAAAAAAATCAGAACAAGCAAAAATATGTCTTCCTTCCTCCCAAAAGCCTGAGTTCCCATCCCCAGAGACAAAGTCCCCACAATGGGAGCATATTCTGCACACTGCTCTGCATCTTGCTTGATTCCTTTAATATAATATGGAATTTATATCAGCCATATAAATAGCATTGGAGCATTCCATTATATGGATAATATAGCATAATTCATTTAACCAGTCCCCTTCAGATGGACATTTAGGCAGTTTCTGCTTTTTTGTTATTTACAAACATTGATACAATGATCATCTTTGTACATATACATCTATGCATACATGTATACCTATATTTCTTTAGGAGGTGGGGATGGGGATCGAGGATGGTACTCCCTCACTCAGATACTTGGAAAGTCCACACCAACAAACAAACTTCTATCCAACAGGCAGGACTAGTAAGGAAATCCTACTGCCCAGTCAATGCCAATGAGGGTGATCCCTACTAAAGCCAATTTAATTTTCTTTTTTTAGCTTTTATTGCTCTGTCAAAGTCACTCTGTTGTTCTCAGTGCTGTGTGTTTCTTCTGGTATACCATAGCAGGCTTCTGAACTTTTGTCAAAAGCTGCAGTTGCCATATCCTTTGCTCAGACATCCATTGTATGCCAGGGAGTCTATCAAAGCTTCTGACTATGATCACCAATCTCGTCACTGCCTCTCACTGAGGAAAGCCTGTCCCCACAAGAGAACTATCAAGCAGGTAAACACTGATAAAAATCATACCTAGATTTCTCTGCATTATATCCCTAATAGGATACTTGATTTTACCTCTCTTTCCCCTCTCCACTCCAGCTCTCACCTTCTTTTGTGCTTTCTAGGGCCCTTCTTCTGACTAAGTTTTCAGCTTTCACTCGTTCTTACAGTTTGGGAGCAGGCTTGACCCTCTCCACAAATGCCTGATGGGAAGAATCCACTTATGAAAAACACAGGCTTCCCGTGCTCTGGTTCAAGGCACACACCAGTACTCCCCAACCAAAGGCACTCAAATGCTCTCCATTATCATTTTCCAAAAATACTTGAACCCCAGATTATGAGAAGCCCAGTTTCTGAGACACTCCATCACTGTGCCTCAGGCTGCTGTGGGTGAATGACATTCAGCACATAGGACCAAGATTTTCCCATAGCCCTTGCTTCCAGATGAAAGGCACCTTCAATCGTATACTCCCAGGTTCTACACCCCAACATTACCTCTTATGCTTTCATTAATAATGAACTGAACCAGACTTCCCTGGTGGCGCAGTGGTTGAGAGTCCGCCTGCCGATGCAGGGGACGCGGGTTCATGCCCTGGTCCGGGATGATCCCTCCTGCCGCGGAGCGGCTGGGCCCGTGAGCCATGGCCGCTGAGCCTGCGCGTCCAGAGCCTGTGCTCCACAGCGGGAGAGGCCACAGCAGTTAGAGGCCCGCGTACTGCAAAAAAAAATTAATAATAAATAAATAAATAAATAAAATAATCAACTGAACCCATCTACAAAACAAATGAAGCTGGAAAGTGAGATACATTCCTACTCTCCCCTGCAGGTACAAGTAGCCATTGTGTCCAAGTTCTGGTCAGTGATGTGTATGCAGAAGTCAGCTGGTAGGGCATCTGTGAATGTTTTTTCCTTTTCTAACAAAAGGGGTAAATGCAGTGTGTTCTGCCCTTCTAGCTCCTATCTCTTCTTCCTGCATTAAATACAAAAATACCTGGAGCTCTGACAGCCATTTTGCAACCATGGGTGATGTATTAATTTTCTATTGCCAAATTACCACAAACTTAGTAGCTTAAAAAAAAGACAAATTTATTATATTACAGTTCTGGAAGTTAGATCTTTGCCACCTTTTAAAAGCTGCCTGCATTCCTTGGCTCACGGCCCCTTCCTCCATCTTCCAAATCAGCAGCATAATATCTTCAAATCTCTCTGTTTCTCTGACCTCTGCTTCTTTCAACACATTTCCTTCTCTGACTCTGACTCTCTTGCCTCCCTCTTATAAGGACCATTGTTTACATTAGACCTACCTGGATAAACCAGATTACTCTTCCCATCTCAAGATTCGTAACTAAATCACATCTACAGAGTCCCTTTGGCCATCAAAAGTTATATATTCATAAGTTTTGAGTATATGGATGTGGACTTCTTTGGGGAGTTTTTATTCTCTCCACCAAAAGTAATATGCATAATGACCAAAAGCTGAGGATGATAAAACAGAAAGATAGAAGAGCCCACATGCTTGATGACATTACAGAATCACAGTACCAGTCCTGGGCTGTATACCTCTACGTAGTAATATGTCTTCATTGCTTAAGTCACCATTAATTGGGTTTTCATTTTCTTGCAACTGAACACATTCTAACTGGTACATTGTTTTCATTGTGCAAGATTTAACGTGATTCCTGGGCAGATTCTTCCACATAGAACAAGATGGCCACCAGTAGCTTCAAGATTACCTTTTACCAACTTCACAGCCTAGATGGAAAGAGAGAATCTCTCTCACATTAGGTCCAGAAAAAGATCTGGCCTGGCTCTCACTGTCCTAAATTGAGCCAGGGCTGGGCCACATACCAACTCGTGGAGCAGAGATATGGGGTCAGCCCCACCAGAACCTCAAGAACTGAGAATAAGGAAGGGGAAGTTTCACAAAGGAGAACTGGGGTTTTGCTACTAGAAAATCAGCAAATAGATGCTGGGCAGCAAAAGCAACTGAAGATTACTAGAGAAGGTGATACATAAAGTGTTCTTTTCTTGAGCACTTACTATGTTCCAGACACCAGGCTAAGCCATTTTTATTCATTCAAAAAACAGTTACTGAGCACCTACTACATGCTAGGCAGGAGAAAAAGAATGATATGGCTCCTGCTCCCAAGGCAGTTAATATTTGAAGAGTTTACAAGTATTATCTCATTTAATCCTTTCAACCACGATATGACATAGGTATTTTATTTATCCCTACCTAATAGATTAAAACATAAAATGCCATATAGCATAGAGTGCTTAAGTGGCTTGCTCATGGTAGTGAGTGGCAGAGCTGGAATTCAAGGTTTATCTGGGAAGTCTAGCCCTAATCTAATATACATGCTACAAGTATAGATGAGAAGTAAGGTAAAAGGGGATAGCACTGCCCCTAGTGACCTACAGGACCAGGGCTGTTGCAGGGAATGCTGAGGAGCCAGACAAGATACTTCAGTCAAGTTAAAATGGATATCAAGGGCTGGTAGAGAAAAACATATGTGAAAGAAGGAAGACAGACCCCTGTAGCCTGCAGGAGTGAAAGGGAGCTTGGGGACCAATTATATATTTCATTTCATTTTTTACATAAATGAGACCTCATCCTCGCTCTTTGCTCCATTTTCACCCCCTATAGTCATTAACTACTAGAACCCAAGGGTTGGAAGATGAGTTATAGAGCTTCTAGTCAAAAGCTCTTCATAACCCAGATGGCAGCCAAAGTCTCCCTGCCTCTTAAGACCAAGCAAAATTGACTCAAACTTCCACTCCACCTGCTATGGAATATCGAATGTGCTTTCCAACATCACTGAAAAAACCTAGGTACTTATCCTCATGGAAGCTGCTTTTGGCTCTAACTTGTTAGTTTTCCAAGTTGTTGGTCTCTATATTGTTGCTTCTTCTTCATCGCAGCCTTGTCATCAATTCAGACGTGTAATTCAACCCAATTAATACACTAATCTCCTGCACCTCATTTTATACTAAGGAAAAAACTGAGACATGAAGAGGTTAAAAGACTTACACCAAATCATTCAGTTGATGAGGGTCAGGCCTGGGCCAAGATGTCAGGCCTTCTTTCTATTTCATCATTCTGCTCCATCAGGCACCTTTGTGTAGGGCAGAATGGGGAAAAAAAACTTGGGTGACTGTTGCCTCGCCCTTATAACCTCATGTAACTTTATCTCCCAGAGACCCTGTCTCCAAATACAGTCATTTTGAGGTTACAACTTCACACATGAATGTTGAATGGGACACAGTGCAGTCCACAGCACGACCTCATTAAAAGTTAGGAAAAAACCAATGTGTCAACCATAAAAAGGAACGAAATTGGGTCATTTGTAGAGATGTGGATGGATCTAGAGACTGTCATACAGAGTGAAGTCAGAAAAACAAATACCGTATATTAACACATGTATGTGGAACCTAGAAAAATGGTACAGATGAACTGGTTTGCAGGGCAGAAATAGAGACACAGATGTAGAGAACAAACGTATGGACACCAAGGGGAGAAAGTGGCGGCGGGTGGGGGGGGATGAATTGGGAGATTAGGATTGACATGTATACACTAATATATATGTAATAGATAACTAATAAGAACCTGCTGCATAAAAAATAAATAAAATTAAATTAAAAAAAAATCTGTCATCTCAGAAAAACAATTTCACCTGCCTTCTCAACTCTTAATGAAGTCTTAATTATGAAAATAATTAGTGATAAATAAACTCTTAAGTTTTCATTAATAGGGCAAAAGAACTTGCAAATCACCTAACAATCCTTGAGTGCCTAGTATGTGCCAGGCACTGTTACAAACACCTTGCATATATTAACTAAATTCATCCTCACACCACCTTATTAGGTAGATACTATTTCAATTCCTGTTTTGCAGATGAAGAAATGGAACCTGCCCAATATCACACAACTAGTAAGAGGCAAGGCTACGATTCAAACTCAAATAGTCTGGCTCTAAGCCTGTGCTCTTAATTCTAACTCAACATAGCTTATACTTATTATAGTCATTTCCCATTTATTTATGTTGTAAATAAACATGGTTATACAAAAACAATTGGAAAATAATATGTATGAATTATATTTGTATAGCTTATTCACGTAAAGTGCTTAGAACTAATTCTCAATTAAAAAGGAAAAATAGAATTGAAAATTATAGCCAACTCAAGTCAGTAATGCACGAATAAAGCATCCCTCCTAAAAATTTGGGGAGTTCCAGCTATCTGGAACATATAATGGAAACACTGAAATATTGCCAAGTCTTGCCTTTATTAGTAGAATACTAAATTAGAGTCCTCAATGTACCCTAACAACACTTAATTTTTTTTGTAATTATCAAGTATAATTGGAAACAGAAGACCACCCCCAACTAGGATGACCAACTGTCCCAGTTTGCCTAGGACTGTTCCTCTCTTCTAGTCCAGGAAATTTGTAATTCATTTTGTAAATATCAAGTATAATTGAAAACAGAAGATTCACTCCCCCCCCCCCCGCAACTAGAATAACCAACTGTCCCAGTTTGCCTGGGTCTGTCCTTGAGTTCTCTTCTAGTCCAGAAAATTTGCATCTCCTCTGGAACCAGAAACAACTGTACTCATCCAAACATGTTTTTCATTTTTTTTTTGTTTTGCCACGTCTTTGGGTTTTGGTGCTCAAAAGCTAAATATTTAACCTTTTGTTTCTTTTTTTTTTTTTTTTTGCGGTACGCGGGCTTCTCACCGCTGCGGCCCCTCCCACCACGGAGCACAGGCTTCGGACATGCAGGTCCAGCGGACATGGCCCATGGGCCCAGCCACTCCGTGGCATGTGGGATCCTCCCGGACCGGGGCACGAACCTATGTCCCCACATCGGCAGGCAGACTCTCAACCATTGCGCCACCAGGCAAGCCCAACATTTTGTTTCTTATGGTTTCCTTTTCCTGTGGCAGTGGATGATATCCTAGTTTGAACTGGAGAGAGGGATGGGATTTAAAAATAAAAGATTATACCTCAGGAGTCCAAAAAATATTAACAGGAAACAAAATTCTCTGCTATCAAATCCCCAAATTCATCCACAGGGACATTTATCCCAACTCTGGAATCAGCCTGCCTTGGGGAAGGTCCCATTTACCCCCATCAGCTTCTCCCTGGTTGCTTCTCCTCTCTCCTCTCCAAGGCTAAGAAAGTTTATACAATTTGGCCAGCTGTGAGTCTTTACCTATTGTTCCAAAATCAACTGTTAATGATGTAAACTTCCCCCGCCCCCCAGTACTTTGGTTTTTGACAGGCAAGGAGCCCAGTTTCTTTCCAAAAAGTCTTCCTTCCTTTTTGCCATCGACTTCAAAATGTCTGTTTTAAAACTCAAAACTAAGCAGACACTTTTTCCCTCTGAATATTTTTCTGCTATAACAAATAATAGCAGCTAATATACCATATATTTAATAATAATGGTACTACCCCATGGACTTTAGGTAGTACCAAAATGGAAGAGAATTATTATTATTATTTTTTTTTTCCGGTACGTGGGCCTCCCACTCTTGTGGCCTCTCCCGTTGCGGAGCACAGGCTCCGGACGCGCAGGCCCAGCGGCCATGGCTCACAGGCCCAGCCGCTCCGCGGCATGTGGAATCTTCCCAGACCGGGGCACGAACCCGTGTTCCCTGCATCGGCAGGCTGACTCTCAACCACTGCGCCACCAGAGAAGCCCAATGGAAGAGAATTAAATGCAGTCATTGTCTAACAGGAGTTAGTACTCTACAAGTGTGCTGGCCAAGCACTGTTGTGAGCACTTGACATGTATTCTCACAACAACTTCATGAGGTAGGTACTATTATTATCCTCTTATTCCAGATGAAGACACTAAGTGACAGTAAGGTTACACAGTCACGTAACTAGTAAGTGGCAGGGATGTATTTCAAGCAGTCGGGATTCAGATCCATTCTCTATGCCACACTGCTTCTGCCTCTGAGAGGAAATAGAGGAGTTGCAGGAAATTTCAAGGAAAGAAGCAGTGGTTAGCATTTCAGAATATTGCTGCAACACTCTCCTTGAAATGCATCAGAAAAGTAAAATGCAATGATGGATGGATCAAGAATGAATGGTTGGATCAACTACATGACAGAGCAAGTGTATTAAAATGTTAATGGTAAAATGATGAGTATACAGGTGTTTATTGCAAAAGTCTTTCAACTTTTCTGTATGTTTGAAATTTTCCATGACAAAATGTTGAACATCTCCCCCAAATAACTGCAGCACATTTGTACCCTAAGAAGGCAGCTCAGGTGCTTCTTTTTTTTAAAATTCTACTCTATCCAGAACCCCATTACATATGACAGCACATATTTTATTGCTAAATTGTATAGGATAGGCAAAGTGACTCTGAAATAAGAGCAAGCACAGCAGGCTAGCCTGAAGACCTCAAGGAAGAAGTCTAAAAATGTCCCTAAGGAATGTTGCTGTGAGTCACATTGCTATAGATTGTGACAAGTAGAGATAAAAGACTAAATTATTATGTTTAGCCTAGAGAATTAACCAGTAGAAAGCCCCTGTGAAGACAATCAGTAAATCAACATCTTTAAGGAGGGAAGTTAGAAGCTGAATGCAAATTATTCTAGTATTAATATAATAATAAGAAAAGCTAACATTTGTTGAATGCTTATTGTATACCAAGGACTATTCTAAACATTTTACATGTATTAACTTATTTAATCCTCTCACCAACTCTATGAGGGTAGGTACTATTATTGTCCCCGATTTACAGATAAGGTAACTAAGGCACAGAGAGTTTAAGTAACCTGCACAAGGTAACACAGCTGAAAAGTAATGCAGCCAGAATTTGAAATTAGGCAATGTAATTTCCACACTTGTGGCCTTAACCACTCACTCCCTTATACTGTCTCTTGTTAGGGTTTTAAGCAGTTAATTCATAACCCTTCTCTTTCCTACCTAAATTTAAAACCAACTGAGAAGTAGACACAGGAATCAGAGATAAGAAGTATTAGCTTTATTTCTAATGAAATCTAAATTACATGATGTGCAACCAAATGGACTTGCTTATAGTTGCTGAACTAGTCAGACTTTCCTACCCAGTCATAGGAAGTACTAAACAGTTGCAGACCTCAACCACAAGCACAGAGCACGTTCCATGTTCTGCTAAGGTCATGGCATGGCAGAGGCTGAAAGCCAGAAGGCATCCTCTCTGTGAGCAGGCAAGTCCAAAATGTGCGGGAGTAGCTGATCCACAAATGCCTGGTTCATTCTTCTAAACTCACCAATGAGAGAAGTTATCCTCCCTCCCTAGGGAGAGGAGGGAGTTAGAGGGAAAGGCTCACATGTCCTCTAGTAAAAAGTCCTTCCCATGGAAACATATTGAATAGGAAATAAGTATTTTCTCACTTAGCACTTCTTAGTTATTAAATTCAGCAATATAAGAAGGAAAAAAAAACTGGTTATACACACACATACACACACACACACAAGTAATGTGGAGGCGTCCCAGAAAGTGTACAAAATATTTGAAATTGCAGAGCCTAGAAGGATAGAAATCTAAGAGGAAAAACTCCTCCCAAAGCAGTATCTAATTGAGATAATCTACTTGAAGGAAACACATTTCCTGGCAGGTGGTAAGTGGTCAACTCATCTTCTTAGCTCCTATCCTTATTATTATGATTATTGTGCTTATTGTTCTGTACTCAACCACAATTCACTTTCTGTATGCAACATAGAATAAAACCATTTAAGTGGATTCCTGGCCAAGTCTTGTCCAGAGGACAGAAACATTTTACATTTTATAGCACTGTGAATTTTGCAAAGCACTTTAACATATATTATCTCATTTGATTCCCAGAACAACCCTGGTAAGGCAGATATTATAATGGAAGTTGCTTTTTGTCCAGGAACTAAAGTAACATGTAAGGTAAAAAAAAACCAAATATAAAAAAAATTAGTCACAAACTCCCTTAAATTTGCCCTTACAGTATAGAAGCATACCATCGCTCCCTTAATCTAATTGTCAGCTTTTCCACTGTTGGAACAGGTTGATACCTCTTTGGTTGAACTCTAGACATAAGAGCTGGCTTGCGTTTAGAGTCCATGTTGTACAAAAATATAAGGGCAGTATATTTAACCATAGAGATGTCATCCCATTTTCTGTAGCAAGATGCTTACATTGTAAAATGCATAAGGGAAAGGAGACTAACTGCATCTAGCAACTTCATGCCACCCTTTCTTCATCTCCCTCTGTTCATGCCCATTGAATGGAATTCATGGCAACTTCACATTTAAATGATTTTTCATTCTCTCTTTTGTCTTTTTTCTCTCTGTCTCTGTTTCTTTCTCATACTTTTAAAGTGATGTTTGGTTTAACTTAAGCTAAATAGACATAGAATGTCCCTACTAGATTATCATAATCTGAGGTTTACAGTTTCAAGTAACTTAGCCAAAATCATCAGGCAGCAAAAGTCAATCGGCTGACTTCTACCCCATCTTCTTTTAACTGTACAACATCACATCCTCCCATTAACCAGATAGTATAACTGAGGTAGTCTTTACAAGCTGAAAATTAGGTATTTTCCTGATCAGATACAATCTAGGCAGATAGTAACTTCTTTTAGTATAATCTTAGTGTAGTTCTAGAAAAATGTTAAAATTAGTCTACCTAGACCAGAGCTCAGCAAAGACATAAGGCACATGTCCTTGTTCTTGTGAAAGTGCTATCATATCTTTAATGACTATTGTCAAGACCTCTCATCCACAAGACTGAAAAATACCCTGAAAGTGAAAAAGTGATTTACCAAGTGGCACTACAGAGTAAATTGTTTCACATTTGTTAAGTTGTGAGAACACAAAAATGATACCTAGCTCAAACAGATGGAAGGGACAGTGGTATCAGCAATGTTATTTTAAAATATGAAATGTGACAACCATGGGTATATAGTATCAGAGAAAAAAAAAGCTAGCCTCATGAAAATATGACTGCTATTAAATCAGCAAAACTGTAAAGTAATAATAGCCACCATTATTGAACACTCCAAATACATTATCATAGTAAATCTTCATATTATGTTTCCCATTTCATAGATAAGAAAATTGAGATTCAGAGAGACCAAACACCTTTGATCAAAATTACATTTCAGAAATGACAGAGCCAGGATTTGATTGACTGTAGGACTATCAGATCCAAAGCCCATGCTCTTTCCAGATAATCATTCTGTGTCTCAAACCCTCCACAGAATTTTGAAAATACAGTATAGCTATGTCTTACACAGTAAGTTTTTAGCTCTTATAATTTAATAATTTTTTTCTCACACTTCATCTCATTTATGTAAGAATATTTAAAAGCAATAGATAAATAAATGTAACCCATTAAGACTTCCCTGGTGGTCCAGTACTTAAGGCTCTGCACTTCCACTGCAGGGGGCACGGGTTCGATCCCTGGTCGGGAAACTAAGATCCCCAGTGACACACTGTGCGGCCAAAAAAAAAAAAAAAATTAACCCATTAAGTATATATATTGAATATTCTGTACTAGAATATGGTTCCCAAAGTAGAGAGCAGATTCGCTCAGTCTCCTGTGGGGCTTCTTCACTTTATTCCTGGGGCCCCATGGGTGGTGGTGGTAGAGGAGGGTGATTCAGTCTCCTCCCCTGAACTACAATATACACTATCAATATCAGAGGGAAGGAGTCATCAAACTGCTGGAGGCTTGAATGACAGATATCTTGGAAGATCAGATATCTTAAATCAAGACAAAAGTGAAACTAAAGTTTAAAAAAAATCTCTAAATGTTTAAATAGTTACTCAAAAAGATCTGTTACTGGAAATGTTGAAATGATAGTTATAATAGTATAATTCCTCTGTTTCCTTTCTTTCTCTCAGCTAAATTTTCAATAGTGATCTTTACAGAGAAAGACAAATACTGTATGATATCACTTATATGTGGAATCTAAAAAATACAACAAACTAGTGAATATAACAAAAAAGAAACAGACTCACAGATAAAGAGAACAAATTAGTGGTTACCAGTGGGGAGAGGGAAGTGGGGGGCAATACAGGAGTACAGGATTAAGTACAAACTATTATGTATAAAATAATCTACAAGAAGGGACTTCCCTGGTGGTCCAGTGGTTAAGACTTCCTCTTCCAATGCAGGGGGTGTGGGTTCAAACCCTGGTCAGGGAGCTAAGATCCCACATACCTCGAGGCCAAAAAACCAAAACACATAAAACAGAAGCAAAATTGTTACAAATTCAATAAAGACTTTAAAAATGGTCCACATCAAAAAAATCTTAAAAAAAAAAAACACAAAAAAAACCCCAAGGGGGCTTCCCTGGTGGTCCAGTGGCTAAGACTCCTTGCTCCAATACAGGGGGCCTGGGTTCCATCCCTGGTCAGGGAACTAGATCCCACATGCCGCAACCAAAAGATCCCACATGCCGCAACTAAGACCCAGCTCAGCCAAATTAAAAAAAAAGAAGAGAAAAAAAAAGCTACAAGAATATATTGTATAACACAGGAAATATAGCCAATATTCTATAATAAAAAAAAATAGTGGTCTTTATGTTGGCAGACTCCATCAGATACTTTCAAGTTCAATGTCAGGCCTAGGACTAAGAATTAGTCTTGTCCTTTAATCCAATCTGTTAACTCTTATACTCAATTCCCTCCAGCAACAAGAGCAACTTTTATCATAAAATCATAATTCCTGATGTATGTGGAAAGGTGATGCTGTTGAAGTACCATCAATAAAGCAGATGTTTCACAGTGGTTGTGATTAATTTGTGCTGATTTGATACCACCTTGCTCTTGTAACCAACATTTACATTTGTAAAATGGTAGAATTTGAGAGATGGTTTACTGATATAATCTGTAACAGTGGCAAAGAAAGAAGCTAACTGAGCTACATAAAGACTAAATCAGTAAATATACTTCAGTAATAAAAAAAAAACCCACCTAAATCAATAGGGACCACACAAACTAGATATAAATTTGCAAAAAAAAAAAATACATTAAGCGTATAACACTAAAGAGCATATTATCTTGATCCCAATTGGAGGGCAATGACCAAATAATCTGGGATTTTCTTTCTTCTTCTCTATATTAAATACTTGAATCTGTATGAATAACTTTCAGGGAAGCCATCTAAGGTCCTAGTTTCATATGGTGAATGGTTTGGATAACTGACAGGTGAGAGATTAACGTTTATGCCGATGTTCACAGCAATGAAGGATAAATTATATAACTGTTTAAGCTTTTAAAAAATGTCTTTTTTTTTTCTCGTTAAAAAAAAGAATGACATTCTGACAACTATCCTACAGAAATTTTACCACCAGTATAGTCTGAACCCAACCCTGGGAGAGGTGGCAAATAACTGGGGATCTCCAAATAGATCTCAGAGCAGGCCCCATAGACAGCCCTGGAACATGTATACTCAATACAGAATCCTGATACTTTCTCAAAGCTATAGCTTTTGCTCAGTTTTCGCCACAAACAGTAGTCTTAACATAGAGGCCAAACCACGTTGAATTCTTTGTGTGTCAAGATAAAGAAACCCAACACATGACAATATAACATCTTTAGTATTGAAATCTAAGCAAATGACTCTCAAATTCTCTATACTTTACTAAGGAAATAAAAGTTCTATAAAAGAAAGACACTCTAACAAATAAAGCTGCCCCTGTGTGCAATGGATGTTTTGTGAGGTAGCGATTCCTTTTCTACTGGGAGAACTGAAGCAGAGCTGGCTGAAAACCTCGAGGTACTCTAGAGGAGTTTTCTTCATTAGGCTGGAGGTGGAACTGTCTACTGGTACTTTAGGCTAGGCCAAGGAGTTTTCAACTAATTTCACAGTGGCAGAAAAAATATCGCAGAAAATCCAATTATATTATGAACGTTGAAATGTGTTATACTTTTTAAATCTCTAATAAATGCTTTTTAAATTCCTTCATTAAAAAAATTAACACGGGGGCTTCCCTGGTGGCGCAGTGGTTGAGAGTCCGCCTGCCGATGCAGGGGATACGGGTTCGTGCCCCGGTCTGGGAGGATCCCACATGCCGCGGAGCGGCTGGGCCCGTGAGCCATGGCCGCTGGGCCTGCGCGTCCGGAGCCTGTGCTCTGCAACGGGAGTGGCCACAACAGTGAGAGGCCCGCGTACCGCAAAAAAAAAAAAAAAAAATTAACACGGTGTTCATAAAAGCATTTATTATTAAAAGGGGGGACTGAAGGAAAGGAATGGGAAGAAAACAGTCCCCCAAACTCGAGAAAAGCCTCATTCGATCAATAAGCACCCTTCAAGATTCCTCATCCCCACTCCCATGGTCCTAGTCTGTCTTTTACTAGACAAATACTTTTGATCGTCCCCTTCGTGCTCAGCAATGTTAGACGGTAAGGAGCTCACAGGGCATCGTAGACAACGGTTCACTAGCTGGCACCGTGGGCTCCAAGAAGGCGCAAGCGACCTGAACTGGGAGGCTCAGGAAGGCTTCCCGGAGGAGGTGGTGCCTCCCAGATGGAGCTTGAAAGCAAAGAGAAAATTTAAGGTTTGGGGTTGCTAGGTCGCTGCGATCCCCGGCATGCGCCTCTTGCTAGGGTAACGGCGAAAATGTGTTGTTGGTCTTTTGGAGAAAACTGAGTCTCGCTTACCATCTGTCGAGAGGAGAGAGTGGAAGGAATGGAGGGAGGAAAAGAACCAAAACTCCCCTCTTCGATAAGACGTGCACTGCAGCTCCTGTTGCCGGATCCCGGGAAGGAGCGTTCCAAATGCCCACTCCGCTGAAGCGGGAGCAGCTGGGCGGTGATGGCGGAGAGGAGACTTCTTGTCACGCGTTGGCGGCCGTGCGAACAGGCCCAAGTCGAGGGGCACTCCCGTCCCAAGACCCTGGCCTTGTCGCCCGAGTTCTCACGACCCTCCTTAAGGCTATGGCTTAACTAGAACCTAGTAGCGCTGTCCCTGGTTCCCCAGAGATCCTGGGTTGGGGCGTCTCGGGCGCCCTGGTTCACACCGCGGACATTTGTTCCCGTCGCGAGCTTACCCAGCGCGGGCCCCGGGGCGCCGCGGGAGCGGGTGTCGTTTTACGGACGGGTTTCCTCCCTAATCAATTCAAATTCTCTACACCCCCACCCCACCCCGGCCCCCTGCCTCACCCCCAGGCAGAGGGAGCTGGAGTCCCGCAGGCCGAGCCCTAGTGGCTGGCGCAAAGGTGGACCCGGCGTGGGAGGGGGTGGGGGCGCCCATGGAGGCCGACTCCCGACACCCTGGCGATGAGGCTGGACCTCTGACCCTCGGGGTGAGCGGAGCTTCGGGCCTGAAGTTCCCGCCTTCGTTCTTACCCTCCCAAATCCCGAGGCAAGAAGGAGATCTAGCCGTCCGTCCCCGGAGAACCGCTCAGCCCTGGGCGAGCAGAGCGGCGAGGCCCGGGCGGGTTGGGGCGGATCGGGCGCCCAGGGCCGCGGGATCACCCAGGGTCTAGGTCTTGGGTCTTCTGCGAGCTGAGTCCCGCTCGGCCCAGTGTTTCTCTCTCTCTCTTTTTTTTTTTTCTCTCCACTCTTCCCAACCTTCTTTGCCCCACTGTTCGCTTTTTTTCCTTTCCTCAAGGGGGGGCATCCTTCCTGGGTAGAGAACAATTTTTCCTCTGCTGAGTTATTTCCATGGCTTACCCTTGGGCCGCTGAGTGACCTTGGGGAAGTCACTGAGCTTTCAGGAACTGTGTGAAAAGAGGGAAGGCTGCTCTCTAGGGCTGTTTTTCTGAAGATGCCTCCGAAATTTAGCCCCAGAGGACTCAAGGGAATGAAGGTGTTCCCTCTCCCTCCCCATCTCACCACTGATAGGATGGAACTGTGTGCATAAGCACAAAATCATCTGAAAAAGGAGGGCTTTTGGTACGAGTTTTATATTAAAATAAGGGAAGTGACTAACTTAATTCTTATTTTGAAAAATTCGGATGTAAGACAACCCATTGGGAAATAAAAATAAAATGATGCTTTCTACGACTCCTCCGCTGATTTTGCAACATTTCTTTTCAAATGTTGTTATGCGTACGTGCCCCCCTTGGCTGGTGCTGCCCTCGGGGAGCAAAGAATGGCTGGTACATTCCTGAGAGGGCAAGGGGAGGATGTAGTGATGGTTAAGAGAGAAGTTGGCTCTGGGTGTAACTATGCCAACTGTTGGAGGGAGGCAAAGGGAGGGTGGTCTTTTACGCGGGTCTGAGATCTGGTTGCCTTTAATTCGCCCCGAGACTGCGTGTTGCGTTAATGGGCGTCTGTCAGCGGAGGGCTCAGGTTTCCCCACTTGCCTCGGACAGTGGAAGCAAAGGGGCAAAAAGCAAAGTAAACTGCTCAACTAGAAAGAAATATGCCAGGCCTCTAGAGCGGGGGTGCGGACTGAGAATGAGTGGGCACCGCGGGCTTCTCCTCAGGCCCAGGGCGGGGCCGAAGGACTCAAGACCAGGAGGAGACCCCACCTTTGAAAAGCCCCTTCTGACTAGACTCTCTTTTGCTCCATCCTTTCAGATGGCAAGAGACTGGAATAGGTTATGCAGCCCCTCATAGAAAAACCCATTTTTTTACACCTAAAATTTAGTTGTTCAAAACCAAGACAAACACTGCAAGTGTTTGTAACAGAGTTGTTTGTCTTTCTAGAAGCCATTAAGAAACAAATAAACTCCTTACATCCCCTTAGATCTTTACAGTTTATAAAACATTTTTCACTGACACCAACTCACCTAATCCCGTAAGCCCAAGCGACAAATAGACTCCTCATTCTCTTTGTAGAGGCAAGGGAATGGAGAGAAAGAAACCAAGCAGTTTGTCCAAGGTCACAGTCAGGAAGTACCTATTCCCTGATTGGGACGCCCCCCCCCCCCCGCCGGAAGGCATGTCTCATTCCACTGCTTCCAGTCATTCCCTCCCATGAAATAGACACACACACAACCGCCACGCGACCTGGGCACTCTGAGAACACCTTCCAGCTTCCCCATCCACCTCCCAGAGAGGAGTTCATTTACTAATTATGCTGCAGTTTGCAGCATGTGTCTAATAGACACATGGCTCTGGAACTGGCTTTCCTTCAAATTATAGTCTCTTCAGTACAATTCTTCAAGGAACCCACGTTAAAACGTGCTCACACACACACACACACACACCAGCCTTTCATAGTACCCTCACTGCCAAGACTCTTCCTATAAACCATATAAAATAAATAACCTCAAATATAACTCTTAATTGCTTCCAAGTCCATGTTTCCTCATCACTAAACTTTATTGCTTCCCAATCTTTAGGGCAAACTTCCCTCGGGACTTTGTCCCTTCCAGGAGAGAGGCGGAGAAAAACAGTTTTTCCGAGATTCGACCTGGGTGTCCCAGGCCGGGAGGATGAGCACGGGAAGGGTGTCAGTGTGCTCAGAGCCTGGAAGGGAAGCAGAGGTCTCTCAGGGTTGGGAGTGGACCCTCGGGGACAAAACGCGGAAGTTTTCCATCTGCTCGTCGCCCCCTACAGGCCACGTCCGCCATCGCAGCAAGAGCCCCGCAGAGCCCGTGCATGTATTCTAGCCTTCGTTCGCATTTCCCTGGACCTCTGAATCCACCCTCCATTCCTGGAGGGACTGAGTACCGGGACCCCACTCAAGGACTTCGTCCAGGGGATAGTCTAAGAGCCACTAGGCCTTGGAACTGGACGGGCTTTCTAGAAATGAGTGCCGGAAGAAGTGGAAACCAGTTTAAATTCATGTAGCCGAAAGCTAAAATCCTCCCCATAAAAAATAACCCGTTTCTTCTTTTTATTACAAATAAATCTGCCTAAGTGAAATAAAAAGCCGATATCAGTCGTGTTGCCTTTAAATCTCAGTATAAAAGGAGATTTCAGTGCCTTTCCTCGCTGCTGCCCGCGTCCGCTCATATCAAATGTGGGTTTCAAGCCCTCCCTTCCCCAAGTGCTTGCGTTCATTATATAAGATATTTGCATTTTTCCCTTCTGGTCTAAGCCTTCGTGGTTCAGCAAGCTTAAACCAAAAAGAGCTTTTCAGCTGAGCTATGGCCAGGCCTATCTCCCTGACATCTGCCGGGACTTTAAACAGCCGCTGGTCGGTTTGGGGTCTGCGTCTAAGAGTCTCCTATCCTCCAAGAAATAAAGGAAGGGGACCATCTTCAGGCTCTAGTTCAAGGTTGATAAGTGTCTGGAAGGAAAGTTGCCGGGGGATCTATCCTCTACACTCCACCGCCCAATGCATCGGGGGAGGGGGGTGGGAAGCCCTGCGAATCTCAAGCGGCAGCTTGTGGCCGAGTGTCACGCTGCGGGCGCAGGCTCGGCCGGTATTGCTGCTATGCGCGGAAATATGAGCGAGTAATTTTATAAGTAACAAAGGATCAGGGATGGAATGAGGCCCCTGTTATCCAATGTCATTTAGAAGCCTTGGATCAGCAGCTTCTTGAGGCTAAAAGTGAATTCAAGAAGCCCTGCCTTTCCCTTTTCCCAGGGGTGTCAGCTAAATTTAGAAATAACCTCTATGTGTTTGCACAAATCATGTACCATTTGCTGTTTGTGTAAAAACCGATTAGCCAGACACAACTGTGAAACAACTTGTTACTTTTATAGCTGCAACACACAAACAAATATAGATCCGTTTATTTTTCCTTGTAAAAAGAGATTAGAAGGGACCCACCCGGAGACTGTGTGGTCCATAATCTCTTCTCCGTGAAGGTAACTGTTGCTCCTCTCGGTGGCGGTTGATTATCAAGTTCTTGTTTATCAAGTTAAATTATCTCACCCCCGGCAGCTTGTTTTATTTTAGGACTCTGATCCAGAAGGAATGTTTACTCAGGACACAATAATGTTTACTGTTTACCAGGAAGACCGATTCGGTTTTTGCGAGGAAGGGTCTTTTAAAGCGACTCCCTAGCCCACGCCGACAGCAGGGAAATAAGGCTCGGATCAGCAGCCGGGAGGCATCTCCGCGACCAGGGAGGCGAGGTGGACGCCAGCGCCAGAGACTGGCGGTGTTTTGCAAACAGCACGCGCATAGGGCCGAGCTGACAGTACTGCTACCCGCTCCAGTTTTAAAAAGCGATTTCGCATACGTAATTGTAACAGCTAAATTAATTACGAAATAATTAGAATTGATGCCATTTGAGGATATGTTATTGGTGATGGGAACCGGCTTCCCGCGTCTAGATGTTTCATTTCTACCTTAATACTTAAGGTTGCAACAGCTGAAATGCACATTAAAAATAATCCGCAAGGACATCTCCCCATTCCTGCTCTGTGATCTCGCATTTCACACTAAACTAGCCTAAGGTATTTTTAAAAAGGTTAAAAAACGGGGTGATGTGCATCTGTTTTTCAAAGGATATTAAGGCCACTATTTCTTGGCCTTCGGAAAAGCTGCGGGTTGGAGGAGGCATCTACAGGAATCCTTCAGAAATCCAAATTATGTTGTGGACTACTACCATAGAAAAGAGGTATCTTATTTGAAAATATTATGAAAGAATAAATTACTATGTATCATCTATCAGGTTAATATACGTAATACAACTCCACTGCAAAATTTAAAATGCCATACATATATTTAAAAAGTTAATTGGGTTTATTACCACTTCCACTTAGGGGATGAAAATAAACAGTTTGAAAAATCAAGGCTTTAAATGCTAAAATGAGGGAGATGTTTGGAATTAACATTCTTTTGAAAGGATAATTGAAACGACTAAGAACTCTCACTTGGGAAGTTTTCATGGTGAAAGATAAAGTCTTGTATTTAAAAAATATTAAAATTGTACTGATGTTTAGAATTAGGTTGTTTTTTTTAATGGCAGCTTACTTTATCTTCAGAAATATCTAGTCATTTAGATTTAATGAATTGATAGGAAGGAGATCACCACCAACATCCCGATTTTATATGAAAACTAAAAGAAAATATTAATACAATTTAAATTAGGTATATTCTTTCTCCAATTAAAATTTCTTACACTCAAATTATGAATTAGCAAAGTTTGAAAAGGTCATTCCTTGAAACTCCTCTAATATCTGGGAAAAATAAAATGCAAATGCTATTTTAAAGTCTTGTCATTTATCTCAGACACCTAAATAAAACACTAGGCCGAGCCTTTAAAAATTTTATTTACAAAGTTGTGTACAACACGATGGAATAACATTTAGAATACCATATATATTCATTCATATATAAACAGACTTTTATAATAGAATGACACTTTTCGCCTTGTGAAAATTTTTTAATATTTAAAATCTCCCAACATCTCTATACATTTTTTTCTCACATAAAACTGCGGAGAGTGAACTTTCAGAAAAAATGAAAGTTCAGAGCTCTAAATCTACTGAATTTGTTTTTTTCTTAAAAAAATAAAAACCCCAAAAGGAAAGTCAATAATTTTTATACAAATATATACAAAGAATTTCCCTCCCACCCCCAAGGTACTGAGAGCAGGCGCCGTCGGGGTACATTTTCGTAAATTCGGTTTTCGGTTTTACCTGTACGGAAAGCTATTCCCCGCGGGTGCGCGGTGAGAGTTTGCTCCGCCAGCCTAGGTGTGCAGGACCGGGTGGAGGCCGCCGAAGGTCGGTGTCGACGGGTAGGAGGGAGGAAATGGAAGAGAGGCAAAGTCCAGGATTGGGCAGGGGGGCCAGGAGCGGGGCGGGGCGCGCAGCTTGCAAATGCAGCCGACGCTCGAGGCCGCCGCCGGGCCCTGCATCCCGGCCACCGGCACGTCCCTATTGAGCCGGCCACTTGGCCTGCGCTGCGGCGGCGGCAGCGGCGGCGGCCGAGGCTGCAGGCTGCAGAAACTGTCCAGAGAGCGGCACGCTCAGGATGGGCGCGATGGTCGCCGTCGTCCGACTCAGCGAGAGAGGCTGGTGCGTGGCTATGAGAGCTGCTGACTGCACGGTCCCGGGCGGCCGCAGGAAGGACTGGGCCGCCCCACCGCCCCCGCTACCCCCGGTGCCCCCAGTTACCCCGGCGCCCCCAGCGCCCGCCGCCGAGCCCCCAGGAGCCGCGGGGCCCCCACCGATGATGTTCTCGATGCTGAACGACGGTCGCGCACTCGGTTCAGACTTAATGAGCGACGCCGTGGTGCCCGCGGCGCCCGCCGTGCCCGCGGCGGCCGCGGCGGCGCCCAAGCTGTTGAGCTGCAGCTGCAGGCCCGGGCCGAGCTGCGAGCCGAAGGCGGCCGCTTTGCGGCCCAACTCGCCCGAGGGCAGCAGCGGCACGGCGGGCGGCAGCACGGGTGCCACCGGCGGCAGAGCGTACGGGTACTGGAGCGCCGCGGCCGCCGCCGCGGCTGCCGCAGCAGCAGGGTGCGAGTAGGCGCCGGCTGCGGCCGCAGGGTGCAGGCCGTAGGGGCGGCCGTAGGGCCCCGCGGCGCCGGCCGCCGCCGCCAGGCTGTAGGCGCCGAAGCTCTGCATCATGAGCGCTGTCTGCTCACGCAGGTGCTCCTGCTGGTGGCGCTTGAAGCGTTTCCGGCGCCGCAGGAAGCTGCCGTTGTCGAACATGTCCTCGGACTGCGGGTCCAGGGTCCAGTAGTTGCCCTTGCCCGGGTTTCCCGGTTCACGGGGGATCTTGACGAAGCAGTCGTTGAGCGAGAGATTGTGGCGGATGCTGTTCTGCCAGGCGGGGAACTTCTCCCGGTAGTAGGGGAAGCGGTTGCTGATGAACTCGCAGATGCCACTCAGGGTCAGCTTCTTCTGCGGGCTCTGCAGGATAGCCATAGTGATGAGCGCGATGTACGAGTAGGGCGGCTTCACCAGGCTGTTCTTGGGCTTGTTTGGAGCCAGGCCTCCCGCCGCACCGCTGCCCGAGCCGGGCCCGCCACCGCTCCCGCCGCTCTCCTCGCCGCCAGCGCCGCCCTTGCAGCCGTCGGCCTCGGACGCGCCCGCCTCGCCCCCTGGCCCGGCCCCGGCTCCAGCGGCCTCCTTGGGCAGTGCCAGGGGCTGCTGGTGCGGCGGCTGAGGCTGCCCATGGTGGGGGGCCGCCAGCGTCACCTCGTCCGCCTCGTCCAGGCGCAGCTCGGGCGGCCCCGCGGGGCTATCGCAGCCCGCGTCGCTGTCCTTCTCCTCCAGCCCGTCATCGCCCTCGCCCACCACATCGATGTCCACGTCCTCGGCCGTCAGCACCGTCTGGCCGGACATGTCGCTGGCGCTGCCGCCGCCGGAGAGGGTCATCCCTCCTCGGGGTTGGTGGCGGCAGCGGGGAAGGAGCGGTGCGCGATGGGCGTCTTCAGGGGCTGCCGCCAACCTCAGGAAACGGGTTTTGGGCGTCCCCGAAAGATGGGGGATTGGGAGAGGGGAAGGGGGCGTAGGTGGTTCTGGGCCCTCCGGGCTTGGCTCACACTCGGCGGCCCGGCATCGCGCGGAGCGGGCTCTGCCGTCCGCCCCCAGTGGCAGCGCTCCGCGAACTCCAGCTGTCCCTGGCGCTCGGTACTAGGCGCTCGCTGCCGCTGCCGGCCCCGGCGCCTTCTCCACGCCGCGCCCCCTCACTTCGCCCGCCTTCCTCGGCCCCTGGCCCGGGCGTGGGGAGCAGGAGCAGTGCTGGCGGGCGCGGGACGCCGGGAGCCGAGCAGCTCGGAAGGGCGCGGGCAGGGGCAACGGGGGGAGGGGGTGTCAGGGTCGCTGAAGCCCCCGTAGTCGAAAGTCGCGTTTTAAGGACTGGCCTGATAGATTACTTTCTACTTAAAGATCCAGCGGGAGGCGGGGCCACGTGACCGTGCGTGACGTCAGGGCCGCCGCTGAGCCGGCCAAACTCAAGTTGGTTGAGAGAATTGTCAACAAAGGGACGAGGGACACGCAACTCTGCGCCGCACCGTGCGCCAGCATCCCGCGGGTCCCGAGGGCGCCCCGGTCCGCCCCGAGACCCCACCTTGGGCTGGAGCCCGGCGCGGGGGGTCGAGGGAGCCTGTGGGTGTGAGTGCGGATGGGTGCGTGTGAACGAGTGAGGGTGTGGGCCTGTGAGCGTCCGCCGAACCCCGAGGCTCCGCTGCCCTGCCCTCCCCGCCCCCTCTCCCTTCTCCCCCCTTTGCCAACGCTCCCTAGGCAAGGACTGGGCGTAGAACGTAGGACAAGATTCCCATCCCGTTGTTATTTATTTTTTTTTAAAGAAAAACTTAGTAGTCTCTGTTTTGTTTTTTGTTTGATTCTTTTTAGCTCTAAAGAATAAGGGCTGCGCCCCGGCTCTGTCTTGTTAATTAGACTTAAGAGCCCCTCCTGCCTCAGTGCTTAGTCGGCGGAGACACCTACTGAGGGGAAGCGCTCCTCCTCCCCTAAAGTCAAACCACTCGGTCCTGCCTTCGCTTTCCTGGCTCGATGTGGGCGTGTTTATATGTATATATATATTTTTTTCCCGCTCGGCCACAGCAGCATCAGTTGGGGTTCCCGAAGGTCAGAAAATGGCTATTGATTAATCTATTAGAATAGTTGCCGAGAGAAATAAAAAAAGACGTAAAATAACAGGGAACCTATAAATAAAGAAGCCCTAACTAGCTGCTCGGAGTTGTTAAACGACTTAGCATGTGAAAAAGTCGGAAATGAGGCGCTGGGGAAGGAGCCGGAATTGTCAGCGGCCTGGGTAAGTCGAGTGGGGCCGGGAAGAGGCTTCGGGCCTCTAGGTTAGACGCCGCGCCCAGGCTGCGAGGGCAGACAACGCGGGGAGCGGGCGGTGTGACTTCGCAGGCGCCCAGGCCCAGCCTCCTGGGAGCGGGGCCGGCCCCGAGCTTGCCAGCGGGCTAGGCTCTCACTGCTGCTAACTAACGTGGATTCTTTTTCCTCTTAGGGCATAGACAAACCCTCCAAGATTTAACTTCCTCAGAAACCAGCAACAGAGGAGGTGGAGGAGGAGGCGAGGATGCGGCCAGTGAGCACCGAGTTTCTTTGGCAAGGAAAGTCAGTGATGGTAGGAAAGACTGTGGGCATTTAACTGGGATGTGGCGGGGGCGCAAACCTACCCGGGTGCGTTGCATTGCTGGGGCGCGTGGACCTCGCACTTCAGAATAGTGCTCCTGACCCGGTGAATCCGCGATGGGCCGCCTCTTCCCCTCCCGCATTTTTAGGTAGCCTCCTTGCGAGCGGCGAGTGCCTACCGGGTGTGGCGGGCTCTTGGAACCCAAGCCCAGTCTGGCCGCTGAGGCCTGCGAGGCCTCACCAGAAGAAGGAGCACAAAGGCAGATGGTCCGAGAGAATAGTGAAGTATTTACAGAAGACACTAAGAAACGGATACGTTTCCTGGCGGACAGTAGTACTTCTGATTCCCTGTCTGTGTCTCTCATCTACGACCCCCCTCTTTCCTTAGCCTAGACACACACGTAAACTTGCTCCATTATAGGCAGTGCGACACACAGATTGACTTTAATTTTCATTAGATAATTTCCCGGTTAAAACACTAGCACGTTGGATCCCCACTTCGCAGGATGTTTCTGGTTGAAGCTGGGGCAGTTACTCCAACTTGAGATGCCCACGAAACTCCAAGGTTTTTCTGTATCTAAATGAAACCCCGATTGCACCTGACCCTAAAATGCATCTGGGTTCATTTCCGCAGCTGCACCGCTTTGTGGCCCGCAGGCTCCGAACCGTTTAAAATACCACCTAGACAGCTTCCAGCGAAACCGACCGGAGCGGCGAGCTGGCTGCCCACCGATCCCACCGATCCCCCCGGCAGCGGAGGTCCCGGCTGCAACTGTCCCAGTAAACCAATAATTACAAAAGGAAGGTCGGAAGGACACGAAAAAGAAAGCGAAATTCGCAAATTCACAAATCCTTTTGCTCAGCTTCGGTTGTAGAGCCCCAGAGGCAGGCGCGGGCCGCAGCAGGAGCCCTACCGCAGCCTAGGAGGCTGGGCCCGCGTGGACGCGTGCGCACGCGTGTGTGTGTGTGTGTGTGTGCGGGAGGGTGGCGGCTCCAGGGGCTGCCCTCCGCAGTGTTCTTGAAGTATCCTCCAAATGAGCCTAATTTCGATTTCTCTGCCCGCCAGGGCTGGCTCTCAGGACTCCCTCGGCGCCGCTGTTTCTGCCTCTCAGCCTCCATCGGCCAAGACCTGGCCCAATCCGTCCATTCCCCGGTGTCTCTGGAACCTCCCTGGGGGAAGGGATGGGAGGTGAACAACTCCCAGCCGCCAGTTCCATTTGTTGCGCTTTTATCCTTCGACACAATAAAAGTCAAATTAATTGATTCATACCATTAATTACAGGGCGTAGCGTGAAAAGCAACGCTTCCCCTCGGTTAGCGATCTATTGTGCTAATCTCTTGTTCAATCAGTGTTACCATCTGATGCCGGGTCTGGCCCTTACAGAAACTTTTCGACTCGATTAGCTAAATGATGAGACGTGCGGGACCTACTGGCTGCGGCCCCGACGTCCTGCACCCGTGCGGGCCCAACGGCTGAATATCGATTTCCAGCGAAGGCGGCGGATTTTCCCGCGACCTCTCTAGGCTAGGGAGCCGGCCGCCCTTTCCTCCTTCCGGGCGGACAGTAGCGCCGCGCAACCTCCCGTGGTTGGAAGGAGGCTAAGCGGCAGCCCAGGTGGGAGGCAGGAAGGTTCCCGCTGCCGCCGCCGCGGGACGCCGCCAGGGCGGAAGGGCCTGAGCCCGACGAGGTGCAGGGCCCTGTCCTAGGCCGACTAGGTTCCGGGCTGAGTAAATCCTGTTTGCCGCGTAATCTCAGCTTGCAGCTAAAAGCCCACAGGTCGTCAGTTACCGCCAAACTTTAGAACAGACAGAGATGGGAGAAGTGAGACGGATACAGAAAGACAGGGACACATTTGTGGGGGGGGGGGAAAGATGTGATAGAGGGAACGGAAATATTAGTGTGGGGTGGGGGAGGAAAGAGAAATGTGGATAAACATTTTCTGAGTCTCAGAGGGTTACTGGGGAGGTAGAAAGAGGGAGAATGAAAACACACACGCACAAACAATTACTATAAGTGAGAGTGACTACTTGGGTCACAACAAGCAAACTTCCCCGGAGGGATTTAAAGAAGATGGCAGCCAGCTGTCTCACCTGTTCAAATGTTTGAAACGTTTCAGCCAAAGAGAATGTAATGAGGCTCCCTCCGTTTCTCCTGGGGCGGGCAGAGTGCGTGGTACCCAGCTGCGGAAGCCACCAGGACCGGGGCCGTTGGGGGCGGGGGTTGGTAGTGGTGGTGGAGCGGACCGAGGTTCTAGCAACAGGAAACAAGAAAAGTGGAGTTCGGATCGATTGGAAGGAAACTGAGACGTCTCGGGGGAGGGGAGATTTAGAATGTGTGTCCTGGGGGGTGAGATGGGGGTGGGGGAGACATAGTGGATGGAACAGTTTATGACGGAGAAGGGGAAATTAATTACAACTCAATTTGGGTTCTTAAGTGGTCAACACAGGACGAGGGGCACGGTCAGAGTCTGCGGAAGGCTGGAATGGCCCACTCTACCCCTCGCCAGGCCCAAGCGAACCCAGGTGCCCTCTTCCGACTCCTTTAAGTCAGAGACTATGCCAATGATTTGAATAAATCGTTGGCCCGAGGTGAGATAAATCTTTACCCCCGGGCGCGTGTGCGCTTTTCTTGCAACACGGGGAGAAAGGACCACGGTCAGCGCAGTGAGGGGCGCGACTCCCACAGAGAGCAGCCACCCTCCCTCTGCTGCAGGGGAAACAAAACGTGGGTGGAGCCCATCTGGAATATATCCCTCTCTCCACCCCGCAAAAACCAAAGTCGGCTCTTTCTTGACAATCTTCACAGATGTGTTAAACTATTATCAGCCTCTGCCTGGATGGCCGCCACCAAGGGAGGTGGGAAAGGCTGAGACGATATCCGGGTCCCCAACGCATCCAAGTTATTTCTATTTCCACCCTTGTATACTTTTCCAGATCTCTTTGGGATGGGGGAAAAAAGATTAATGTACATGTTTGGATTTGCATCTCAAAACTTCATTTATTTACAAGGTGTCCGCCACTCAAGGCCCATGCCAAGAAGTGCCTTGTAATGGTGAGAGAGACCAAAGGGAAAGGAAGAGAGAGAGGGAGAGAGGATGGCTTCGAATTTATTTATATTGGAAATGTATAAACATCCATTCTGTAAAAGGCAACACGTTTAATTAACGATGAGAGCAGTTAGGGGCAGAAAGCTAGTAAAATTGTGTGATAAATTTATGGCATTGTTAGCGTGCTTTTAATTATGGCTATTATGTTAATTATTTCACATTAGCATGGAGTTATCAGCAGCATGTCAGATTTAATCAAAACGAGCCTTTCTCTGGAAAATTGTTCTTTTCATCCGCGAGGAGAAAGGTCCTGGGCAGGATTGGGGTTTAAAAATGACTTGGCATTGAAAGCTCGAGTCTTCTCGACCCGGTTTGGTGCGATGCGGCCGGGCCCGGCTGTCCGCTGGGTCCCTCCAGGCTACCGGCAGCTCGCGGAGGAGCCGAGGGCTGGGTTTTTAGGAATTCACCATTTTCACCCCCTTCGGAGCCGACACTTCATCATATGGGATCATTCTGTCAAACAATATGATGCCGCTCATTTTTATCTGTCCTGCTTTACAAAACCCCCATTCAGCCCAACGAGGAGCAACAAAAGCCTCGGAGCGGCGTGGCGGCCGCCGGCGACCACAGCCTCCCGGGCGCGCGGGGGAGAAAGGCGAGAGGGGCCGAGGAGAGCGGGCAGCGGGCGCGCGCCCCTCGCCGCCCGAGGGAACGCGGTTTGGCAAGGCCCGCGCGCCCAGGTGGCGGGTCCTCGGGTGTGGCCCGGGCGGGACCTCTCCCGGGCCGGCACCCGCCCTCGGCCTCCCCGCGGGCGCCGGGCGGAAGCGCCTTTCCCTCCCCGAGAGCGACTCGCCCACGTAGGCCACATCGATTTCTCAATCACTGCGGATCGATTTATTGGGAGCAAATAAATAGCCCGTTTTGGAAACGTTTCAATTGTTGCTTTGATGGTTGGGGCACTGACGCGGGAGGGAGCGCAGGGCCGAGGGGCGCGCGCGGGAAGGTCCTTCTGGGAACGTGGGAGGCGCGAAGGCCGAGCGCCACTCGCCGCGGGAGCCTCGTGTGTGCGCGCGCGGCCGCCGCCGCACGTCCCCCACACTTGGATCTCCGGCGACGCCCCGGCCTCCTCGAGGGTTCGGCTTCCTCCGCTCGCGCTCAGCTCCCTCTGGCGGCGGGGCGAGCGGGAGTTCAGCGCCCAGCCTTTACACCTCGTCACGTCCAGGCAAGTTCGCCGGGGTTCTGAGTCCTTCAAATGTTCCCCCTCAGGCCACCGAGAGACCCTGAGTCCAGTCCCCGGGGCCCGCGCCGGGTGGAGGTTCTCAGGCCCTGGGCAGCTCGCGCCCACCCCGCTGGCCTTCCGGCCCGGGCCCGCGGACGCTGCTACCTCCTCCTCGCCCCGGCCCCGGAGCGGCCTTCCTGCGCAAGACCACTCAGGCCCCCGCCCTTCCCGGGACTGGGCTGTGGACTGGCCAGCTGTTGCCTTATTTTTAGACCCATTCCATTCGCGCGGTTATATTTAACTCGATCCACTCCTCCGAGGAGGTCGCTAGGACATCGAATTCTCTACATCGCAGCTTGGGCCCGCCTGCCTAGCCTCAGTGGCAGGTTGGAAAACCCCTGCTTAAGAATCTTTGACATCTCCGGAGCTTGGCTAGGAGAGGGAGGTTGAGAGGGCTAGTTCTAGAAGCAGTCGCCACCGCGCCTGCACACACACTGCGAAGAGGGTCAGTCTTGGGTGGGGGAGGGGAGTGTGGAGGAGGATTGGGTCCCAAGGGAAGGATTCTCTGCGGGGAGTATTGGGTCCATTTCCTACTTATGCATGAGCCAGAGCACCCAGGTGACCTGGAAGACGTCTTACAACTCTGCCCTTCAGAAAGGTTATGATTTTTGTATTCATGCAGGAATCCTCTCTCCTCTCTCCTACTGAACAAGGGCAACAGGATACTTAAATTTAAACTGGCTCCTCAGTTTCAGCCTAGTCTTCCCTCGGCAGAATCTCAAGAAGACTATGCCACTGGCCCAGTCACATCCCAGGGAAGAGACCCATTTGGATAACATATAGAAACACCATCATAATACATACTTTTTCTCTCAGAGGGGCAAACTGAATTTACAAGAAAAAAAAAAAAAAGTAGAAGTCACATACTAAAGGTACACATACAGATGTGACAAGACCTGGGATATTAAATGCACTTTTAAATTTTAAATTCTTCTCCTTCTAACACTTTTAAAGAAAGGACTTTCTTAACCTTGGGTCCAAAGCAGATATTTCTGGCTGTCTCTTTTTGTAGATCTCCGTACAATGTACGGGAGAAGGATGGAAGTCATACAGCTGAGTTTAGCGGGAGAGGATGCTCTAGCCAAGCACTCTCCGTCTGGCGGGAGTGGGGGGTGGCGTGCTGGCAGCACTCAATAAATATTGGTTCAGTAACTGAAATCAGTAAGACACAGCCTCACTCTGATGAGTGACTTATTAAAGAAAGTTTGTAGTTAAAATGTGGTATAATTAATTGTATAAATATTTATCATAGAATGTTACAGGAGTTCCGAGTAGACACACCTAGCTCTGCCTGGAAAAGAGGGGTGTGTAGGAAGGCTTCCCAAAGGAAATAAAGCCTGAGCTGTCTTGAATGATGAGTTAACTGCTGTTAGGTGGATGAAGGGAGGAACCGAGTTCTTGGCGGAGAACCCAGCGAGCCAAGACACAGAGGTATGCAATACAAGAGGAGGAGCTAATCGTTTAATAATTGGAGGGGGCGGGTAGCTGGAGTTGACGCTGTAGAGGCAGACAAGAGTGAAATCATGAAGATTCCTGAATATTGAGCTAAAGAGCCTGAAGTTGATAAGGAGCCACTAAAGGGTTTTAACGTTATGATTGGCATGATCAGAGTAAAATTTTGCAACAATCTTTTGGGGCCATGTGAAGGATAAACTAGAGAGAGTAAGACTGGAGGTAGTAAAGAGGCTATTTCAGTTATCTCAGTAAGAGGTGATGAAGATGTGACTTAAAGGCAGGGGGACTAGAGAAGAGGGGATGAATTGGAGAAAGATTTAGAAAGTAAACTTGATAGTACTAAGTGTCTGATTAATAAGGGAGAAGGAGTTCACAGTAACTCTCACATAGGAAATTTGGGTGTCTGGAGGAAATGTTGGTTTGGAGATGGAGGAACACTCTAGTCTCTTGCTCCTCAGCCATCCACATGATTACCCAAGTTATCTCCTTAAATATCAGTCAGAGCATGCCAATCACTTCCCAGATCAAAAACCTCATTGTTTATAGAAGAAAATTCAAACTCTTTCAGAAAGCATTTCAGGCGTGCCATGATCTGGCTCCAACTTAGCTTCTAGTTTCATTTGCACTCCATGCTGTAGCCCCATGGGACTGTATTCCATTCCCAGGACATACTGTGAACTCCATTATATACCAGTTGTGTGACCTTGAGCACATCCCTTAGACTTCTTTGTGCCTTATTTCCTCATCTGTAAAATGAAGATAATAGTACCTTCTTTATGGGATTTTTGTAAGGATTAAGTATACCCAAAACACTTAGAACTGGGTTTGACACATAGTTTTAAGACTCACTCCAAAAAAATTTTTTTAAATGAATTGTGTCTTTGTGATGCATTTTCCTGTTTTCTTTTTCTTTTTTTTTTTAAATTAATTTATTTTTGGCCTCGTTGGATCTTCTTCTTTATTTTGGCCTTGTTGGGTCTTCCAAGTGCGCAGGCTTCTCGTTGCAGAGCACGGGCTCTAGGCACGCGGGTTTCAGTAGTTGTGGAACATGGGCTCAGTAGTTGTGGCTCGCGGGCTCTAGAGTGTAGACTCAGTAGTTGTGGTGCACGGGCTTAGTTGCTCCACAGGATGTGCGATCTTCCCGGTAGGGACTGAACCGTATTCCCTGCATTGGCAGGTGGATTCTTAACCACTGCGCCACAAGAGAAGTCTGCCTTTTCCTGTTTTCTGATTGAGAGACATAGTCCCAGCCTTCTTGGAGCTTTCAGTTTAATTGTGAAGAGTAAGAGAGGAGACACTGTAAGCCCTTGAAGGTAGAGATTGAGAGCCTTAGATTTTTTTTTTTTTTTTTATCTTGAAAGTGACTATTGTAGAATTTTGAGCAAGGAAGTGATGTGATTGGATATGTGTTTTAGCAAGATCACTCTATCATTGATGGGGATAATGGACTGAACACAGAAGTTGATGAGTTCAGTTTTGCACATACTGAATTTGAGGTGCTGGTGGAATTTCAGAGTTGACATAATTAGTAGGAGATAGGAATCTAGAGCAGTGCTGTCTAATGGAAATATAATGTGAGCTACAAATGTGAGTTATGTATGTACTTTTATATATGTTAGTTAGGTATGTCTAACAGCTACATTTAGAAAAGTAAACAGAAACAGGTAAGTTGATTTTAATGATACATTTTATTTAACCCAGTATACCTGAAAATATTGTCATTTAAGCATACATGATGTATATATCTAGGGCCTATTTTATTCTCAGAAGTGTCCCAGTTTGGATAATAAAGTATTTGGTCACCTCATACATGGTAGATGTAACTTTCAACACTTAGAGTATACTCAAGCTGTCCAGGAGGTTTACTACTGATGCATAGAGAGGTGCTTAAAACAAATATAGGTGCCACTAACTATAGTTTTAATTGCCTCCCAGTTAGATCAGGGCTTCTCTTTGCACTCTCCTGAGGTTTTTTGAAGGGAAACTAAAGCAGCATAACCTGCCAAGTAAGACTGTGACTGAATTTTCTTTGTGACCCAAAATAAATCTATACATTCCCATCCCATCCACACCTCCAAGATGATGTAAGTGATTTTATTCAGTACTTGCTATGTGCTAGGTGCTCTCTTATATACTTTACATGTATTTATTTAAGCCTTATAACAATCTTGTGAGGATGAACAGTAATTATTCCCATTTTACAAATGAGGAAGGTCACTCAGCCAGGATTTGAAGGCAGTTTGGCTCTTAACCACTACACTGCACTGCCCTCTAATATCATCTTTCTTTTCATCTGCCCCTCCTTTCCCTTCCTCATCCCCAATGGCTTTCTTACTGTCACCCACAACTGAATTAAACCTTTCAATGGGGGCATATCGATTAAATGCCTCTATAATATTATTATTAATCATTTGAATTATGGAAGACGATGCACAAAGAGCAGAGGTCTTTATTGTCTAGTCGTTACTGCAGAGTTTGATATTTTGCTCTTTTCTGGGATGAAGATATGTATCAACCATTTTGTGCTATTTTCTTTTAAAAGGGACCCTAATACTTTCTTGGTAACTGGTTTTGAGAATCTCAGAACAGGCAGTCTTTAGGAAAAAAGTATTATAGAACTTTTAATAACAACACCATGAATTACTATCTGTCACTACATTATCCCCAAATTTAGAAGTTTAAAATAGTAAATACTTATTTTCTCATAGTTTCTGTGGATCAGGAATTCAGAAGGGGCATAGCTTGGTGATTCGTGTTCTGTATCTGCCGTGAGGCTGCAGATAAGCTGTTGACTGGGCTGCATTCATATGAAGACTTGACTGGGGCTTACTCACATGGCTGTTTGCAGGAGGCCTCAGTTCCTTGCCATGGAAACCTCTTCATAGGACTGAATATGTCATGGCAGGTGGGTCCCCAGAGCAAGTGATATAAGAGAAAAAGAAAGGCAGAAGCCACAAGGTCTTTTATGATCTAGGCTCATCACATGCTATCACTTCTGCTGAGTCTATTGGTCACACAGAACAACGCTGATTCAGCGTAGGAGTGCACTATATAAGGATGTGAATACCAGAATGTGGGGATCGTTGGGGACCATCTCGGAGGTCTGCTACCACAATTCACTCTCTGCTCCCTGATTCATGTTGCTCCCATATGCAAAATGTACTTTCTTCCTCCCAAAGTTCCTAAAAGTCTCATTCCATTAGAGCATCACCACAGAATTCAGAATTTCATCATATAAGTCAGGTGTAGATGACTTCTCAGATGTAGTTCCATAAGCTCCTTGACTACAATTCCTCTTTCTCATAATGCTTGTGAACCAAAGAGACAAATTGTCTTCCTCCACATACACTCAATGTAGGATAGGCATAGGATAACTGCTATACAGACATTCTTCTTCAAAAAGGGGGAATAGGGAGTCACACAAGAGTCACTGGTCTAGAGCAATTCTGATATTCAGTTATGCACAGGTTGGCGTTTCCTAGATTAGGGCTCAATGTCTGAAAATAATCCTTTATGGCTCTTGGCTCCACCTTCTGGGTTCTTTTTTTTTTTTCTGCTAAAGGAAGCAACTACAGAAAGCTTTTATTTATTCAAAGTAACCAGTGCTACAGATGCAAAAAAAAACAAAAACAAAACCCCCAAAAAACCCCCCCAAAACCCAACAACTTCCCCAATACTACTTCAAAACGAACATATCAAACTGGATTTTCATTAGAATGTAGTTATTTCTTCACACTAATAAATCAAAAAAACCAAGACCCAGATTTTATATATATATATAAATATATATAAAAAGCAATGCAAACAATTATTGAGCTTCATCTTCTGGACAAGAATGCCAAGTTAGTCTCTCCTCATAAAAAGCAATTACAATTTGAGGACACTTCATATTTGCCTCTTTTGCCAGCACCAAGTCCGCCTCATCTGAATCTTTCCATTTCATGAGAAACATTAATTCTCCACTGCTGTCTGTGGCACCAATTATTCACTCTGGGTCAAGACCTCTGGCAAAACCTCTTGGTTTATCAGCAGCATCTCTTTTCTTCTTTGATTTGCTATCATCAGATTCACTGTCAGATAAAGATTTTCTTTTTGTTCCATCTTTTTCTTTACCAGCTTTTTGAGAATTAAGAAATGCTTCAATTAACTCTGGACAATCTAAATTTTCTTCGGGTTCCCAAGTATTGTCTGCATCTGTAAATCCCTTCCACTTCAGGAAATACTCCACCTTCCCATTCACTACACGTCGGTCCAGTACTTTTTCTACCACAAATTCTTCAGGTTCTGCCTCTTTGACTTTTTTACTTTTTCCATTCTGTTTCTTTCCCATTTTTTGCAATGTAGTTTTATTGGACGCCATTTTTTATTGCAGACTTGAAGAGCTATTATGTTCGTGGTGTGGCGCCTGGTGGTCCTCGGAGGGGAGGGGAGGGAGAGGGAAGGGGTGGGTGAGGGCCGTGACCGAAGTCTCCTGGGTTCTTATTTCTACCTTCCAAGTTATCTTTCCTTTCTCATGAAGGATAGCACAAGTTTGCAGCTGAAGTAGTTTTCTTAACCTGCTTGCTGCTTGTAGAATTTGGGGAGATCCAAAGACCTCTTTTCGTTTTGTACTGTTTGCTTAGTCCAATCTAGTGATGTTTCTGACAATATATTTCTCTTCTGATGAGATTGGGCACGTTCAGGGTGGTATGGGCGTAGACTCTTCTGCTAATATAATTCTCCAGGTATCTCTATCATCCTCCTGGCCATGTATATTGATAAAAATGAACCCCATTCCAGGGGGGTGAAACTTGATTGACTTAATCCAGCTATGATGGTTTCATCCACCTTGCCACAGATTGATGAAGACATGGTAAAGTGATACCATTCTGTCCAATGAAAAAGAAGGGGAAGATTGTTTAGGGGCTTCCAGGAAAGGTTTTCCTTGCTGACAAAATGATGTCTAAGGAAGGAAATGTTCCTCTTCTTCTACTAGACGTATGTCTGCATGATACTTGCAGTTGTCATCTTTTACTCTTGAGTTTGGCAGAAGAAAACAATGGGAAGCACTTAGATTCTTCATTATATAATTGAGCAACTGAATTAATCAAGGACAGAAAAACAAATTTTCTTTATTTTTAAACCAGTTGCTAGTTGTGGTCATGAATTTAAAGTGAAACCCAATCAGTATGGGTGTGTGGTTGTTTGTTTATTTGTTGGTTTTGTTTTTTGGACCAATTGCTCAGGTGAAGGCTGGAGAAAAGGTTTTGGTGATTGTGTTTGCTAAGTACAGTGTGTGTACTCTTCAAAGGAGTGACTGTATAATAATGGCTCTCTCTCTTTCCCTTTTACTCTCCCTTTACCCTTTTACTAGCCCCCATACTCTCCTATCTTTTTCCTTTTCCTCTTCCTATTTTCCCTCCTCCTTTCTCCTCCTCTTCCTCCTGCATAGGTAGCTTCCTGATTCTCAGTCTTCTGTGAGCTACCATTTACATGTATGAATTGTCTTACTCAATCCTCATAACAACCCTGTCTAGCAGGTACTGATTAATATTCCCATTTTCTAATCGAGGGATTAGATTAAGCAACTTGTTCATGGCCATATAGCTGGCATCCAGCTCAAGCCTATATGATTCCAAAGTCTGTGTTTTAAGCAGTATGCAGGAGTAAAAGGAACTCTTCTAAAGAAAGACCATTCACTACCTCTCAGTGTTAAACTAGTTGAGTTCATATATCTATCCAGTGGATACAGATAAACAGAAAACTGTGGTCAAGGCCTCTAATTCTTGTGGAAGCCAATATTGTACGTTTAATCAAAATTTCAGTGCTTATTTTCCTTTAAAACAAAGGAGGTTAAACCTCAAGGTTTAAAACAAGATCAAGATTCTAATTTCTCTAACTAGCTCCAGCCTACGAAATGAGCTGGTTCCCCAGACACCTGATTACTTTGCCTCTTTTTGGTAGCTAGACAGAAGGAAAATGTCAGTCCAGAGCCTCTCACCCACCCTTACCTATAATGAGCTGCTAAAGGGGTGGCAACTACTTTTGATATTTATCTTTTTTTTCCAGAGTATTTTATACCAAACCATGGCCAAGAGATCATTCTATGAAGTCTAAGGAAATGAATCTTTTTGTATTAGCTTAGATAACTTTACGTTTTTATTTTTAAGAATTCACATTCTTTTTTTTTTTAAATTGAGGGCAATTGCTTTTTATAAATTAATTAATTTATTTATTTATTAATGGCAGCGTTTGGTATTTGTTGCTGCACGCAGGCTTTCTCTAGTTGTGTCTAGAGGGGGTTTCTCTTGTTGCGAAGCACGGGCTACAGGCGCGTGGGCTTCAGTAGTTGCGGCACACAGGCTTAGTTGTTCCGCGGCATGTGGGATCTTCCCCGACCAGGGATCGAACCCACGTCCCCTGCATTGGCAGGCGGATTCTTAACCACTGCACCACCAAGGAAGTCCCTAGATAACTACTTTGAGTGTCTTGATTTTACAGTTGTTTAAAGGGAGTCATATTTAGTTTTGACATGTCTCTTTCTTTTTCAGGAATAGGAAATTGGTCTCAAAAAAGCCCTGAAATTTGTCTCTGGTAGTCTTATCAGTCTGTAACTCCTTGGGACTCCTTAGGAATTCAAAAATTTTTGAACACAGTACCTTAAAGAGAAAACAGTTTTCTTTGAGCTGTGATTTGGGTGTTGTATAGAGAAAGTGATCTTTAGTTTGGAGATGGGTGGTCCTCTTGTCCTCCTATAGATCTGTGGTGATAACTCACCAAGAGCCCTGATGCCCTCAGGGCATTTACAGTTTTTGAATATTCACTCCTATGTATTTAAAAGACTTAGAGAAAAACAGCTATACTTACTCTTTTATTATGTTAATCTAATTTACATACTGACTGGAATTGTTTATGTAGGGGATTTTGACTGTGGTATTGTTTGCCTAAGGAAGAAAACTTGGTAGCAATTTTGTCATGCAATATTTACAGTCTGCATTGCTTTATATATTGGGGGAATCTTGCTAAAATATTGCATGACAGAAAATTTCAATAAGCATGTTTAAATGAATTCTAAGAAACCAGACAGAAAGGAAATATGCCTCTGTGGTTCTGAAACATTTATCTCCCTGGGTGGAAAAGGGTAGGGGTAAGCCTTTGAATGATAGATTGTCCAAGAGAAAAATGTACATTAATCTGTGGTTTAATGTGTTCCCTAAATGTCTTAATTGCTTTTAAAGCCATGTAAATAAATAACATTCAAAGGATGTGAATTAATATCCTAAGAAATGACTTTCCTGATATAGGGGCTCCTATTTCAAATAATATTTATAAGGCACTACAAATAATTTTTCAGTCCACAATTAAGAAGCCTGAGGTTGGGAAACCTGAATTTACCAACTGTTAAGGTAGGAACATTTGTTTGTTTTGTTTTACAGTGAGGTTAATCCTTGCCTTAGGTATTCAATTGTTATTTTATAAAGGAAGGAAGGATCAACTCTCCCTGGGAGGGGACAAAGGATCTTGGATTGTTAAATCTTCATGGTAATTACAGTACTTTAAAGCTAGGAATTGAACATGAAGATAAACTCAGCAAGCCTTTAGTTTTATTTCTGAACAGAACATTTTAGGTCTAAAAGAGAGAAGTTAAGGTTTGTTTTAAATGAGCACCAATTTTCTGAATTAAAAGTGAGTGCATTCTCATCATAAGGCTTCTCACTCTCCCCTTAAATGATTAAAACAAAAGTCTATAAGCTGATTACCATTTTGGAGAAGTTTTAGTATTGACCTTTATTTGATTTATAAACTTCAGCTTATTCTCTCACTTTTGCACCTACAAGTGACCCCTCCCCTTACTCCTCCCCAACATATGAAGATTCCTTGGTATTTTTATCTTTGACTCGTGGTAAGAAATACATGTCCTCGTATATAAATACATGTAACTAGATTCATATACATACATGAAACACACGTTTCCTAGAATAAAATTCACACTATGTGTATTGTACTATGATTTTTTTTTTTCCTATTCTGGGAAAAAAGATGCTTGATATAACCCACAAAATCGATTTCATGGACCACTAATGAGTTGCAACCAGGAGTTTGATAAAACACTATCTAGACTCTAGAGAAGTAATTGAATTGAAGAAACATATTCTTTCTTTTACTTTTCTTGGTGTCCATACATTTGTTCTCTACATCTGTGTCTCTATTTCTGCCTTGCAAACAGGTTCATTTGTACCATTTTTCTAGATTCCACATATATGCGTTAATAGACGATATTTGTTTTTTCTCTTTCTGACTTACTTCACTCTGTTTGACAGTCTCTAAGTCCATCCACGTCTCTACAAATGACCCAGTTTCGTTCCTTTTTATGGCTGAGTAATATTCCGTTGTATATATATGTACCACATCTTCTTTATCCATTTGTCTGTCAGTGGGCATTTAGGTTGCTTCCATGACCTGGCTATTGTATATAGTGCTTCAATGAACATGGGGGTGCATGTGTCTTTTTGAATTATGGTTTTCTCTGGGTATATGCCCAGTAGTGCGATTGCTGGGTGATATGGTAATTCTATTTTTAGTTTTTTAAGGAACCTCCATATTGTTCTCCATAGTGGCTGTATCAATTTACATTCCCACCAACAGTGCAAGAGTGTTCCCTTTTCTCCACACCCTCTCCAGCATTTGTTGTTTGTGGATTTTCTGTTGATGCCCTTCTAATTGGTGTAGTTTTGATTTGCATTTCTCTAATAATTAGTGATGTTGAGCAGCTTTTCATGTGCCTCTTGGCCATCTATATGTCTTCTTTGGAGAAATGTCTATTTAGGTCTTCTGCCCATTTTTGGATTGGGTTTTTTTTTTTTTTAATATTGAGCTGCATGAGCTGTTTATATATTTTGGAGATAAATCCTTTGTCAGTTGGTCCGTTTGCAAATATTTTTTCCCATTCTGAGGGTTGTCTTTTTGTCTGGTTTATGGTTTCCTTTGCTGTGCAAAAGCTTTTAAGTTTCATTAGGTCCCATTTATTTATTTTTGTTTTTATTTCCATTACTCTAGGAGGTGGATCAAAAAAATATCTTGCTGTGATGTATGTCAAAGAGTGTTCTTCCTGTGTTTTCCTCTAAGAGTTTTATAGTGTCTGGTCTTACATTTAGGTCTTTAATCCATTTTGAGTTTATTTTTGTGTATGATGTTAGGGAGTGTTTTAATTTCTTTCTTTTACATGTAGCTGTCCACTTTTCCCAACACCACTTATTGAAGAGACAGTCTTTTCTCCATTGTCTATCCTTGCCTCCTTTGTCATAGATTAGTTGACCATAGGTGTGTGGGTTTACCTCTGGACTTTCTAGACTGTTCCATTGACCTGCATTTCTGTTTTTGTGCCAGTACCATATTGTCTTGATTACTGTAGCTTTGCAGTATAGTCTGAAGTCCAGGAGACTGATTCCTCCAGCTCCATATTTTTCCCTCAAGATTTCTTTGGCTGTTCGGGGTCTTTTGTGTTTCCATACAAATTATAAGATTTTTTGTTCTAGTTCTGTAAAAAATGCCATTGGTAATTTGATAGGGATTGCATTGAATCTGTAGATTGCTTTGGATAGTATAGTCATTTTCACAGTATTGATTCTTCCAATCCAAGAACATGGTCTATCTCTCCATCTGTTTGTGTAATCTTTGATTTCTTTCATCAGTGTCTTATATATTTCTGAGTACAGGTCTTTTACCTCCTTAGGTAGGTTTATTCCTAGGTATTTTATTCTTTTTGTTGCAATGGTGAATGGGATTGTTTCCTTAATTTCTCTTTCTGATCTTTTGTTGTTAGTGTATAGGAATGCAAGAGATTTCTGTGCATTAATTTTGTATCCTGAAACTTTACCAAATTCATTGATTAGCTCTAATAATTTTCTGGTGGCATCTTTAGGATAATCTATGTATAGTATCCTGTCATCTGCAAACAGTGACAGTTTTACTTCTTTTCCAATTTGTATTCCTTTTATTTCTTTTTCTTCTCTGATTGCCGTGGCTAGGACTTCCAAAACTATGTTGAATAAGAGTGGTGAGAGTGGACATCCTTGCCTTGTTCCTGATCTTAGAGGAAATGCTTTCAGTTTTTCACCATTGAGAATGATGTTTGCTGTGTGTTTGTCATATATGGCCTTTATTATGTTGAGGTAGGTTCCCTCTATGCCCACTTTCTGGAAAGTTTTTATCATAAATGGGCGTTGAATTCTGTCAAAAGCTTTTTCTGCATCTATTGAGATGATCATATGGTTTTTCTTCTTCAATTTGTTAATATGGTGTATTACATTGATTGATTTGCATATATTTAAGAATCCTTGCATCCCTGGGATAAATCCCACTTGATCATGGTGTATGATCCTTTTAATATGTTGTTGGATTCTGTTTGCTAGTATTTTGTTGAGGATTTTTGCATCTCTATTCATCAGTGATATTGGTCTGTAGTTTTCTTTTTTTGTAGTATCTGTGTCTGGTTTTGGTATCAGGGTGATGGTGGCCTCATAGAATGAGTTTGGGAGTGTTCCTTCTTATGCAATTTTTTGGAAGAGTTTGAGAAGGATGGATGTTAGCTTTCTCTAAATGTTTAATAGAATTAACCTGTGAAGCCATCTGGTCCTGGACTTTTGTTTGTTGGAAGATTTTTAATCACAGTTTCAATTTCATTACTTGTGATTGGTCTGTTCTTATTTTCTATTTCTTCCTGGTTCAGTCTTGGAAGGTTATACCTTTGTAAGAATTTGTCCATTTCTTCCAGGTTGTCCATTTTATTGGCATAGAGTTGCTTGTAGAAGTCTCTCATGATGCTTTGTATTTCTGCAGCGCCCAGTATAACTTTTCCTTTTTCATTTCTAATTTTATTTGAGTCCTCTCCCTCTCATGTTTTCCTTCATATTATAGCATTTATTTCTTCCTTACATTGTATTCAGACCTGGGATTTTACAGGTTGAAAGATGGAAAGACAGTTTTTATCATTGCTAGCTTCAGGAGTGGAAGAAGTTGTAGCTAGGAACTATCTCGTAGAATAACCTGTTAACGGAATGAAACAGCTGTAACTTGGGTTATTACTATTGGATCCTTGCTGAGTACACTTTAAGCCTATTGTAGAGTTGGTCTTTTATTTTAGATGTACTCACTTCATGTGACAGATGGATCTACAGACTTGCTTTTTAAGCATAGTGTATGGCTATTTAAAAGAATTCCTTTGAAAAAATTTACAAATTTTCTAATATCCTTTTGCATTACAGCAAATAATATTAGAATGTCAACTCCAGAAAGGCAGGGATTTTTGTCCATTTTATTCATGGATATATCCCTGACCCCTAGCACACTGCCTGGAACAAGCTGGTGCCCAGTAAATATTTGTTTAATGTATCTCAACATGGTGTTTCCTAAAGATTTCTCCGGCCGGGACATACCTGTCTTCATATAGCATGGAAAGTTATACACAACGTTGTTGGTTAGCGTTCCTTATCATGTGTTTTCTAGAAGACACTTTGCACCAAGATCACATTTAAAAAATAACTTCAGTGCAGTTTATGGCATGCCAATTGTACATTAATAAAGCTGTTTACAAAACAAAACAAAAAACTCAAAAAATAACCTCTTTGGTGTAAAATTGTTTCTAGAAGACCCTTGAGCCAAGATCACATTTTTAAAATAACCTCATTAATGTAAAATTATTGCTTTAAGTGAAACAAATGAGAAACAAACAACCAATGGGAGACAGAAGAAATTCTAATATAAATAATATCAACCTTTTATTGAGTACTTAATAGCTAAGTAGGGAGGGAGGAATTTTGTCATTCAGTTCTCACAAGTCAGAGAAGTAAATACTATTTTTAGTCCCTTTTTTGAAGAAATTGAGGTTTAGAGGGCCTAAGGAAATTACTCAAGGTGACACAGCTAGTAAGCAGTTAAAAATGGAATTTGAACCCGGGTCTAGTGTTTTAATCATTATAGTATTTGAGCTTGAAGGTTATTCAGACACTGAAGTTACCTTATACAATTCAGTTTGAAATTCATGTATTTGGCATTTTATTCGTTCATTCATTCATTCATTCATTCAAGCAAATGAATTGAGAACCTACTTTATAACAGGTATTATGTATACAGTGGTAACCATACTAGATACAGTTGGTTCCTGCTCTCATGACCATAGGATCTGATAGAGCAGACAGATAATATAGACAAGTTCAGAAACAAATAAAAAAGTATAAATTGTGATGAAGGAGGAAACAGAGTGTTATGATAGAAAATAATAGCTGGGAAACCCTGTGGTGACATCTTAAGATAGAGTTGCCTGGTTGGTCTTTTAAGCAGAGATCTGAAGGATGAGGAACCAGTCTATGTAAGAGTTTTGGCGTAGCTGGTGGGTGGTGAGGAGGGAAGGGGGGGTGAGCACTGTGTTCCAGGTGGCAGAATGACCCAAATGGCAAAAGCCCTGAGGCAAAAAAAAGTTTGGCTATTTAGACAGGAGCTTTTTGTGGAAGAGGGACAGGAAATTCAGCTGGAGAAGTTGGCCAGGGCCAGATCATATAGGGTCTTATAGGCCATGGAAAGGAGTTTGGATTTTGTTACACATACAAAAAGGGATAGCCATTCTCAGATCAGTCCTGTTAACAGTAACATAATGAGAGGTTCTTAATTGGAATACTTGGATTGCATCAAATGAAATTTCAAGATCTAATTAATTTGGGGCTTCCCTGGTGGCGCAGTGGTTGAGGGTCTGCCTGCTGCTGCAGGGGACACAGGTTCGTGCCCCGGTCCGGGAGGATCCCACGTGCCACGGAGCAGCTGGGCCCGTGAGCCATGGCCGCTGAGCCTGCGCGTCCGGAGCCTGTGCTCCGCAACGGGAGAGGCCACAACAGTGAGAAGCCCGCATACCACAAAAAAAAAAAAAAAAAAAAAAAAAAAAAATCTAATTAATTAGCATGTATTACCTTAACTACTGTGCATCCCTTTACTATTATCCAGCCTTCTAACACCCTTTTCAAGAGTGCATGTGTTTTCTTTGGTAATTTTCCATTTGGAAATGCCCAGCATTTTATTTTAATTTCTCTACTATCTATCCCATAATACACTGATTGGCTTTCAGAAAGCGTGTGTTGAAGTCATACTAAGTGACTCAGATATGGATCCTAACCTAATGAACATACAGAGTAGCAGCAGAGTTAAGATACATAAAATATTATAAAGGAGAATGTGTTAAGTGGGCGAAAAGATACCAATAGATACCAATAAAGTAAGTACTCCTGGGAGTTCAGAAAAGAGATTTCTTTTAGCTCTGGGGGATTCAGGGGGAGGAGGGGGGATTAAGAGAGAGACTTCCTGAAGGGGGTAGCATTTGCTCCCCGTTTTGAAAGGATAAGTGAGATTTAAACATTAGGAAGTTAAGGGCAAAAAATCCTGTTAAAAGTTCCAAGCATAAATGAGTGCCTGTGTGTTTAGCATGATCCTTAGTACATTGCGGATCCTCAATTTGATATGATTGTCACCAGACCCTTGGGAGACATCCAGGACTAAAATAGTTAGAAAGTGTTATGCAGTAGGATTGAAGTTCACAGCCCTCTGCAGGAAATTATCTGTAGATCCAGCCAGGGCTCGTTTGTCTTGACTTTCTCAGCTGCTTAAATTTATTAACAAATTATATGGAGGCCTAAAGAATTAGAGAGGCAGTTTTAAAAGAGCATTGGATGGGGAGACGAAGAATCCAATCTTGTTCTATTGCTGTCTTGATGTGGGATCTGTTTCTTTGTCTGTAAAATGGAAAATGATGATTCTGTCCCTTCTACCCCCTTCCTATGAAGGCAGAGATGACTATGAACGGTGATGAAAAAGCTCAGAAGAAAGATACTGCATAAATTACATCAATAAAAACAACAATTCAGAAAGCACTATGATGCAAAATGACATTGTTTAAACTCTTTTAGGCAGAAGGCTTTGTATAGAGCCATGGGGTAATTTGAAATTCTCTCTTCTTTATTTTGAACAAGATATCTCAGTTAGGAAGTTAAAAGAAGACTAGAGATATTTAAATTTGTGGCTAAGTGTGGTCAATTCAGAAGGCATTTTATACTGGCTGTCTGTCCTGACTAACTGGGTGGGGAGGGTGTGGGTGGTGTCCTTTGATAAAATGTGGAAGTGAAACACTAAACCCAGCACCAGTTTAAAAAGCGGCATTCACAGTAGCTTCAGGATGCACTTGTATCAATTACAGTCAAAGCATAAAAAATATTTGGAATAAGGCTGAAGATGCTGAACAGAAGGATTTCTTAGAAAAGAGGGCTTTCTTGAAAACTAAGGTGCAACCTTGTTATATTTTATTCTGAATGCCGTCACTGTATAATATATGTTGAAAAAAAATCTAAAATTGAAGAATGGTAAAATACATTGTGGTGAAACATTTATTATATCTATCAACCTCCCAATTCTCTCCAGCTTAATATATTTAAATAATTATGATTACTACTGGAAGGAGATTATTCTTTCTGATCTTAATTTGAAGCAATTCTGATTTTAAATACTAAGAAGACAAAAGGAAACTAAGACTTTTAGTTAATTAATAAAGCTATTTCCTAGAGAATTAAAAAAAACTCTCAATACGTTTTAACCTTTCAAAATCAGAGCAATACCATCAACTATATATTTGACTTATATATTATTTAATGACATAATATATTTTTCAAAGAAAATATTTTGAATGAAACCTTAACTTTTACATGTTAATTTATAAGTAAACCCTAATCCCAAACCAGGGTTTCTAGAGGTTATGTTCTAGTATGTAAAATATTTAGAAAGGTTTAAAAAAATGTATATTGAAAATACCTCTCTTTTGTCTTTTATACCAAAGTTTTAATATTAAACCGGGTTGAAAGTGGACTGATGTTATGGGAATGAGAAAATAGGCTTTCTTGGAGATGGCATATCAAGAAGTGGGTTAGCTTTGTATGGTGCATAATTTTACGTAAGTACTCAAGGCCAGCTTTAAGATACAACATTAACGATACCAATTATATAAATGTTTTCACACTTTTAAACATATTTCTCTACGTTATAACAAAACTTTCCTTATCCTATATATATGTGTATGTATGAGTTTGTGTATATACATATTTTAAATCTTGCTTATTATTTTGGGCCAAATAAATCCTTAAAACGGGTACAATAGCTGATAATTAACAGCTATTGGTAATGGTTTTTGATTATTGTAAATAATGAATATTATAATTTAAATGCTTTGTTTTTTTTTTCTTCCCCCTCTACGTTTTCTTTGTGGTACCATGTATCATTTCCAAGTTCTCTTCTGTAAAGTACTCCAAAATAATTATGAAGTATTGTTACAAAATTAGTAAGTTATAGTTAACCATCAGAAGAAAATCAGTCCCATCATTTTACACTCACATCTAACTTTTGACCCCTAATTAGTATTGGCTTGATTATCCACTTTTCTACAACTTACTCTTGGAGGCTATTGTCTAAAATAAGAGCCAGCTTCACATAATGACAGCTTCTTACCCTTAAGGACGATCAAAAGAATGTGCTTTAGTCTGCAAAGGCCTTTTCAAACAGGATTCTAAAAACGTTTTGAGCATTTGAAAATAAACATATAACCTCCCAATGTGAACTCTCAGAGAGACAACACTCATCTGGAAAGAGAGCAGCTTTAAGTAACGCTGCTTTTCTCTGTGTCTGAAATATTTTCCATATGAATATAATGCCTCTTACTGGAATATAAGTAGAACTCCTCACCCCCAAGTTCTGTGAGCTGTTATACACTCTTGGCTATTGAACTGTTGGGATATCTGAACTCTGGTCATCTGTTCTCGTTCTCAGAGCTCTTTATCCTGCTGTCCTGAGTCGAGTGTGTTTTGAAACGGGTGTACTTCGCTGAGGTCTCCCTCTGCTGCTTATCCTGTGTTCTGGCAAATCTGTCTTGGCTGACAAAAGATATACATGAATAGTATTTTGTTACAAAGTCGCAAAGGAAGGGTATCATACTGGGTATTAAAATGCATTTTTAAGGCAGCTTGAGGTTGTCTTCAAGTGAAGGGTGGAGGTAAGAGAGTAAGGAACAGCCAGAGGCCTTTAAGGATTGGTGGAGCTCTTTGACATTATGAAGGGCATTATAAACATCACTGAGGTCTCGCAGGATTGATAGATAGTTGTAGGAGAGGTAGCAGAGGATACTTGTTACCTAAGGGATGTAGTGACTTCAGGGGATTTGAAGAGAACAATTGTTGACTTACAAAGCATCTCCACAGGGGCTATGCTAAAACAACTACATATAGGCCGATTCAGTTTGCACACCTATCTCAGGAATGCAACTCACCCCCCACCCCAGCCTGCCACCAGGACTAAACAGGATATTCATGCAATTAACCTTTACTTTGGCATAAAAATCTAATAATATTCTGTGATGTAGAGTGGGGTAGGTACCCAGATTTGCTATTTTTCTCAACATTAAGGGCAGTATATAATTTATTCTTTCTTTTGCTTTGGTTACTTAAAATAGTAGTCTCCTAAGTGGAGGAAGGTGTAACCAAGGGAGATGAAGGATTCTGAGAGATGAGAGTAGGAATTGTACAATACAGAGGGTTTCTGGGGACTTTGTGTTTTGGTTTGCTTCCAGTTTACTGTGAGGTTATTGCAGTTAGCATTTTTTGGGTTAAGTTAATTTGTAGATTATATTATGTAGTTAAATTAAAATAACCTGACAAATTGTACATATAATTTAAGCATGAAAAGACTCCTGCAAAGAAACTTTGAAGGTATTACTAATGATAAAATTGTAGTACCGACTTTTCTCCACTCCTAGTAGTGGTCTTTCTCAGCCACATTACAAGATAAAAATAATTATGATCTAATTAGAGCTCTTCTCCAACACATTACAAAATAAAAGCAATACATTGGTAGTCTAATTGGAGCTGACAAGAAATTGGCCAAAGAACTTTTTATCAAGAAAGAGTTTTTGAAATATGGATTTATATTCACTATTGTTAATGATAAACTTCATCCTAAATGTGTATTATGCTTTGAGAGTAATAATTCAAAAAATCTTTAAAGAGCACTTGTCATAGGGCAGGCACTGTTCTACGTGCTGAGGGTACATCAGTGAAGCAGATACAGATGCTTGTTCTAGTGGAGCTTAACTTTCTATCAAGACAATAAAAGATAACACCATTGATATATTACCTTAGAAAGAAATAAGTGTTAAGGAGAAGAGGAACAGGGTAAAGGAATTAGGAGTGCTAGGGGTAGGGCACCAGTACAACTTTAAACAGGGTTGTCATGGTAGGCCTTAAAGTGACATTTGAACGGAGACTTGAAGAAGATGTATACTTGTTATGCTATGCTCCTAAGACATCTGCATGCCATGAATTCTTTATTTTATTTATTTATTTGGTTGCGTTGTGTCTTAGTTGTGGCAGGCAGGCTCCTTAGTTGCGGCCCACTGGCTCCTTAGTTGTGGCACGTGAACTCTTAGTTGTGGCATGAATGTGGGATCTAGTTCCCAGACCAGGGATCGAACCTGGGCCCCTGCATTGGGAGTGCAGAGTCTTAACCACTGTGCCACCAGGGAAGTCCCTCCATGAGTTCTTTAAATTTTTTTTTTTTTTTTTTTTGCGGTACACGGGCCTCTCACTGTTGTGGCCTCTCCCCTTGCGGAGCACAGGCTCCGGACGCGCAGGCTCAGCAGCCATGGCTCACGGGCCTAGCCGCTCCGCGGCATGTGGGATCTTCCCAGACTGGGGCACGAACCCATGTCCCCTGCATCGGCAGGTGGACACTCAACCACTGTGCCACCAGGGAAGCCCCCTCCATGAGTTCTTTAAATTGGGGTTTATTTATAGTTATGGAAGATAATATTATGAATACGCTGGGCCCATACTGTGTACTAGCTTCAATAGCAATATAGAAAAAAGAGAGACTAACATTTATTAAATGACTATTTGGGCTAGGTACTGATTACATTATTTTATATAATCCTGTAAGGCAAATATCATCAGTCCCATTTTATAACCAAGGCTTAGGGGTACCAAGTACCTTGTTTATGATCACACAGCTAAGTAGGTGATAGAGCTGGTGCTGGACATTAATTCCTAATCTTGCTCTCTGTTACAGTACCAGGCCCTGCAAAAAGTTTCATCAGTTGATCACAGCTGGTAGGAGAATTATGTTGAGAAAGATTCTGAGGCCAAATCTAAGAGCCAACAAAAAGAAATACTTTGACCAATGTTTACATATATATATATGTATTTATCTCTACACTGCCATGCTAGTTCTTGAGATAAATATCTCAAAAACAAATGAAAGGCAATTTAAATATAATGATGTAGTTTACAAGTAGTATTTTGAAAGGATCTTTATTTCTTATATGAATCATATTTTTTTCTAAAACATGACACTTCCCTAATAACCTTTTATACTCTACCAGTGAATAAACTGTTATCAATATGGCCCCGATCTACCTTCCCATAATTCTACTTCTCTGACTTGTTTGTTGGTGTGGTTTTTTCTGTCTAGCATGCTTACACAACCCATTAAAATTACCCATATTTCAAATTACAGCTTCCTAGTAAAATAGAATGCTTCTATTATTAGGAATGCCTACACCGAGACAAGTGTGTCAGAGATAATGTAGAAAAAATAAATGTACTATATTATGGGGCATAAAATTTTTAAATTTTTAGTTAAACATTTAATAGAGATGGTATAATATAGTGGTTATTGTTAGAGACCGTGGAGTCAACCATGCATTACCTAACTAAGTGTATATTCTGGAGGAAATTATTTAAATTCTGTGAAATTTCAGTTTCTTCATCTCAGTAGCATCAGATTCTTGGGTATTTATTAGAATTTGCTTTGTAGTCCAGTATCTGGTATTTATTTATTTTTAAATGTTCCATATGTGCTTGAAAAGAAAGTGTTTTCTGTAACAATTGAATTCAGAGTTCTATCGTTAGCTCAAGCATATAACTTGTGTTGTTCAGAATGTCTATAGCTACACACATCTGTATCATTGCTGGGAGAAGTGAGTTAGAATTTAATATCATAATGGTAGGGTTGACAGTACTTCTCTGCATTTTTACTTTCTGTATTTTAAGGCCATGTTTTTAGGTGCGTATAAATTCAGAATTGTTAGAACTACCTGGTGAATTTATCTTTTTGTTGTTATGTAGAGATTCTCTTTTGTGCCTATGCATTTTTGCTTTAAAGTCTATCTTAACTGATATTAATAGTCTACATCAACTTACTTTTGGTAAGAATTGGAGTGGAATAACTTTTCCACTCCTTTACTTTAAACCTTTCTATGATATTTTCTTATGTTTTAGGTGTTTCTGTTATAAATATACATGTAAAGTTTTGTTTTGATTTATATTAATTGCAGTTTTTGATATTTATTGTCATCATCTCATGTCCTGCTTTATAGTTACCTATGCTTTTCTTTGTTCCTTCTCCTTGCCTCAATCTTTTTCTGCTCTCTATTGCTTTGTTTAAGTTTTCTGTATTCTTTTTCTTTCCTTGCTGTTGCTTTGGAAGTTATATATTCAGTTCTCCTTTACTGGTTATCTATACATTTTATTGAAATTTTTATTGTGAAATATTTTATATATACAAAAGAATATATGTAATGTACATATACATCACAAAAAACAATGAAATGACCAACTGTATAACCAACACACAGGTTAAAAAAAAAAGAATGCCAACAACTCAATTGAAGTGTTCAATGAACCATCTCCTACGATCTTTGCCAGAGATAATTACAATCCTGAGTTTTTAAAACTGTATTTACATTGCTCTTTTCAAAATACTTTTATTGTGTATATTACACATACAACACCCACAAACACACATGCATTTTACATGTTTATGAACTTAAGCAGAATCATACAGTATGTATTCTTTTGCAACTTGCTCTTTTCCCCTCTACATTATGCATTACATTTGTGAGGTTTATCTGGGTTGGTATGCACCCTTCTAATTCATTCACTTTATACTCTTAAATTTTCCTGATCAATCTGGCTAGAGGTTTATCAATTTTACTGATTTTCTCCAAGAACCATCTTTTAGTTTCATTGATTTTCTGTATTGTTTTTTATTTGTTTAGATCCTTATTACTTCCTTTTTGGCTTATTTTTGGTTTAATTTGCTCTTTTTTCTCCTAGCTGAAGTCATTGGTTTGAAATCATTCTTCTTTTTTAATATAGATGTTTTAGTGCTATAAATTTTCCTTTGAGTATGATTTAGCAGCATCCCACAGATTTTGATATGCTGTATTTTCAATTTTATATAGTTGAAAACACTTTCTAATTTCTTTTTTGATGTCTTCTTTGACCCATGGGTTATTTAGAAGTTTAGTCTCCCAGTGGTTGTCAAATTTCCTTTTTGATGTCTTCTTTGACCCATGGGTTATTTAGAAGTTTAGTCTCCCAGTCCCAGATTTTCTACATGTCCTTTTGTTACTGATTTCTAATTTAATTCCATTGTGGTTACTTTGTATGACTTGAATATTTTTAAATATATGAAGACATTTATTGCTGAGAATATGGTCTCTATCATAGTAAATGTTCTATGTACACTTGAAAACAATGTGTATTCTGCTGTTGTTGGGTGGAGCGTTCTATAAATGTTAATTAGATCAGATAGGTTGATAGTGTTTTTCAAGTCTTCTGTATATTTGCTGATTTTCTTTCTAGTTATTCTATCAAGTTTGATAGAAGGCTATTGAAATCTCTGATAAAAATTGTAGACTTATTTACTTCCTGCAGTTCAATCAGGTTTTTTTCATATATTCTGATGCTTAGTTATTAGGTTCATAAACTTAGGATTTCTAACTTCTTAATGAATTGACCCCTTTATCTTTATGAGATAATTTTTTTTACCCCTGGTAATAGTTTTGTTCTGAAATCTACTTTAATATTAATATAGGCCCTCCAGCTTTTTTTTTTTTTTTAATGGCCATGCCATATGGCATGCAGGATCTTAGTTCCCCAACCAGAGATTGAACCCATGCCTTCTGCAGTGGAAGTGTAGAGTCTTAGCCACTGGACAGCCAGGGAAGTCCCAGCCTCTCCAGCTTTTCACTGCTATTAGGATAGAATAACTTTTCCTATTCTTGTACTTTTAACCTATTTATGTCTTTATATTCAAAGTGGGTTTTTTGTAGGCAGCATATAGTTGGGTTTGCTTTTTTACCCAATTTGGTAACCTACACCTTTTAACTGGGAATTTTTATACCATTTACATTTAATGTGATTATTTATAATGATTAGGTTTAAATCTACCAACTTGCAGCTTGTTTGATCTTTCTTTGTTCTCCTTTTCCCCCTTTGCTGCCTTCTTTTGGATTGGTGTTTTTTATGATTAAATCTTTTTAATTATCTTATTAGTTATAATTTCCTTTTTATTTTAGTGTTTGATTTAGAATGTATAGTGTTCATCTTTAATTTATAACAGTTTATTTCAAGTTACACTCATATTTAGTATAAGCACCTTATATTAGTATATTAGTATATTTTCATTGCTCCCCTCCCAGCCTTTGTGCTGATGTCATACATTGCACTTTTACATGTTATACACCCCATACCACATTGTTACTATTTTTATTTATATTTTAATGGGCTTTAAATAAGAAAAAAAACGTATATTTACTCACATAGTTATCATTTCTGATGCTCTTTATTTATCTGTTGAGTAGGTCCATATTCCTATCTAGTATGATATTCCTTTTCCTTAAAGGACATTTCTTTAACATTTCTAATGGTGCAAGTCTGCTTGTGATGAATTCTTTCAGATTTTCTATGTTTGAAATAGTCCGTATTTCACCTTCATTTTTAAAAAACAGCTTTTTTGAGGTATAATTCACATACGTAATTCACGCATTTAAAGTGTAAATTCAGGACTTCCCTGGTAGCACAGTGGTTAAGAATCTGCCTGCCAATGCAGGGGACATGGGTTCGATCCCTGGTCTGGGAAGATCTCACATGCTGCGGAGCAACTAAGCCTGTGTGCCACAACTACTGAGTCTGTGCTCTAGAGCCCGCGAGCCACAACTACTGAGCCCACGTGCTGCAACTACTGAAGCCCATGCACCTACAGCCTGTGCTCCGCAACAAGAGAAGCCACTGCAATGAGAAGCCCACGCACCACAATGAAGAATAGCCCCTGCTCGCTGCAACTAGAGAAAAACCTGCGCACAGCAATGAAGACCCAATGCAGCCAAAAATAAACAAAATTAAATCTTAAAAAAAAAAAAAGTGTACAGTTCAACAGTTTTTAGTATCTTCACAATTATGTGCACCTATTACCACAGTCAATTTTAGAATATTTTCATCACCTGAAGAAGAACCCTGATATTCTTTTTTTCCTTTTTTTGGCTGCACTGCACAGCTTGTGGAATCTCAGTTCCCTGACCAGGGACTGAAACTGGGCCATGGCAGTGAAAGCCCAGAAACCTAACCACTAGACCACCAGGGACTCACCAAAACTGGTATTCCTTAGCTGTCACTCCCCAGCCCTCTGTTTCCCCCCTCCCCAAGCCCTAAGTAACCACAACACTTTTCTGTCTCTATAGATTTCCTTATTCTAGACTTTAATATGAATGGGATCATGTAACATGTAGTCTTTTGTAACTGGCTTTTTTCACTTAGCATAATATTTTCAAGGTTCATCTATAATGCAGCATGTATCAGTATGTTATTTCTTTTTATGGCAGAGTAATATTCCATTGTATGGATACACTATATCTTGTTTATTTATTCATCCATTGGTGGACATTTGGATTGTTTCCACCTTTTGGCTATTATGAATGTTCACCTTCATTTCTGAAAGATATTTTCCCTGTTTATAGAATAGTAGTTTGATAGTTTTTTCTTTCAGTACTTTATAGATGTTTTTCTGCCAGCTTCTTGATTACATTTGCTCTGATGAGAAAATTTGCAGTTATTTTTATCTTCATCCTCTAAGTAATGTGACTTTTTTCTCTAGCTGCTTTTAAGATTTTCTCTTTATCACTGATTTTGAGTAATTTATTATAATCTGCCTTGGTGTAGTTTATATTTATATGCTTAGGGTTTGTTGAAGTTCTTGGATTTGTGGGTTTATAGTTTTCATCAAATCTGGAAATTTTTTAGCCAGTGTTTCTTCAAATATTTTTTCTATCTCTCCCTTTTCTAGAAATTCCAGTTACAAATATACTAGGTCACTTGAAGTTGTTACACAACTTATTGTTATTATTTCCTTCCTTCTTTCCTTCCTTCCCTCTCTCTCACTCTCTCTCTTTCTTTCAAGTATTTTTTCTGTGTTTACTGTTGGATAATTTCTATTGCTGTGTCTTCAAGTTCACTGGTGATTTCTTCAGCAATGCCTAATCTGATGTTCAAATACAATTTTCATTTCAGATATTGCAGTTTTTAATCTCTAGAAGTTTGATTTGTTTTTTTTTAGTACCTTTAATGTCTCTACTTAACATGTTTAACATTTTCTCTAGCCTTTTGAATATATGAAATGCAGTTATAATAATTTTTTTAATGTTCTTATCTAATAATTCTAACATCTACGTTAGTTCTGGGTTGGTTTTGGTTGATTGATTTTTCCTCATTTTGACACACGTGTAAACTTTAAACATGCATATTTGGCTTAATAATGTCAATATTAATCAATATCTCTAACTCCCTTTCAAATGATAAAGAGACCATAGAACACTTTTAGTCATTCTCTTCCATTGCACATGTGATTGTCATGTATTTTTTGTTCCACTTTGATTGTAAATTAGCAGTATTATTTTTATTTTGTATCATCATTTTCTCTTCACTGTTACCCACATATTTACCAGTTTCTTCGTCCCTCATTGATTTTTGAATTTCTCTTAAAGTTTTGGGTTTGATTTTTCTTCTTTGTTGTAATATGTATTAAATAATTCTTTAAATGAGTATTTATTTGAAATATATTGTCAAAGTCTTTGTCTAATGATAATATCTCTACTATGTTCTCATTTAAAAATCATAATTTAGCTGATTATAGAATTCTGCATTCACAGATACTTTTCCTTGATCTTTTGAATATATTATTCAATTTCTTCTGGCTTCTCTTTATGCTGTTGAGAAGTCTGTTTTCAGTTTAGTTATTTTTCCTTTGTGAATAACTTATGTTTCTTTCTGGCTATTCTGAAGATATTTCTGTTTATCTTTGGTGTTCTGTGGTTTCTTACACTCTGCTAATTGTGTCTTTAATTTCATTTATCCTGTTTGAGACTCATTGTGTCTTGAGTGCATCAATTCTGAAAAATTCTTGTCTACTGTATTTTTAAAGTTATTAAAAAATTGAGATATAATTCACATACCATGAAATTCACCCTTTTAAAATGTATATACAATTCAGTGATTTTTAGTATGTTCACAAAGTTGTGCAACCATCATCACTTTCTAATTCCAGAACATTTTTATTGCCTGGAAATGAAACCCCATATCCATTAGCAATCATTCTCCATTCCTTTCTCTCTCCAGCCCTGGCATCTGGTAATTTACTTTTTGTCCCTGTGGACTTGCCTATGTGCCTATTCTAGACATTCCTTATAATTGTAATCATATAATATGTGGCATTTTGTGTCTGGCTCCTTTCACTTTGTGTAATGTTTTAAATGTTCATCCATGTTATAACATGTATCAGAACTTCATTCCTTTTTGTGGAAAAATAATATTTCCATGTATGGATATAACACATTTTGTTCATTCTTCAGTTGATGGCATTTGAGTTGTTTCCACTTTTTGGCTATAATGAATAATACTGCTATGGATATCCATGTACAAGTTTTTGTGCAGACATATGGTAACTATGTTTAACTTTCTGAAGAATTGCCAAACTGTTTTTAAAGTGGTTGCACTATTTCAGTAGCCATAATCTCTTGAATATTGCCTTTCTCCTATTCTACCCTCTCCCTTCTTATGGAACTCTCATCAGAGATATGTTGGAGTTTTTAAATTTTATATTCCACGTCTCTTTACATTTTCCCAGTTTTTAGCTTTTTGTGCTTCATTCCTCGGATCTGTCTTCCAGTTCATTAATTCTTTTATTCAACTGGCTTAATCTTTCATTCAACCCATTTCTTGAGTTTTCACTTTAAAGAGTTTAATTTTTTATTTCTGAAAGTACTAACATTAAAAAAAAAAGTTGTATAGTTTTATTTTCCTCCTTAATCAATTTATTCTTTTTCATAGTACCTTCTTTTTGATGGCTTTATTCCTTTTTCCATATTCTCTTTCATAATGTTGTTTTATTTCAAGTTCTTGGATGTGGACTCTTGCTCAATGTGGATTGTTTTCTCACATATTTTGTTGTGAGATTATCTTTGAGGCTTTTTTTTGCTTTTGCTTCTACAGTTGCTTCAGAGAGATCACCAATCATAGCTCAGTCATTGTGTTAACTTCTCAATTTGAGGCTTCCTAAATCATGCATATTATATTCATTTTATCCCCAAGTTTATGAGAGGCACAGGCCTGAAATTTTGAATTTAGGGGGAAGGGTTTTTCCTCCAACTTAAAGCTGAAAAGAGATAGACAAGCTCCTTTCTCACCTTGTCCTGGTAAACATATTTCTTTTCTAGTTCATCTCTTACCAGAAAGAGCTGCCATTTGAGGGTCTTGGCTTTATCTAAGGATTCTTAGCTCCTCATGCACACCCAAATCCTCATTTCTTTTTTCCTGCATGAATATTAAATATTTTTAATATTAAAATTAAAAATTGCATGAATATTGGTCCCAGTAACCCGTTAGGTTACTGGGACCAAGTTTTCTCCAAGGCAGTTAAAGCTCCACCCTATCTTACCTCTTCATTTTGGGCACCTAGGATGGATGGAGTTTATCCTCCCTCCCCTCCTTCCTTCTCAGTCATACTTTAAAAATAATGTTTATTTTATTTTTTCTAGCATTTCTATGTCTTTATACTGGATGGTTAATTTTGGATATCTTAGATCATTGTATTATCAGAAGTCTCGGTTTCCTCACCATTAATGTGGGGAAAGTAATTTATTTACTTAAGAGCATTTTTAGAATTAAATGAGATAATAATGTATATAAAGTGCTAAGGTTAGTGCCTGATATGTAAGTGCTCAATAAATATTAGTTATTACAATTTTTAATTAATACTGATTGAGAAGCCCTAGATAAGAATGCAAATCCATATAAGGAAAATTACTCAAATGAATTTAAAAATTAATATTTTGGCTTCCTCTTAGGATGTAATGTTGCTTCATTTAAAAGTTTGCTCCCTCCCTCTTTTCTGGTTATCGCGGCACGAGGCACTATGAACTGCAAAGTCTCCTGAGACACCCTCTATGGAGGTGGTGCGGGAAGTCCTGCACGGTAACCAGCGCAAGCGCAAGAAGTTTTTGGAGACGGTAGAGCTTCAGATCAGCATGAAGAACTATGACCCTCAGAAGGACAAACACTTCTCGGGCACTGTCAGGCTTAAAGTCCACTCCTCTCCCCAAGTTCTCCATATGGGTTCTGGGGGACCAGCAGCATGTGATGAGGCCAAGGCTGTGGATATCCACCACATGGACATAGAGGCTCTGAAGAAACTCAACAAGAATAATAAACTGGTCAAGAAGCTGGCCAAGAAGTATGATGCCTTTTTGGCTTCAGAGTCTCTGATCAAGCAGATCCCATGAATCTGGGCCCAGATCTGAATAAGGCTGGCAAGTTCCCTTCCTTGCTGACCCACAATGAGAACATGGTGGCCAAAGTTGATGAAGTGAAGTCCACGATCAAGTTCCAGATGAAGAAGGTGCTGTGTCTGGCAGTGGCTGTTGGCCACATGAATATGACAGATGATGAGCTTGTGTACAACATCCACTTAGCTGTCAACTTCCTGGTGTCGTTGCTCAAGAAAAATTGGCAGAATAGCGGGACTTTGTACATTAAGAGCACCATGGGCAAGCCCCAGCACCTGTACTAAGGCACAGCTTAATAAACCATACTGCCACCATTAAAATGTGAACATACAAAACTTATTGCTTGAATATATACGATTTTGTATTAGATATCCTTGAGTGTCTCACCTCATTTTTATCCTACTCTACTTAGCATGTGGGTGGTCAGGGAACAGTCTTTATTGACATTTGATGCCTGATTCAATTGGTATGTGTATTTTTTTCATTTTACATATGCATTTCAATTCATCATAAGGTGGCTTATATTATAAACATGTTTATAGTTTCTCTATTAAAATATTTACATTAAGCTGACATAAAATTAGATAATTTGAAATTCATTTTATTGAGAAAAAATTAATCCCTCAGTCTTGTTCTAAAATATTTATTTTCCACAAAATATGCACTTTGCAAAAACATTGCATAGGTTATTAGCAGGCTATCTGGTTTATTTCCACTTAGGAATATAATTCATTGAAAAGAAAGGCATATCTGATTAAAATGCTGTGCGGAAGTGACCTTTTCCATGTTCTTAAAAGAGAGGAATGATGGAAGAAAAAAATAATAATATTTTTAATCTGAGTCTTTATGAGATCTTGAAATGGATGCTATTCTTTCTATTTCCTCTCTGTAACAGATATTGTGTTTCTGAGTCTGTGTGTGTGTGTGTGGTCCCACTTTTGTTAATGTGTCTTCATTTCTCAGTGAAATGAAAGCTGACCTAGAACCGTGGTCACTCCCGTGTCAAAGTTGCAACAACTGTGGTCACTGATCAATTACCATGGCAATCTGATTGGTCCTGAAGGGATAGTTGTGTTAGAACAAGATCTAAAATAATCTGTGGAAGGGAATGAACTGATGATTCAAACTGCAATGTAATTTGATCTTGTGTCTGTATTTAACCAAAAGAACCAAATTTGTAAACAGATACCTTACTCTGCAGAAGGGTAAAAATCCTAGAAAACATTTAAATGCTCTTTGTTTCACTCAGTTGCTTTTTCTTGACAATTTTATTTTAATACTGAAATATTGATAGAGCCCTAAGAAAGACATAGAGGATTGTATGGTGTCTATGTCCAAGTAAAATGCTTTTCTTTTGGAACCATTGAAGTTTTTTGAACTGGTATACAAATAAAAAATGCTATTTTTTTCTTTTTTTAAACATGAGATACTAAAATACTTAGGAGGTGCTTACCTGATACAGATTATTAAAATACAGAAGAAAAATTGAAAGAGTGACAAAGTATGTAGCAGTAGGACGTGTGTTTTCATTCTTTTTTTTCCAGAGGGGTAATAGATTTGTACTGATCCATTTACCTTCTCTCATTTGCTCACATCTATTGTTCAGCTGTGAGATTTTTGGCTGGAGTAAGTACACAGCTGGAAGCCAATGAATATCCTGCCTTCTTCCAAACTGTTCTTTGTTTGTTGCTTTATCCTCGTTCTTTCACTCATTCAGCATCTACTGAGCACCTGTTCTATACCAGGCACTTTGGTAGGTGGTAGAGGGTCCTTATTGAACAAGACAATCAGGGCTCCCTTGATGAGTGTCTAGTCATGGACAAGTTTTCCCCTTTTTTGCTCTTTTTTCTTTCATTCATGCATTTTCCTGTCCTTTTCTTTCTCGACCCTTTCTTTTTCTTACTTTTATTCTTTCCCTAATTTTCTTACTTCTCTCCCATTCTTTCTTTGGAAACTGTTAAAGGGCTTCCCTTTCTATTTCAGACTAGTCTAGGATCAATAGATGAGACTTCTTTCTTTGCACTGCACTCTTCCCATGGGAATTCAGGGACATTCATAACTTTTGGCCTGACTTAGCTGTGTCAGTACCTCCTCTGAGGAAAATTGGTTGCCAGCTGATAAGGGTATCATTTCCTCTACTGCCATGGAATCATACTCCTCTGCCTTTCATCAAGCTGCCAAACTTTGTGAATCCTTTGGGGAAAGACATTTTCCTGTCTCTGTCTACAAGCAATCATTAATTTTTGTTAAAACCATTTTTTAAAAATTGGTTTTTATAGCCACATACCTAAATTTATCTCCAATTTGGTTCCATTGGTCACAGAATAGTTTTACCTTACTGGCTGAGTATTTTCATTTCTGCTGAGCTTCCCACAGTGAATATCAGAGAGCATTTTCCAGCAGTATTTTTGTGAAGGGGTGGGATGGATAAAGCCCTAATATAAATTCCGATATGGCCTTTGTCCTATTGCTTCCTGGCACAATGTAGTAAGAAATCAATGCAATTAGAGTCACAAATGACAGCAGATAAGGATAAGCAAGCTGGGTTCATCTGAAAGCACAAATGAATCAGAATTATAGGATTTATTTTAGCCCTGTAAGAGTTTTTTTGATCCACTTCTGCCTCTTTAAAGTTGAAGAGCAGAGATGTCAAGTGACTTGCTAGAGATCACACAGCAAATTAATAATAGAGCTGGAGGTAGAACCCAGGTCTCAATTCCCAGTTTTCCTTTTACCTGGCAGGATATAGGAAGTAGGGTATAGGGAAAATTATCTTTTGGGGGAGAGGGAGATTTATTGTTTGTTGGAAGGGGATTTATCAAATCCACAGGTTTCAGACTTTTGTACTCTTCAGCTGAGAATCAAAGAATCTAGTTTCATATGATCCTTGTGTAACTAGCTAAGATGTGGAAAAGAACTGGTATAAAAATTAAGTGCTGTCCACTGAATATCCAGTCTGTGTCTGTTAGCTTCTATATCCATGGGTGGGGTTTATTTTTATGTCTTGGTTATTGATGTTGCTTATTGTGTAGGAGAAATGTGATTTTCCCCCAACCTCAAGTGCTGCAGTTGTAGGTGAAGTTGGGGAAGTGAATATGTTTTTGGTGAGTTGTTTTGATGGAGAAGTTTGAACTTGAATAAGGAGTCAGAACCCCAAGTTCATCCACTTACTTACTTTATTATTTGAGGTGGTTTAGTAGAGTTTAATCTCAGTTCTGAGGAAGTCATTTGGACTCTGGCTTTCCACCCTCTGAACAACTAAGAATCATTTCTTCCCTGCTCCATTGGTGTAGATATTCATTTTTATTGCTGTGGTAGCCAGGCTCCAAGATGGTCCCCAATGATCCCTTACCTCCTGGCAGTCATGGCCTTGTATAGTCCCCTCCCGTGTTGCGTCAGAGTTTGTCTGTGTGACCATCAGAATACGGCAGACATAATGTTATATCACTTCTGAGGCTACCTCATAGAAGACATTGTGGCTTCTGCCCTGTACTTCTTGTATCCCTCACTCTGGGGAAGCCAGCTGCTAATTATGAGGATGCTAGGACAGCCCTATAAGAGGTCCATGTGGCATGGAACCGAGGCTTTCTATCAAAAACCAGTGAGGAACTGGTTGAGGTCTTCTGCTAATCCCCATGTGAGTGAGCCATCTTGGAAGGATGTTTCAGCTCTGGTCAACCCTTCAGATGACTGTAGCACCAGCTGATTGCTTGACTGCAACCTTACAAGAGACCCTGAACCAGAAGCACCCACCTGAGCCACACTCAGATTCCTGATTCCAGAAACCATGTGGGATAATAAATGCTTGTTGTTTTAAGCTGCTAAATTTGGGGGATAGTTTGTTACACAGCAATAGATAACTAATATAATTTACAAGACAGAAGTTGAACATTCTCAATTTAAAGGCAATTATAATAACAATAGATGTAGATATTTTTATTATGAGATGAGATGTTTTTATTATGTTTTTATTTGACTTAGAAACAAAAACTATATGAATACTTGGCCTATCTTCAGTATTTTCATTTTAAACAGGAAACTGAAGAACAGAAAAATTAAATGATGTAGTTATTGGAGGAAGTGGTGGTAGCTAAGAATTGAAACATACTTTTCTTCTTTCACTTCTCTTTAAAATATGGCTCTATTAAAATACTAAGTAAAGACTAAGTCCAAAATGACACCAACAAATTCAAAAGAGAGAGGTATGTTTGAGGAAACTTCCTTTTAAGGAGAAGTTTACTGAGTGCTATTGTGTTTCCTTGTTTTTGTTTTGTTTTGAATTGAAGTATAGTTGATTTACAATGTTTCAGGTGTACAGCAAAGTGATTCAGTTATACACATGTATATATTCTTCAGATGCTTTTCCATTATAGGTTATTACAAGATATTAAATATAGTTCCCTGTGGTATACAGTAGGTCCTTTTTGTTTATCTTTTTTTTTTTTTTTTTTTTTTTGCGGTACGCTGGCCTCTCACTGCTGTGGCCTCTCCCGTTGCGGAGCACAGGCTCCGGACGCGCAGGCTCAGTGGCCATGGCTCACAGGCCTAGCTGCTCTGCGGCATGTGGGATCCTCCTGGACAGGGGCACGAACGCGTGTCCCCCGCATCAGCAGGCAGACTCTCAACCACTGCACCACCAGGGAAGCCCTTATCTATTTTATATATAGTAGTGTGTTTCTGTCAATCCTGAATTCCTAAGTTATCCCTCCCCCACCTTCCCCTTTGGTAACCATAAGTTTGTTTTCTATGTCTGAGCCTATTTCTGTTTTGTAAATAAGTTCATTTGTATCATTAAATAAATAAATAAATAAATAAATATTTATTATTTATTTATTTGGGTGTGCGGGGTCTTAGTTGTGGCACATGGGATCTTTAGTTAGGGCATGTGGACTTCTCAGTTGTGGCATGTGGACTCTTAGTTGCAGCATGCAGGCTTCTTAGTTGTGGCATGCATGCGGGATCTTGTTCCCCAACCAGGGATCGAACCTGGGCCTCCTGCATTGGGAGCGTGTAGTCTTACCCACTGGGCCATGAGGGAAGTTCCTCATTTGTATCATTTTTAAGATTCCACATACATGTAATATCATATGATATTTGTCTTTCTCTGTCTGACTTACTTCACTTAGTATGATAATCTCTGTGTTCATCCATCCATCTCTATGTTCATCCATCTGCAATGGCATTATTTCATTGTTTTTATGGCTGAGTAGTATTCCATTGTGTGTATGTGTGTATGTGTGTATATATATATATATATATATATATATATATATATATATATTCTACATCTTCTTTATCCATTCATCTATCAATGGACATTTAGGTTGGAAAGCTATTGTTTTAATATTAAATCATTTCAAGTGGTCTGAGTCATTTTATCTTTATACACAGGTTAATTATGCCATCTTCAATTAATCAACTTGGAGAGGGTTTCAATGGATCATTTAACTCAGGCCTAGATAAGAATATTTTTGATCAATTCAGCAAATGTTTGTCAAGAACACCACTGCTGGCCAGAGAATACATAGATGAACAAGATATCTCTGCCAATGAATGGTTTATAGGTTAGTGACGGGGCGAGTAATTTCAGTAGTGGGGGAAGAGTTCTGATACAGGTATTCACAGAAAACATGCAGAGTATAGAGGAGGAGAACCTAAGTCAGCGTCGGACGACAAATGACTTTCTCAAAGTTGCACAGCTGCTTTGTAGCATTTTGAATCCATCTTGGCTGTTTTCTAGACACAAGGGGTAATAACAAGACTGTATGCTGCCTGCCTATTAACTTTCATGTATTGGTAAGGTCTCTGTTTTTCTACAGAGACCCTTTCCACCACATTTATTCACTGAGATATTATTCAAACCTCTTTTTAAAAAGAACTTCCAAAAAAAATAAATAAAAAGAACTTCCTTTTGGGCTTCCCTAGTGGCACAGTGGTTGAGAATCTGCCTGCCAGTGCAGGGGACAAGGGTTCGAGCCCTGGTCTGGGAAGATCCCACATGCCGCGGAGCAACTGGGCCCGTGAGCCATGGCCGCTGAGCCTGCGCGTCTGGAGCCTGTGCTCCGCAACAAGAGAGGCCGCGAAAGTGAGAGACCCGCGCACCGCGGTGAAGAGTGGCCCCCGCTCGCCACAACTAGAGAAAGCCCTCGCACAGAAACGAAGACCCAACACAGCCAAAACTAAAAAAACAAACAAACAAAAAAAACCTTCCTTTTTCTTTCAACCAGGATAAATAGAATGAAACAGAGACACTAAGAAAAAGAAACAATAAAATGCAAAACAAAACCCAGGAAGTATAGAAGTGTTGGAAACATGAATTAGGAGACTGAACTACATAATGTAAAACTGTAAGAATAAACATTTAGGGTGTGGGACTCTGAAAAAATTCATTAAACCAATCTCCTTAGTGATTTGTCACAATTATTTTAGCTACTGGTCAGTAAGGAATTTGTGGCAAAGCGCTGACTGGACTAGAACGAAAGATTGCACCTGTGGATCAATTTGGTAGAATCTGGAACTTAATTATTTTAGTTTGAACAAGCAAGTTTCAGACATTCTAGAGCCAAGGGAGCTTCCAACAGTCTTTCATGAATGAAGCAGTATGAATGAACAGACCTTTCATGACTTCATTTTGAACTCTGCCTGCAGACCAGAGGTCAGCAGTCCCTTGGATCCCAGGAGGCTGCACAATGCCTGGAGGTCCTGGTGGTGCTGGTAACTGGTGCTGTGGAACAGGCGGGGGTAAAAGAGAAAAGGAAGAGGGGCAAAAGACAAAAAGAAAGGGACTGGAAGAAGTGAAAAAGGCGAGAAAGAAAAGAGAAGGAAAAGGAAGAATTAATAACTATGGTTTGTTGAGCACTGCTAGCCACTGTGCTAAGTGCTTTGCAAACTTTCTTCCAATCCTTACAACAGCTCTATGAAGTTAATATTGGTAATACCTCTGTTTTACTGATTAGGGTACTGAGGCGCAAGTGAGGTCATTTGCCAAAAGTCATACAGTTGGTAAGTAGCAGAGCTGTGATTTGAACTCAGGACTATCTGACTCCCAAATCTAGCACTTCTAACCATGATGCCATGAAGGAAATATATTCTCCTACTGCAGTGTGAAAGAGGGCCACTACAGACCACCGCCCGGGCTGTTCTCTGGCTGGCCCTTGGGGTTTTTTTTTTGTTTTTGTTTTTTGTTTTTGTAGACAAGTCTTTAACAGAACGAAGATCCCTTAATTGGATTTGCCTGTTATCCAATATTGCACACCACATCCCATGCTGTGCTTCAGTTCCCTACATGAATCAGTTAGAACCTTTCCATTTAGTCTAATGAACCCTAATTCAGACAAAGGTAACTGTCACCTTTTGTTTCATCCTGTGCTTTTATTTTTCAAGTACCAGAGCCGACCTCTGAACTCAATCTGCACTTGCCTATTGATGCATAAATATCTATAATATCACAGTAAATTAAATTCTGTTTTAAAGGGTTTCTATTTAACAATCTGTCAGGACTTTCACAGCATTTGATTTCTGGTCTCCTCTGTCCAGTGACAGGTTTATCTCAATATAGCTTGATTAATGAAACCTTTTATTTGGTGTAAGCAAACCTATTATTACCATAATCTCTTAATGCTTGCTTAGGCAACATTGGGGTCTGGTGGCAGGGACTCTCCAAACTTCTGGCTTCTTTAGCTTCCCCAGAACACTGGATGAGATTAACGGGTGGGAGACCCATGCCCTCCTAATGGGGATCATGGTAATGTTAGTGTCAGCTGAATGATATAGTACTCTGTCTCAGAGGCTTGGCCAAACTCCCTTTTAACCTCTGGGGTTTAAGAAATGCTTTTGACTTCATGTCAACAGATCCACCTTCCTCTCCTTTGCTACCTTGTCCTTGCATGCCAGTCATCAGGGGGCGTGGCTAACATCTCCCTCAGGAGCTGAGAAATTGCAACATGCCCTGTTGTAGCTGAGAAGTGGGATGAAGTCTAAAATAAAAGAATGTATTGAAAAAGAGTGTCTTAATGAAGCCAAGGGGCCAGGCACTAATAGCTCTTAAGAAACAGAAATGACTTTATGATGGATATTCCACAAGCAACCTTTTCAGAAAAGAAGAGTGCAACTGAATTATGTTTTGTTCCTCACAAGTACTTACCTCGGAGAGGAGCTGCCATTACCGCTGGATTATCTTCTTTGTGTCCTACATGCTTCCAAAACACTGGAAAAAGAATGTCTTGGATTTCACATAGACTCAACGTTGTCACTCTGTTTTACTTTGCTAGTAAATATTTACTAACGTTAAAAGTGAGACATTGAAAATAAAATTAGAAATTTGTGCTGCAGAAATTCTTTTCTCTGCAGTTGTCCTATCTAGTATTTTCTGCACTGGTAAAATGATAGGCTTCTGCCATATATTATACTGTTCTTTATTTGTTCCCCTGTCCACCTCTAATGCTTAAACATCTCATACTTTTTTTTCTTTCTTTTTTCAGTTTGTGGTCATTGTGGTTTTAAGCGCAATAAAATCCAACTGGAGAGTTTGCTATTGTTTCTAAACTCCCTGAAGTAGGAAGGAGAACAAGGTAATATTAATAAATATGATTCAAGAGCCTAATAAATAATCAAATAAAGTCAGATAAAAGAAACAAGTGAATATGTTATTTAAAAAGAACATTATGATAGTTAACATTCTTTGTTAAGACTTGAATGTTCAAAGGGAAAATAACCTCTGAAAACAGCAGAAAAAAGTATTTTGTTTATCTAATGACCATACTAGCTTGATTGTTAATTTGATTACTTGAGTTTGCAATTTGTTATTAAATTTATATGCTTATATAGACTTTAAAATACAAGAGTTTTCTTTCTGGAGTTTTAGCAGTGAAAAGGAAATATTATAGGAATTATTTCTCTTAAAGGGGTAACATCAGTTTTTTATTATCAGTTTAGCTTTAATTGGATTGATTGTAATCATACTGAAAAAATAAAGTATAATTTAACTGTACTTTCAAAATTAGATATATGGTTTAAGAATATCCATTCAATAAAATAAGGAAGTAGAGAACCTAGTTTAATTTAAAGTGATGCTGCAAGTTAAATAATTTTCAATAACATAATTAATAATAAGGATCTTGTGTTCTGTTTGAAAAATATAGAACATTTTTGTTCATTGAAAGTGTTCTTTTGCAAGAAAATACAGAAATCTCTTAATGAGATACTGAGTGGAGGATTATTACAATTCTCCAACATGTTTCTAGTTTTTAGTTTATTTCACATCATGCTTTTTAACCTTCAACAACAAATATTGTTGTACCATGAAGACAGCAAATCCAAACAATTACATATGTAGTCCAAAGGCATACACAAGAAAATCAATATTTGACATCTTTGCAACTCCCTCTTTGCAGTAGTGTTCAATAGCTCTTATTCATTATCCACTTATACCTCTTTCAGATTCGCCTTTGTCACTAGAAACCCATTTTTTTTTCTCCTTTGACTTCCACATAACTTCTTTGCCCTGTACTTTTACAGATGCCTTCTGGCTATAAATACTAATGAAATCTCTTTGCTTAATTCAATTTTGCTGGTACACTTACAGTTATGACCTAACTTTCCCACGAGAGAGACTGATTGAACATTCCACTACCTTATGGATGGGAGCAAACATTCTTACAGAACTGGACTGACAATTTCCATAATTATAGAATTCACAGCCTAATGACCTTAAAAAACAATAAAAAGATGTCTTGTTAATTCCCTTTCTGTTACTGACATTCAAGATATTTCATTTTTCACGGGACAACAAATTTACTTTTTTATTTTCCAAAGAGCAGTCTATCCTTTCCCCCCAGATTAAATTTTCTGAATATTGAAGTATTCCATTGAATATTTAGCATTTCTTTGTCTTTAAAAGTTAGAATATTTATGATCCTTAGAATGCATTTGACTGATTTATAGCAATCAATTATAAGAGTACGTTTTCAAATAGCCCTTTTAAAAATGAAGAATAGAATAATTAAAAAGATCACAAGTCCTCCCTTGCATATAATTATTTCATTATTTCATTACAGTGCAGAAATTATTTTTGCTGACTGTGAGCAATTTTAATTGAGTGAGATCTGTGTTAATATACGATAGCAAGCAGTTCTTCCTACGAAATAAGATCACTAATTGCCTAAATTTTTATTCAGTGCAGTGAGTCTTATGAGTCACATTGCAATATAAACCTAATCACTAGGTAAAGTGGCTACAATACCTTTTGTGTAGTGTAGATATCCTAAAAGCATAACCTGCCTGCTAATTTATTCCTTCAACAGGTTTATTGCTTTATTAAGCATTTGTTTTATAGAAAATTCTTATTCTATCTAGTTATCACAGAAGAACTATGATAATGAAACATTAAAATTCAGACTTGAAGTATACTAAAGCCAGCATAAATAAGCAAAACTAAAACATAGCACCTTTGATTCTTCCTTAAAACCAGAATGCTCAGCACCCTAGTATATATTCTGGAAGCTTTTGGCTTACAAATAAAGAATAGAAATCTCGAGTGTTGCAAGGTAGCATGCTATAAAGTGAAGTTAAATTAAATGTTAATAATATCCATTTTCTTGCAAAAATTTAACATTCATCATAAATGGTATAGTATCCTTGGCATATCAAAATATTTTATACATATCTAAGATATCTTCTTAATAAATATTTTATGTATATTTGTTGCTGTGGGAGAATGTATAAATAATAATAAAATTCATCAGAACCACTGTCTTAACAACATAAGCTGTTTCGGTAAAATCTGAATAAACAGTTTAAAAAGCATGTTTTCATGTATAGTTTAGTATTGAATATGCTGTTGCTGATTTAACTTAGACCTTAAGTGAAAGGTACAGTATTTGAGTGTATTCTTAGTTTAAATATAATTTTTGAAAGTGAAAACAAAATACTTGAAAAACACTATGATATTTATTAGTAATTCATTTATTCATTCAGTAAATATTTATTAATAATTTATAATTAATTTGTCAATAATTCTAATTTACAAATACTATTTTCCCACTCCCTTCCAAGACAAGTGCTAACATTTTTGCCTTCTTTGCTTGGATTCCAGTCTGTTCATTTGATGCTAAAAGGAGAAGTTGACCAGATTGGTATTTAGTTGACCAATGTAGAAGTTACAGAGTTGTTTACAATAATTTCCAGATTCCAATATTTAATGTGTCAGTGATGGGTAAAACCTTTTGGAAATCTCTAAGAAATTAGTTACTATTAGTTACTATTATGAATAGTACTTGGATCTTTTTTAGCAGAGATCGAACGAGTTGTGTGTGTTGTGGAGGGTAAAATAAACTGTTGGCTGTAGAAGCCTTTCTCACGGTGAAGAAATTTCATTGTGGTGCAGCGTGCAGTCAATGTGATCTAGAAGAATAAGAACTAGAGCACATGGAACTGATATAATATTGTATGATAAATATACTTCAGTTAAAAACAAAAACAAGGGCTTCCCTGGTGACGCAGTGGCTAAGAATCTGCCTGCCAGTGCAGGGGACACGGGTTCGAGCCCTGGTCCAGGAAGATCCCACAGGCCGCGGAGCAACTAAGCCCGTGAGCCACAACTACTGAGGCCCGCGTGCCTAGAGCCCATGCACTGCAACGAAGAGTAGCCCCCGCTCGCTGCAACTAGAGAAGGACCGTGCACAGCAACAAAGACCCAACACAGTCAAAAATAAAATAAATAAATTTATTAAAAAAAAATAAAACTAGACTGTCCAGAGTCCTGGGTTCTGCTACTGCTGCAACCTAGCTTTAAGACTTTGGGCAAGTCTTGAAACTGCTCTGGACCTTAGTTTCCAGATCTGGAAAATGTGGATAATAATCCATACCTTGCTGCCTCATAGGGATGCTGTCATGATAAATAGTAGCTTCCTTGTTTGTAAAATGTGAGTTGCAAATTAGACAGTTCTTAATCTGGGGGTTTTCCAAGAATCCTCCTGGAACTATGCAAATTTGTGTGTATATCTTTCTGGGTATGAGGTCTGTAGTTTTTGTCAGATTCTCAAATGGGCAAGTGACCTGAAGAAGGTTAGGAAACACTGGATTTGAGAATCTCTAACATCCTTTCTACTCTTAAATTCAAATTCCATTCTCCCTCTATGAATAATATATATGAAAGCACTTTGAAAGACTGCTAAACAAATGCAAAGTATCATTCTCCATCTCCCTTTATGGATCTAGTCTATGTAAAAGTCATAGCCATACTTGAAAAGGTGATATTATATTATGTTGCATGGGTTATTGAATAAACATATTGCCTGAGGGAATCCTTCAAATACAAGGTTCAGTATTAGACCCCTAGGAGAATTGGAGTATCACAGACTCAGAGAAAATAGAAGGCAATCTAGGTGAGAGTGCGAAAATATTTTAATATAGGTTCAGTGTAGCTTAGTGAGCAAACTTTAAAAGAGTAATTAAACTAGGATGAGGCTTTTTGATCTTGTTCTCATCTAGATTATGACACTTATAGCTGTGTCTCAATTTCCTCCTCTCTAAAATGATTTTAGTAATTCATACCTCACAGGATTTGGGAAAGATTAAGTTAGCTAGTTAGATTAGTTTAGTTAGCATAGGAGAAGGTGTTTTTAGCTAACTGTACAGCAATACATCAAAGCAATGGTACGAATTCTCCATTCAAAGGAGGAAAATACCACTGTTAAGGATTCCCTGAGAATAAAGACACAGACCTACTAGAGAATGGACTTGAGGACGTGGGGAGGGGGAAGGGTAAGCTGTGACAAAGTGAGAGAGTGGCATGGACATATATACACTACCAAACGTAAAATAGATAGCTAGTGGGAAGCAGCCGCATAGCACAGGGAGATCAGCTCAGTGCTTTGTGACCACCTAGAGGGGTGGGATAGGTAGGGTGGGAGGGAGGGAGATGCAAGAGGGAAGACATTTGGGAACATGTGTATATGTATAAGTGATTCACTTTGTTATATAAAGCAGAAACTAACACACCATTGTAAAGCAATTATACTCCAATAAAGATGTTTAAAAAAAAAAGGATTCCCTGATTAATTTTTTTATTGTTTTATGACTTTATTTTGTCTTGCTACATATTTAATGACAGGTATGAAATCAGAAGTAAAATGTAACAATTAAGATACCTTGTAATTTCTTCTTCTGGGTTTTTCCATCCTCTTTTTGATACTTTAAAAAGGAGTGATCATTTGTCTCTTTAAAGTTACATCTAAAATTATGATAATTTCATGGCTTATCAGTAATTTCTAGCTTTCCACATATAATTAGCAAAAACATAGCTATCAAAACATTAAGAATATCTTTAAAGAATTGCTTTAAAACAAAATACCACTGTGCTATAGTTAAAAGACTGTGCAAATAGTTTTTTTTTTTAAACATCTTTATTGGAGTATAAGTGCTTTACAATGGTGTGTTAGTTTCTGCTTTATAACAAAGTGAATCAGTTATACATATACATATGTCCCCATATCTCCTCCCTCTTGTGTCTCCCTCCCACCCTCCCTATCCCACCCCTTTAGGTGGTCACAAAGCACCTAGCTGATCTCCCTGTGCCATGTGGCTGCTTCCCACTAGCTGTCTATTTTACATTTGGTAGTGTATGTATGTCCATGCCACTCTCTCACTTTGTCCCAGCTTGCCCTTCCCCCTCCCCGTGACCTCAAGTCCATTCTCTACGTCTGTGTCTTTATTCTTGTCCTGCCCCTAGATTCTTCAGAACCATTTGCAAATAGTTTTTTAAAGAGTACTTAGGAAAAAATTAGGGAAAGGGAACTTTTTTTTTCTTTCTTATCACTAAAATGAGGGGAGTTGAAATTGTCTTATTTCTTTTTTTTGTTTGTTTTTAGTCTTTTTTTTGTTTTAAATTGGGATATAGTTGATTTACAATGTTGTGCTAGTTTCAGGTGTACAGAAAAGTGAATCAGTTATACATATACATATACATATATCCACTTTTTTTTTTTTAGAGTCTTTTCCCCATAGGTCATTACAGAGTATTGAGTAGAGTTCCCTGTGCTATACAGTATCCTTATTAGTTGTCTATCTTATATATAGTATAGTAGTTTGTATATAAAGATTTTCTGATTATGGAGGGGAGGCAGGTTGGGGAGGGCACACTTAGTTAGAGTACCCTTAAGCACAGTGAAAGAAATTTAGTGCATATGAAGAATGTTTTTCATCTAAGAAATAGTTGACATGGGTCTCAGTTTACCTCTTCCTTTCTAGATTTGCATCAGAATGGAGTGAAAAGAGCATTTGGTTCTAGATTTTGTTTGCTTTCTTACTAAGAGTGAGTGTGAGTTCCTAGATATAAGGCAGAGATGGGATCTTATGCATTTTTATATTCACAGCACTATGCAGGTACTCAATAAAGTCTGTTCACTGAATGCCCTTGGTCTGGTTACTTTCCCTAAGCGATTGTTTCCTCTATTTGTAATAACAATACTACTACTAATAAAAACTGGCTACCATTTATTGAGTACTCTGTACAAAGTACTTTACATGTTACTTTGTTCTAGCCTCACAAAAACCCTGTGAAATATTATCTCCATTTTAAAGGTGAGGATTCTGAAGTTCACAGAAGTGACTTACTTAAGACCATAACCAACCACCTTACAAATTTATTGGAAAGATAAAATTAAAATTATGTAATGTACTTGATTGTGCTCTGAAAATCATTTAGGCTTCATAGATGTCATGCTTCTGCTGCTCTTTTACTTTTTGTTTCATCAGCTGCTCTAGTTTCAAAGATTTTTGCCTTATTAACAGCTTCCTCACGGAACCAAAAGGGTGCTTTGATAGAAGACTTAAGGTACATTGCATCCCTGAAACGCAGATTTGGTGATGACAGGAAATGTTATTGCTAGGTCATATTTGATTGGGCTAGATGCACCTATTTTGTTACCAAGTGACTGCTGCTGAGAGCTGAGAGAAGGAATGAAGAAGAGGAGCGAGGAATGTTTGAAGAATAAGGCCCTTTATAAGTATTACACCTGGAGCTCCTCCCACCACCTTGACGTTAAAATAGTTTAAGATAAGGAACACCAAGTAGTTCAGACGTAAAGCTAAGATTCAAGGTTGGACTATCATCAGCCTTAACTGATGAGTGCAAAACCAGTAATCTCTCTGGGACCAGACCGTGAGTGTGCTCTGAATCTCTGGTTTCTGTGGAGCTGCAATTCATAGTCACTATAACATACAAAGTTGAAATACTTTAAAACTTCATAGCATAACAAAGACAGATTTATATAGAATAGTAACATTTCCCACCTGTCACTGGAGGAGTGGTAAAGTCAAGTTAAAAGAAAACTGCTGATTATCATGGAGAGTTATGTTTTATTTCTGACAACTATATTTCTCCTGATTTTGAAAATATCCTTTTATGGAGCAATTTGATTTTGTGCCATTTTTTTCTGCTTAAAAAATTTACTAGGCGACCCGGAAGAGGAATTTGATCATTTATTGCCCATCTACACATTCACTAATAATGACTAAAGATTTGTTGGTTGTCTCGTTTATCTGAGAGAGAGATGAAGCACACCATAAGAGAGGGTGGGGACTCTGGGCTCAGTGCCCAGAATTTTTCTTTCCTATTTGGATCACTGTGTTTGCTAGAATATTTAATTAATCCCACTCTTGGAGTAATGCTTATTGCTGAGGGCCATTGTTGAACTGAAATATTAAACCATATGCAATATATCTTCAATAAAATTTAGATTTAAAAGTCCCTAAATGATGTATGTATTTGACAGTCCTTAACGAAAACTGACTAAAGGAATTTCAGAGAATGAATAGGGTTAATAGTAACAATTCTTTTCATTCATGTGGAAGGAAGTTCAAAATTATAAAATTAAACAAAAGGAATTAACACAACATTTGGGGTAGGAGTGTACCAATTCTTGGATATATAATTTGTTTTACTGTTAAATATTTGGCTTTTCTACTATATCTCTAGTGAAGACCTTTCCTGAACTTCTTTAAGACCAGTTCTTTTTGGAGTACAGTTTAGCCATGGTTAGACCATCAGGGGACTCTCTGATAATTCTCTTTTGAGTAATTCAATACATAGTATGATTTTCTCTTATTATTGAACCGATGCCTCAGCAAAGGGTTGGAAGAATTCTGTTGTTTGTAGCGAAAATCTTGTGCCAAGAGCATTAACCTTGAAGTTCTACACACTTTACAGGTCAGGCAATTACCACAGTTATCCTATTTACTTATTTAAGGATGTGGCAAGAAGAGCTCCCCAAAAATGGACAGATAAATGTGGGTGGAGGGAAAAAATCAATTTCTTTTGTGAAAGGATAGATCCAGAATTGTAATGATGGAAAGAATTCTAAGATTCAGTTAAAATGTCTCTTGAACAGGTCGGAAGAGAAAAATAGTCTGACATATTGGAGCATGCCTATGCAGTCAAGAGGATAGAAAATTTGAAATGAGACAGTACTTAAGAATTTGATCAAATCCAGTGGTTTTCAAATTCTGTAAAGCCTTCAGTTCCTTTGTTCAAACAAAATCTCATATACTTAATATATAAAGCAGGTTTAAGGGGAGCTACTCTCCTTGAAGCCAAAGAGGTTCCACCTGTTCATATGCTTCCCCTTTTTCCTTCCTTCTGAGCACAGTTTGAAAATCATCTAATCCAACTCTTCCATTTGAAAAATGTGAACATTCATTTCCAAGAGGAGTGGATCGACTTACCCAAGGTTATATAACTAGAAAGTGTCAGGGCTGAGTCCCAGACTGTGCTTTGCTCATTACAGACTTTTGCAGACACTTTCTGCTTCTTGCTTGGAACTCTGGGAAGAGAGCCACACTCTCTACTAGAATACTAGGGAAAAGTCATGTGGTCAGGAGTTTTGAAGACAGGTGGGGAATATGGATCACAAATACTATTCTCCCAGTCCTAGAGCTCAACTATTCATAGGACAGGTATTTATCGATTGTCTATTATGTGCAAGTCATGGCTTGAGGCTACAAAGGAAGTGCAGAATTCCAGAATAGAGGAAGAAACCGTATCTTTACTATTCTTTGCCTTCTATTTTCTCCTTAAAAATATGAACAAAGTGATAATTTAGAGAATACATATTGTACATTCACCACAGTATTTTCGGGTGTGGACTCTGAAGTCAGACTGCCTAGTTTTGAAGTCTGGCCCTGACACTTGCCTTGGGTAAATTAATTAATTTCTCAGCACCTCAGTTTTCTCATCTGTAGAGTAGGGATAATAAATTACTTGCATCATGGAATTGTCGTGAGGATGAAATACATATTTATATATAACCTAGAATAGTACCTAGCACATAATAAATACCAGGCAAGTCTTAGCTATGGTTGTGATTATGATTATTGTCATATCTTATGTCACTCACAGTGATGACTCAAAATCATTGTTTTGGTTTTGTACTTCTTGTGTATATTTTAAAACAAATCATTTGGAAATTATATTATTAATACCTAAGTTACCAAAACATTGTCAATTCAATTTGGTTATATTCATTTCTTATTTTATAAAATGATATGGTTAACTGCTATATATTTGTATTATATAAGTTTGGGCTGCAAAAACAAAGCATTATAGACTGAGTGGCTTATAAACAACAGAAATTTCTCAATTCTGGAGGCTAGAAGTCTGAGATCAGGGTGCCAGCATGGTCAGAATCTGGTAAGGGTCCTCTTCTGGGTTGCAGACTGCTCCTTCTCACTGTATCCTTCACGTGGAGGAAAGAGCAGAGAGCAGGAGCAAGCTCTCATGTCTTTTCTTATAAGGGCACTAATCCTATTCATGAGGGCTCCACACTCATGACCTGTTACCTCCCAACACCACCATCACACTGGGCAGTAGGATTTCAACATATGAATTTTGGAGGAACACAAATATTCAGTCCATAACAATACTCTATGTTTAGTGATAGTTCTTACAGTATATATAATATATACAGTATGATATATTTCACTTACTCATGACTCCTAAGATGCTTTATACATCTTAAATGGGAATCTTGATAAATAGAAATATATGGCACTCGCCAGCGATAACCTTATACCATTACTTATTTTTTTTCAATACATAGGCTATCTCTTCAAGCAAAAAGTAAGACTATAGGCACAGACAATGACATGTGTATCTCTTCATGTTTCTAGAGTTTAGCCTTGTACCTTGCACATAGAAGGCCATCCAAAGATGTTTGCTGTGTCATGAATTCTACTGTTAATGGCAACATCTCTTCCCAATTTCAGTTTTTCTTTTCTAATTTTAAACTGTCAGCCTAATTATAACATCTTCTGTACTAATTTTTCTTTATTCCACTGGTCCTAAGGTTCATAAATTTGTTGAACCATGAATAAAAGCAAAAAGCTAGCACATGTAGGTAAGAGCCATATGCATTGCTTTAATGAATAGCCATCGCGACATATGGAGGAGGAGTGCCCGATTAATTATTGGGTTTGATGGAGCTGCTTCCTGCCTGATCGAGTCAGTCCAGGGGCCAATTTATAGTGGCAAAATCCTGTGATGGGCTGGTCTGACCGATAAACAAAGTAAATAAATGAACCAAGTTGATTCAGTAGCCCAGATAATTTGCTAGATTAGCATGAAAATATTATAATGCTTCTTAAGACGATTTGTATACTTTTTGGAAGTATGTAGAATCTCGTGGTGAAATCCCATTTACACATGTTTTTAGTAATTTAATAAATTTCTTCAGCACATATAAAACAAATATTTTTGCTCCTTTAGAGCCAGTGGTGCAAACTGTGAGTCATGTTAATAGACAGTCAAATGAACAGGTGATTTTTAGACTTTTTAAAGTAATAAAAATCGTGTGTATTTAGGTAAACAAATTAAAATCCCACGGGATATAAGGTGAAACTAAATGTCTTCTTCCTGCCACTCCTAACTCCCTAGTACTTATTCCTGAGCAATAAATAGTATTACTCGTTTTTTGGACATTATTCCAGATTTTTTTTTATGTATCTACATAAGCAGGGCCAAATTTACCTATCTTCTTGCAATTTGCTTTGTTCTCTTTACAGCATATCATAGACTTTTTTCCATATCAGAACATATAGATCTACCTTATTAAAACATAATTGTGCAGTGTTTTCCCTATGAGTATAATAATTTAACAACTTTCATATTAATGGACAGGGTTTTGCTATTACAACTGATGCTCCAGTGATCATCCTCTAAATATCATCCTTGCACACTGGTGTGATTTATGTATAGGATACATTTCTTGTAGTAGAATTGGGCAAAAGGAATGTGTATTTGCCAAATTGCCCACTCAAAATAATATATGAAAATGTCTGTTTTGGTGTTCTGTTCTTACTAGTTTGTTACAAGGTTTTATATTATCTTCTAATAGGCATTTGTGTTTTCTCCTCCTCCTTATTTTGGAGCTCTACCCAAATGTCCTTTAGAGAACCATTTCTTTCCCATGTAGTTGGTGGGGCTCCACCTGGAATAGATCATGTGACTCAGTCCTGGCCAGAGTATTAAGTCCTCCTCATAACATTGTTTATTTTAATGCCTTTATTTTCCCTCAGTTTTATGAGAAATTGTATACACTTAAACTGTACAACATAATGATTTGATAGACATATACATTATGAAATGACTACCGCAATAAAGTTAATTCACACATCCATCACCTCACATAGTTGCCATTCCTAATAACGTTGTTTCAGGGCTGGGCCCATGACCTAAGTTGTTCCAAAGCCCCAAGCTCAGATGGGAGCCACCAGGAAGAGCTGACTGTTTTGCTAGACCGAAACCTGGGAGAATGTGGGCATGAAGTTGCTGACTGGCACATTGCCTCCTTGTGGCATACAGTATGATGGGAAGTAAGGCTGAGAGCTGGAGGCAGATGGTGGGTGCCTCTGGATCAGGTTTAGATGAAAGCCAGGAAAATCTCCTTCTGGATTTTTCAGTTGTGTGAGCCAATTTCACTTTTTGCTCAATCTGGTGTGAGTTTTTGGTCATTTACAACCTAAAGAGTCCTACTGAATGTTTATACCTGTTTCTCCTAGCCCTAATACAGTGAAAATTTTAAGTAATATTAATAATTCCTTTTTATTGAGTACTAGTAATGTGTTGGGTACTGAACTATATGCCTCACATGCATTATCTCAATCCTTACAACTATTCTAGAAATGCATTATTATCATTTTACTTTATAAGGGAGGAAAAGAATTCCAGAAAACTTAATTGTCAGCATCACCTGGAGGAGGGGTGTGTGTCATACTTTGACCTCACTTGGGTCATTGGTCATGTGTCATGCTTTGTGCCAGGACATGGAAGTCAACCCCATAGGATCTACATGGACCGAGAGGAGAAGGGTTGATTTCCAAATGGACAGCAGAGTTAATTGCTGGAAATAGGATGAATGATGCTGGGCAGTCAAAAAGAGCAAATGCCCACTTCATGTGCACCTTGAATCTCCAAGATGGCAGATAGAGAATGCAAGGTTTCCCAAACACAGGTACCAATGGAACTTCCCAAACCCCATCCCCTAGAATTTTGCCAAATACAATTTGAGAAGTCCTGATTCTGCAACAACAACCTTATTTGGAGAGATATTCCGAACGATGGAGAAACCAAGGTTGAGAGAGATTAAATGACTCACCTGAAGTCTCATGGATGTTTATTTTATTAGAGAAAAAGCAGTCCTTTTGCACTGTGGGCTCTGATTTCTTGTCTGCAAAATCTTGATGCTCAGGCATCTTTCTGCTTTTCCCCAAAGACTCCCTTGTTCTACAGAGCAGAAAAATCCCTGAGAAGACCACAGGGATTCTCTGCACATTCACAAGGGTGTAGGATTGCTTTTTTAGTGACTGTTGTCAGGTAATGTGTTCTCTTTGGCACCTGTTCCTCCATCCCAGCCTGTCTCTGTCTCTTGTTTTAATCTGTAGAGTCTGAAACTGCCTATAATCTGGGGCCAAGTTTGTGTCTATGTTGTGTAGCAATGAATGATGTGACATTGGACTCATTACACTTCCCTCTCTGGGCCTCGGTTTCCCTCACTTACAAAATGAAGTGTGTCTTTATTCCCATCCTGCCCCTAGGTTCTTCATGACCATTAAAATTTTTTTTTTTAATTTTTTAGATTCCATATATATGTGTTAGCATACGGTATTTGTTTTTCTCTTTCTGACTTACTTCACTCTGTAGATGCAGACCTACTAGAGAATGGACTTGAGGACACGGGGAGGGGGAAGGGTAAGCTGGGACGAAGTGAGAGAGTGGCATAGACATATATACACTACCAAATGTAAAATCGATAGCTAGTGGGAAGCAGCCGCATAGCACAGGGAGATCAGCTTGGAGCTTTGTGACCACCTAGAGGGGTGGGATAGGGAGGGTGGGAGGGAGATGCAAGAGGGAGGAGATATGGGGATATATGTATATGTATGGCTGATTCACTTTGCTATACAGCAGAAACTAACACACCATTGTAAAGCAATTATACTCCAATCAAGATGTTAAAAAAAAAAAAATGAAATGGGGGTGGAAGCTAGACATAGTTTAAGGCCCCTTCCAGCTCTACCATTCTACTCTGTGTCTCCCTGGATTCTGATCCAATAGGTGCCCTGGGCTTGGATCCTCTGCTGTGCCAACCTTATTATTTGGATTTTGACCTCTGTACCTTGTTCTTCCATCTAAACCCACTGGAATTTTTTTGTTTTGTCATATATTTTAGTATTCTTAGTTTTATTAATTTTAAAATTGCAGAAGCAACACTGCTCTTTGGTCACAGTTAAATAATCCTGAAACATAATAAAAGCAGAAGTTTCCTTTCATGTAGCACACTCACTATTCCCAGACATAATTTCTTCCCTATTAACTACTTGGTATAGAGACTTCCATATATTTATTGTCTATTAGTATTTTTCTTCCTCTGTCTTCTCTGTTTTCTCCTTGCATTCTTCTGTTTCTTATCAACCCAGTCCTGTGACTGCTCATCTTGCCTTACTCAGTGATATTTGTAACTTCCAGGTTGCTGCCTCCTTATTTGTTTCTAGCTCAGTGCTTTATTTGACCCTCATTGCTCCAGGCTACTCATTTTTCTCCAGGCTTCTTAGCTTTAACTTGAGTACCAACTTTCAGAAGTTATGTGTTGCAGTCCTGCTCCTGCTGCTGTTCCCTGGCTTCCCAGAGCATCCCAGTACAGGGAGTAAAAGTGTAGTCTCTAGAGTCCAGCTCCTGGCTTCAAATCATAGCTCTAACACTTACTGGCTCTGTGACCTTGGCCAAAGTACTTCATTTCTCCAGATCTCAGTTTCCTCCTCTTGAAAAAGGGGTACTATTAAAAATGATCTCATGGTTCTTGTTAGTGTTAAGGCGGTTTTGCATGTAATCTTTTCACAACTTCATCACAACTTCCAACTCTAGTTCAGGTCCTGGCACATTGCAGTTTCTTAAAACTGTTGACTCTTTTTGCAAAGCACTTCACATTAGCAAATTGAATAATCTACATTGACAGATACAAAAACAATAATGAGGTCCAAAGAGATTGAAATAACTTGCTTAAAATTACACAGATAGTAAGGAACAAAGCCAGGATTCAAAGTCAGATTTTTCTTGGCTCCAGATTTCTGTGCTTCTTACTATTCTCAGCAGTGTTAATCCATATTTTATTCACTGGGGGCCTTTGATACCCTCTTGATGCTTGTGGAGCCTTCCATCCTCTAACTTGGAATCTGGTTGGTTCATTATTTCTTACGCATGGCTTAATGGGTTTCTTCTTCCAAACCCATCCCCTTCTGCTAGGTAATCAAGTAAGAAGTTCCTCCCCCCTCCCCAGGAAGGTCTGGGCCCAATATTAAATCCAGAGTTTACTCTGATTTCAGAGTCTTTGTTTTTCAAGGCAGAATGGTTAGTTGAAAGAGTATTGACTTAGGAGCTAAATGGGTTCCAGTGTTGATTCTTTCCTTTAGTACTTGTATGGTTTTGGCCAACGCAATTAATTTTCCTGAGACTTAGTTTCTTTACTTGTCAAATGGGGATGATAATATTAATAATTCTTGCCTTACAGGATAATTGTGACACTGGAGATCATATATGATAAGTACTTGGGTATAGTAGACATTCAATAAGTCATTGTTATTGTTTGCTGAAGTAGTTACTTCAACTTGTGAGAGACCAAGCTGTTACAGGCCCCAAAGATATTTGATATTATTATGGGGGCTAATCTTTGAGTATACTGTCTTTCAGTTGTATTTGGGAGGGATGGGGGAAGAGACTAGCCTGGTGAGAAGGACACACTTTTTTAAATTAATTTTTTAAATTGGATTATAGTTGATTTACAATGTTGTGTTAGTTTCTGCTGTACAGCAAAGTGAGTCAGTTATACATACACATATATCCACTCTTTTTTAGATTCTATTCCCATATAGGTCATTACAGAGTACTGAATAGAGTTCCCTGTGCTATTCAGTAGGATCTTGTTAGTTATCTATTCTATATATAGTAGAAGACACATATTTGGCCTGGATTTGGATCTGGCCTGGATTTGGATCTGGCCTGTGGCAACTACCAGTTGTACAAACAGGCAAGTTGTTTAATCATTGAGCTTCAACCTCTTCACTTGAGAAAACAGGAGTAATAATACCAATCTTATAAAGGCTTTTGAGGCTTAACTGAAATAGTATATGTAAGGCATGGCAGTGATTTTAAAAATATTTGTTCTCCATAAGACATTGTTACAGAATGTCCCAATGTTTGTTATATGTCATTGTATTCCTATTTGTGCTCTTAGCACTCAGCATTGCCATCACATAGTAGGAACTAAAAAAATGTTTGTTGGACTGAATGGGCCCTTGAGTTGAATAGTACAAACACTTTATACCCAGAATTGTTTTTGTTTTGTTTTTTTAAAGAAACTGATATTTACTTTCTATCTACCTTATTTCTGTTTTCTGCTTAAAAGCTTGGGGAAGAACAGCTTAAGACCACTAAGTGGTTGTTCCTACCCTTTCAGTGGCCTGAGCAGTGGGAGCTGCAGACCAGTCCTCAGTGGCGGGCTGAGGGCTCCCGTCTTGTGCAGGAACTTCTGGGCAGGCACAGAGGCACCTGTGCCTTCAGACCCGTCTGCGACCGCGGGTAGAATACAGTGAACTTGGGAGCTGCAGCAGTCCATTCACCCTGATGCTCCTCCTTGGCCATGGCCTTCTCAGCATGGCCTGCTCTTCCTTTTCAGTCTCTCTAGCACCTCTGTAGAAGCAGAGATCAGGCATGACCTCCCACGGTGTGCACACGGGATGGTACCATGCATGTGCAGAACTTCCTGGGCCAGGATCCACCACCTCAGACCCACTGAGTGAACTCCCTTGTTGCTGCAAGGATGGCAGTGTCCACAGGGCGCAGAGGAGAGTCTGTGTTACAGGGAGCAGTGGTAGGTGGGTTAACGTACAACACATCTGTGAGAGGCTGGTCGTCAGCCCTGGGATCAGTAACCCCCAGAAGACGTGGCCCCTGGAAGGATGCCTGGATCTGGTTAGTGAAGGTTCCAGGAGTGAAGCGGACAGCAATAGGAGTGGCTCCAGTGACAGCAGCAAACTTCAGCACAGCCCTCTGGCCAGTGTTCCTGGAAGATATGACACTGATCAGTCAGTTTTTAAATGGTAACAATGGCACAAGCCATCTGCAGAAGCTTCTCCCGGGTCCCCTTCAGATCTATAATGTAGATGCCATCACTTTTCCTTTAAGAGATGTATTGTTCCATTTGGAAGTCAAGGTTGGTGCCACCTAAGTGGGTTCCTGCTGCTTGGAATTTAAGGACATCCTCTTCCTTCATTTGTGGGACATCAAAGTCTCTGGTTATTGTGAAAATTTCCCTTTAAGTTATTATGGAAACCCAGGACAACAACATCTAGACCCCTCTCTGGGTAGTGTAGAGTGGTACACCCAAAGTTTGACTGCTAGTATGCTCACTGTTCTGTGTCTGGAAGCCCTACAAAATAAAATGTTAAGGGAGTTTTATGCTGAGTAAAACCCCCAGGCTTAGGAACCAGCGTGCTTAAGACCTCAGATTTCTTTCTGGCTCTCAGTATGAGGGTCATGACTATTTCCCTTGCGTCATCCTCCACATGTGGCTTTTCATCTTACATTCTGGCTTTGCTCCAGGAGACGACACACTGCCTTATGCCAGGGACCTGGTGAAAGGTCACACTGGGAATGGCCAGGTTGGGAGGAGCTCACCTAACGGTGTGGGTCCCTGATTGCATTCTTTAGTGCTCCACCTCGGTGGGGTAAAAGCAAGAGTGAAAAATTCCAAAGGGGCCTAAAATTTAGAGTTTGGACTGATAGTATAACTAGAAGGTTTTTTGCTCTGAACTGCTGTAACCAGGAGAGAGTGAGTTTCTGTCATTTCCCTACCAAATGAAAAATGGAATTTATGATGAATGGTTGTTAAATACAGTGATCTGAACTTATTCTTTCCAGCCTAGTGAGACCCATTCCAACCTTTTACCGACAGTTTCTTTAAAGACAGCATGAGAAACCTCAGTGTCCTCTGAAGGTTTTTGTAAATGGATGCCAGCCCAGCTTTTATTAAACTGGGTTTATACGTCATTTAATTGATCATCTTGACATACCTCTTCCAGACTCTACTTGAGCAAGGACAAAATGAGTTGAGTGTTCTCTTCTGCTGCAAATGCTGAGCTTGAGTGTTTTTTGTTGTTGTTATTGTTGTTGCTTCAACTTTGTCTTTTTTTCATGTTGTCCCTGAATTTGTAAAGTTTGTCACTTTTTCAGGGTTTTGTTTTTTTTTTGTATTTACATCGATTATGTCTAGTGTGGTTGATGTTCACCTCAGTCCAATTCAGAGTACTAAAGCAAATATCTACTGAGCACCTGGTCAACACAAAGCATGCTGGTGCTATTTTCTAGAGCTTCAGCACAGAGTCTTTAGAGCTGCAGCATTCAACACAGTAGCCATTACCCCTATGTGGCTATTGAAATTGAAATTAATTAAAATTAAATGAAATAGAAATTTCAGCTCCTCAGTTGTACTGGCCATATTTCAAGTGCTCCACAGCCACATGGGGGTAGTGCCTACTGTATTAGACAGCACAGACATAGAACGCTTCCATCCTTGTGGAAAGGACAGTGTTGTTATAGAGATTACAGGCGTAGCCTCTGGGGACAAACTGCCTGGGTTCAAAAACCTGGCTTTGCCTCTTGTTAGCAAGTAAATTCATCTTTCTAAGTCTCAGTTTCTTCATCTGTAAAACGAAGCTAATAATAGTAGCTACCTAACAGGGTATTTGTGAGGATTGAAATAAGATGAGGTATTTCGAGACTTAGCACAGTGCCTGACTCATAGCAGGCCACCAGAGGAGGGCCTGGGGGAAAGGGAGGTTGCAAATAACAGAATGTTCAAATAGCGGCTGAATTTGGTGTCTGAAATACGATAGAAAATAATTTCCCTTTTAATTAAAAATCTGGAGGTAGGCAATCCAGGATTGGCATGACATGTCCCAGTGGGCAGGATGAGGTACGCATCCACTGTCTCTTTAGGTTCCCAGAATTTTCCTCCTGACATTTTCACTAGTGTCCTGTTGGCCTGAATTTAGTCACATGGCCACATCTAACTGCAAGGGAAGCTGGGGAACAATTTTTTTTCTGGGCGGCTGTGTTTCTAGCTAAAAGTTTTATTACTGATAGAGGAAGGGGGAAATGGATATTGGAGGAAACTAGCAGTCTCTGATACTAAGAGAGACAAGACTGAAGCCAGAGTACAGAGGTCGTTAATGCAATCTAAGGGGTTTGTTTTTTATTGCTTGGTCTCTGTGGAGCTATTGATATTCCCAATTTAGGGCGTTAATACAATTAAAGGCTGTTCATGGTAATGGACTCTGACTTGGTTCCTCAAACCAGCAATACTCACCTTACCAATACTCAGATAATTTCAAGAACAGTTACTTTCAATTAAAAAAATTTCCCCCTTAATCTTCCAACATTCTTTCCCACTCTCCCTCCTTTTTAAGTAAGGGGAAAGGTAGCCTGAGGGTAGGAAATGTGAGAAGGCAGCCCTTCCATCTGACAGCTCTCCTTTTAAACTTCCTCCAGTGTATCACTGGCCCTCTCATAAAGGGCTGAGAATGGAAATCAGTTCTTCACATGGGGTGGGGAGTGCTATCTTTTTGTTATCAAGATAGTGTGCTCTCTCTCTCTCTGAGCACTTGTGCTTACCTCAGACACTGCATTGTTGATGGTGTGCCCCGCTAGATTCTAAGCAGCTTGAGGAGAGAGTTCAGGTCTTACTTGAGTCCGTATCCTCTGCAATTAACACAGTACCTAGGGCAAGGCATATATAGGGTCATGGAACGTCTAGGTAAATGCTGAGCCCATGAATGCTGTGTAGATTGCATTAACCTTAAGACAGGTGCACTCGAGCTGAAATCCTCATACTGTTGATTACTGCTGAGTTTGTGCTGAAAGCATTTCATGCAAAGGCTAAGAGAAAGACTTGAAAGGTGGAGACAGTTGTGGCCACCTGGAATGTGATTCTGCTCAGAGTACATTGGACTGTGTAACAATCAGAGAGGTCAAATAGTTTGTGTTAAATCCTGGAGGAGGTCCTCTCTTTTCTTACTTTGCCTTTGTCCTTCTAGGCACTGGTTTACTAAGATGATAAAAAATATACTGAATTTGTGTGCTTATAAAATATATCTTTAGGTAAGCCCCTCCAGTGAGATTTTTAAATCAATGAATGTTTACTGTGTCTGTGTAAAGCATTATGGTAAGGGTCAGAAGGAATAAAAATAGATAAATAAAAGAACGAATCCTAGCTTTCAAGGAATTTACAATCAACAAACACTGTGCTAGGTTGTAGGAATCTAAATATGATTGACTAGGCTCCTACCCACAAGGGGATTACAATATGGTATGAAAAGCAGACAGATAAGCAGATGATGACATGTACTGTGATCTAGTGTTTGAACCTTTCTCAGGGCCAAATGTACATGTTTTGGTTAAAAATTTAAAGAAATTGTCCATTTGAGATTTTGTGAAATCTGCAGACACATTCTAGTTAACTAGTATGTAAAATGTTTTCAGAGAATTGGATATATTTTAGGAGTGGCAGGGATATGATATGCAACCAGGAGAGAGAGAGAGGCGGGAGGAAAGAAAAGAGGGTTGATCATTTTGAGGTGACATTAAATTATCTTTTGACACCAGCTGTATCTTTTTTATAACAGAAAATGGAAATAACTCTGTCCTTGACCTTCAAAAAGAAATTGACTTATCTAGCTTAACTATTCAAACAAACAACTGTGTACTCTCTTCAATTCCTATGATGATTTTGATTTACTGTAAATGACTGAATTTAATGAACTAAATTATGCTATTTAAATGCATTTTGTGAATGGTACTGTAGTTTGTTACAAAGCATTATGTCTATGCTAAATTGTGCTGTAAATGATATGGTATGGAACATATGTGCTGTATTCATAATTTAACTGTTGCTATGGAGTGCCTTCTTAGATAGGACATACTGAAAAAGGAGCCTTTATTTACCTGGTGAAATGAAGGTGATATCTCAGCAAATCACTAGGTCTTACTGACCTTGGCAGAATTACAGTGCTAATATTTTCACATGGATGAACTGTTCTTGAACAATTTCTCTAATGTATATGGCAGAAATAGACTTTCCATTAAAACTGCATGTATATGGTATATCTTCCCTTTCCATTTTTTTTCCCCTTCAACAAACATTTACTGCAGTCATAGCAAGGATAATTCCACTTCCATTAAGGTTCATGTTTTCTCCTGGCCTCTCAAATGGTAGAGACAATTGAAATCAAAAGTTTGTCCTGGGGCTTCCCTGATGGCGCAGTGGTTGAACGTCCGCCTGCCGATGCAGGGGACACGGGTTCGTGCCCCGGTCCGGGAAGATCCCACATGCCGCGGAGCAGCTTGGCCCGTGAGTCATGGCCGCTGAGCCTGTGCGTCCGGAGCCTGTGCTCCGCAACGGGAGAGGAAGTTTGTCCTGCAGTTATGCTGGTGCTCTCTGAAAGGACTTGCATTAGATAATACCCTGCTCTTCTTCTTTCTGAGTAATTTGAGAGATTTTGTAAAGAGAGTAAATGCTGAGGCCAAAATAGCATCTTTATTACTGATACAGGCTATGTTGGCTTAGTGTGGGAGCCAACTAGGCTTTCTAGCAAAATCCTGACATTCGGTATACTTACCCACTTGGTCCTGAGCTTTCTTACATGGAAGGATGGCATAGGTAAGATTTTTAGCATGGAAAAGCAAAGAATTTGTGCTTCCTTTGGATAGGCTCACCTCAAGAGAAAGAAGAGTTAAGCCAATGTGAGCATTCTTTATAAAGTTTTATCAGGTTCAAATGAGTAAAGGGAAGAGACAGGGCTTAGCTGTCTTTATAGGAAGGAAACATTAGGCATAAGAAAAAAACCATTCCTCAATAACAAGAGGACTTTTTTAAAAAAGGAATTAGTTTAAAAGTTTATTGCTAAAGAGAAATCCATAGGATTTGTTGCACATTTATGATGATTATTGCATTTTTTCCCCTCTGAAGGGTATCTTTATTATAGTAATACTTCTGTTACTTGCTAGATGAAGAGACAGCCACTTGGGGCAGCCCCAATTATAAGTTCAGGAAAAATTGCTTGAAATTCAAGTGATCATTCTCAGTAGTTCAGTGCTGGCCATTATATTATATTGACATAGCACAAGACTAAAAGTAAGGAGACTCTGGTTCTCAGAGAAGTTTCATGATCATTAGCTCTGTCTTAGCTCAAGTTGCCATATCAAAATGCCATAGACCGGGTGGCTTGACCGACAGACATTTCTTTTCTCTCAGTTCGAGAGCCTAGATGTCTGAGATTAGAGTTTCAGCAAGGTTGGTTTCTGGAGAGGACTTCCTTCCTGGCTTGTGGGTGGTGGCCTTCTTGCCATGTGCTCACATGACCTCTTGTTTGTTTGCACTCAGAGTGATTGAACTCTCTAGTGTCTCTTCTTATAAGGACACTAATCCTATCATGTCTGGGAACCCACCCTTATGACCTCATTTAACTTTAATTACCTCCTTTTGGCCCTATCTCTAAACACAGTCACTCTGGTGTTAGGGTTTCAACATATGAATTGGTGGGGGGACACAATTCAGTCCATAGTAGGCTCATTGTGTGACCAGGCAAGTGATTTCTGTCTCATTTCCCCTTCCTATGCATGGGAGTTAATGCCTTATGTTAGCTCATAAGGTTACCAGTACATCAAGTGAAATCATGGACATTAATACATTGAAATGTTTAAAGTGCCATACCTATGTCATTATTTTTATTCATTTCTGAATCTAATAGTTACTGGTGGTAGGGTTTTCTTGATATTTGACCATCCTTAGTTCTTTTTCTCTTACCTGAATATTTCTAGATGGCAGATAGGAAAGTTGAATTATGTCTGATTGTGGTCTCACCCCCTTAAGAAAACATCTTTTAGAGGCAGAAAACAGCATGAAGTGGGCATTGCACAACAAGAAATGTTGATTTTTCCATTATGACTTCAAATTTTCAGCAACTAGATTTCACAACCAACCAATCCTCTGGTAACAAATAAGAGGTCAGTTTGATTTTGATTTTGTTTTTCAAGTGCAGTTTTTTTGGATCAAATGCATAAAAAGTTAAGAGAAAAATGGGCCTATCTCTAATTGGACTGCAAAAGAATATAATGTTGGCACTAGACAGAGAATATTAAGCTGGTGGGAGAGTTTTTTCAATTAATGAGATTGAATTCTTCAACTCAGAGTTAGGTGTATGCAAATGACTAGATAGTCAGTTTTGATGAGTTGCTATAAGAAAAGAATTAGTTTTAGTCATTTTTCTGTGCTGTATTTGGCATTTTTCTCAGAGTGATTCATTTAACGTGTCTCTTGGTAATATTCTCTGTGTATTTATTTTAGAAGTAGCAGTAAATGATACAACTAATATTCTAAAATATTGTAATGGATATGAACTTGGAGTTCATCTATTTGCTCTTATGATTATAGTACAAATTGATGCTTTGGGAGCAGGGACAATATAATTCTTATCAGAAATGTAAAACAGGTAAAACAATCTTTTTAAAAATAATTAATTAATTAATTAATTATTTTGGCCACGCCTCACAGCTTGTGGGATTTTAGTTCCCCGACCATGTATTGAACCTTGGCCCCAGCAGTGAAAGCACTGAGTCCTATCCACTGGAACACCAGGAATGAGACTTTTCTTTGTGATTGGCTACCATGAATGGCTATAGGTGGGGCAAACAGTTGGTTAATGACTAGGATTTCCCATATCAGCAACATGGAATTATAATGTTAGAGATTTTACATTTTTCTGAATGCCAGAAGCATAGAATTTTGACTGGTTATTCTAGCAAGGTGCCGGGCTGATATACAGCTAGAGTCAGAGACTTGGAGAAGCAAAATCTATATATAAAGTAAAGTGAACTCTTGGGGCATGTCTTTAGAGCCCCCAGACCACATTTGCAGATAACAAAACAAAAACCAAGGACTATTAAGTGATTTGTTCAAAGTCACCCAACAAGTTAGTGATTGAGCCAGATAACCTAGGTATTCTTCCAGTACAGTATTTCCTATATGCAAGAAAGGGACAGGTATTACAATCATCCTATAGAGAAATTAAGGCAAAGGAAGTTCCTTGTGTGACCACCAAAGCTTTTAAGATCATAGAATTAGATCATCTGAATGTTTAGGAATACTTAAAGATTAGATTTTTAAATATTGTCTAATTAAATCTCCTATACAACACTTGAATCCAGTCTACAAAATCCCTGGCAAATGGTCATTCAATGTTTGCACATTTAAAGTGATGGGAAATTTGATCTTTGTTTAGCTCAGATTGTTAGAAAGTTTAGTCTTATATTGGGCCTAATGTGTCTTCCTGCAACTTCAAGTCATAGGATTTAGTTCTGCTTTCCGGTGGTTCAAAAATCATAGTTAGCCACAGGACTATATTATCCTATACCCTCTTTCATGTGTATTACCCTTGTCTTTCCGTACTTTCAACATTCTATGTTTTAGTAGGACATACTGAAATGTCCACTGGATCAGTCAAATCTATAAATACGCCTCTTTGATAAGAATTTCAAGTTCATTGCATAAAACAGGCCTGAAAATTTTCCAAAAGTGTTAAGGAAAGGGAAGAGTCTAGAGTCTATTATAATTCCTTTAGGCAAATTGTTTGATTTCCTTGAGGTAGTTGCAAATGCTGGTTCTCATATGGGTCTCATTATGACTAATATCATCTATTTGGCCAGCTTGATTCAACCTATTTTCTGAAACTCATTGATTTGTTATCTCTATATATCTTTGTGATACTGACATTTTCCAATGTCCATGGATAGTACTCAGTAAATTATGTAAGGTATTCCATTCCATCCAGATCTGCAAATAATACTAACAGTTTAGTTTTGTGTACCTGTGTTAAGCAAATTTGATATATAGCAATCAGATTTAGATAAAAAATTTCAGAAGATGATTAACTCACTCAAAGAATTCTTTTAAATAACTAGTTCCCCAAATGCCCTTTAAGTTTAATTACATTGGAAAAAAGTCGTGTTTAGACCTAAGATCTCTGGAATATTTCAAGTACATAAAGCAAGATATAGACATTTGAAAACTTCATAAGGGAGAATAGAATTATGGAAATAGACTTGTAGATGAACAAAGAGAATAGAGAGGTGAAATTCAACAGAAAAGGCTATCTGAGTATCCTGCATTTGTTGGGTTACAGACATGCTCCAAGCTGTTTGAGAGTTAGTGGGGCTTGTGGCTCAGCCTAAGAAGGTTAACTATTATTTTAAACAATCAAGTATTTACGGACTCATAGAAAAGACAGGTCAGGTGTATGCCAGAAGTTACAAGGATTATCGAGGACAGAACCTGAATTAAAAACTTTAAGAAAATTCATTTTTTGTTTTTAATCTATTCCAATGTCAGGATTTTTTTCTCCTTGCAGTCTAACCTAAGCCTCTAGCTTGATTCTCATGAAAGAAAAAGTTACAAGTATTTATCACCTCTTTGTAAGGACCCTCCATGTACACGAGCTCCGTTTCTCTCTGGATTATGAAGACCTGAACTTGCCACTAAGTTCATGGTGATTTTGTTAGGACCTGATAAGTGGGAAGATTCTCTTACTGATCTTATGCCCTCTTTTATCCAAGTGAGTAAAAGCCAACTCAACTGAGGGATGGTAGTGCTCCCCGGCACTTATTTGTCTGGTTCAGGCTCTTGCCTCTGCACCTGTGGGGGCCCAATTTGGTCTTTTATGTATTGTTTTGGGGTATAAGACTAGGTAACCTTATAATGACAATAAGGATAGGAAACATCACTTTATAAAGTCAAAAAGTAAAGAATAGAATTCAATATAAAGCTTCTGAAATATCTCTCATACTTAGTGGCAGAATTGACTGTTTACATTAGGTTAAAAATTATTTGTAGAAAATGTTACGGGCCAATGTCTTAGGAGCCAAGCACAAGTCTGACTTTGGATCAGGTCTGAACCAATAAATCTTGTGGTATTTTTTTGCTGAAAACATTTAAAATGTATCTAAAATGCATTTTAAAGTCAGTTTGCTTTAGGCTACTTGATTTATGATATGCCTTGGTGTAGCTTCATGTTTCTTCAGTATATGACTTTCATCAACATTGGAAATTTTTTGGCCATTATTTCTTCAAATAGTTTTTCTCTTCCCTTCCTTTCTCTCTTTTCCTTCTGGAATTCCAATTAGTCACATATTAAGCTGCTTGAAGGTGTCCCACAGCTCACTGGTGCTCTGTTCATTTTTTTTTTTTTCCAGTCTGCAGTGTCAAACTACAGTTAATCCCATCCAGTGTATTTTTCATCTTCGACATTGTACTTTTCACTTTTAGAAGTTTGATTTAGGTCATCTTTATATCTTTGATGTCTCTCCTTAACCGTGCTTATGCTTTCCTTTTTCTTCTGGAACATATAGAGTGTATTTATAATAGCTGTTTTAATGTTCTTTTCTTGTAATTTCTAATCTGTTTGATTTCTGGGTCTGCTTCTATTGATTGATTTTTCTCCTCATTATGGGTCATATTTTCCTGCTTCTTGTGTGACTTCGTGAATTTGGGTGCTAGACATTGTGAATTTTATGTTGTTTAGTGCTGGATTCTTTTATGTTCCTATAAATATTTTTAAGCTTTGTTCCAGGGCATTCAAAAAACTTGGAAATAAGTTGATCCTTTTGAGATTTGCTTTTAAACTTTGTTAGGGAGGACTAGAACAACTTTTAGTCTAGGGCTAATTTGCCTACTACTGAGACATTATCCTTCTGAGTGTTTTACCTGTTGCTTTATATATTATGAGGGTATTTTTGTTTTGTTTTGTTTTTAGCCCTGGCTGTTGGGAATGTGAACTATTCCCAGTCCTGTATGAGTTCAGAAAATTGTTCTGCCTGCTCCTTTCCCGTGATTCATTTTCCAACCTTGGGTAGTTTCCTTGTATGTGTGTGCCTATCAACACTCAACATGAGACTGTAGATTTTCAGAGCTCTCTTTTTTGGTGCTCTGGTGCCATCTCCTCCATGGTACTCTTCCTGTGATTCTAGCCACCTGGCTTCCCCACATTTTCAACTCTGTCTCTCAGCTTAGGGAGACCACCTCATTTATTTTGCCTTCTCTTCCTTGCCTGTTGTCCCATGTCTGAAAACTATTATTTCATATATTTGTCTGTTTTTTTAGTTACTCCATCATAGCCAGAGGTGGCATCCTAAAAGTCAGTATATATTAGGACTCTTAAGTGAGAAGAATGCTTTTTGGGGCTTCCCTGGTGGCGCAGTGGTTAAGAATCTGCCTGCCAAGGCAGGGACACAGGCTCGATCCCTGGTCCGGGAAGATCCCACGTGCTGAGGAGAAACTAAGCCCGTGGGCCACAACTACTGCACCTGCGCTCTAGAGCTCACGAGCCACAACTACTGAAGCCTGTGCGCCTAAAGCCCGTGCTCCGCAACAGAAGCCACCGCAATGAGAAGCCCGTGTACTGCAACGAAGAGTAGCCCCCGCTCGCTGCAACTAAAGAAAGCCCGTGCACAGCAGCAAAGACCCAATGCAGCCAAAAATAAATAAATAAAAGTAGAATAAATTTATATATATATATATAAAAGAATGCTTTCCAACTTCTTATTCTATACCCTAAAAATGTCTAATACACAGTATTTAAAGGCATTTATACAAACAATTGAAATCTTTCTTTGGGGAAATTAAAACAACAAAACTTGATTGCATATCATGATTTCATACTTTGCAGATGTTAATATTTAATCATATATAGAGTCATTTAGCTTAAGTGCATTAATGTAACTCATTTAAAAGAGGCCAGTAATTGTCCTATTAACTCCCAGCCTGGATGTTATCTGCTCTGCCCTGCTAGTAAGGCCAGAGGGGGACTCTTCTCTATTGGCACCCACAGAGATTGCTCTGATCTGTTGAAAATCCTGTTAAAATCTAATTACTTAGGAGAATCAGCCAGGGAATATCTAATGAGCTTGAGGAAACCCACTAGAAGAAATTCTGTGTTACTAACGAATGAAATGTCTTCTGTCTTTCAATTATACTGGTACCATATGAACATAATTGCTGCCTTATAAAATGTGACTTTTGTTTGTTGTTTTTTAATTGTATGTCATGAATTTTTTGAGATGTGAAAATAACTTAATTTCCTGTGGAGGACAAGTGATGGTTTAAAGCTTAAATAGGCATACTTTATTTCCTCACAAATATTTGATAACTTGTTATCAAATGCTTAAAAATGTACATTAATTAGTGAAACCACCACACAGGTGTGAAGATTTTGACTATTAAAGGAATTTGAGTTTTTAGTTGAGAATGAAAAACGTGTTCATAGGAGACTTTGGAAAGGATTATTCTCTGCAATCATCTTAAAAATATTGCCAAAAGAAGTTGATTTATTAAAAATGAAAATTTATTTGTCTCACTTATTTTGTAAATGTATCTTTGAGACTCTTAGTATGGTTTACATTTCCTTCTCTAACAATTAGCAGTATCTTTTTTTTTCACATCCAATTTAACTTTGTATTTCAACTTTGCTGACTTTCCACTTCTCTATATTTAGGACTTTTTTCTTAACATTGGATGGTTGTTTAAGACTATGGGCTTTGTAGTCAGATAGACCTGAGGTATTCAAATCCTAATTCTTCTACTGAGAATGAATTTCTTAACCTTCTGAGTCTCAGTTTCATTTCTATACAATGGGAACACTAATTAATATGTTAAAGTTGTGAATATTTTATGAAGTAAAGCATGTAAAGTGCTTAGCACGGTATCATTCATGTTGTAACTGCTCAAGAGATGGTAGTTATTATTTTTGAAGACTAATTAAAATTTGGTATATGAAAGAATTGTGATATCTAAGATTCATTAAAAACTAACATAGGGTGAATTTCTATTATCCTAATGTATTTCTATCACCATGCTCGTATTAAATTTGTTGAAAAAATTAAAGAGTCTATTTTTAGTAGCATGTCAGTGAACTTCATTCCAAAGTTTATCAAGTTTTTAGCCAATGTGTCATTTTATAACATGGATTGATTTCAGCAGATGACATCAGAAACAAAATGTGGTTTGGTGATACATTACTTAGAAAAATACCTGTCTTAGTGATAAATTATTATTGGAATATTATATGATTTTAATGATTGAGGAGAAAAAAAGACTATTACATATTATTTCAACAATTAACAATGTAGCTATTATTTAAAATTATTATCTGACCTATAGAACTCTGGCAGTTGAAATACTTAAATTGACAGTGCTTTTATTTTCAATCACTTGATAACGTTAAAATTCGATTTTCTGTTTTGCCTAAAATATAGATTAAAACATTCTTTAATCAGACTATTTGGAAATTAATATACAAGTAGCCTTATAAAATGATTCTTGTGTTTTATAACTGGGCAAGGAAGTAGAATTATTATAATAATGTTTTCACTTAGAATATGCTCTTTTATATTTAAAATTCCTTTCTTGTATAATTCATTAATTCTTATAACAATTTTATGTAGTAGCCATATAGTACTGTATTGTAACTAATAAAAGGAAACAGAATTTTTGTATACATGTAGCTCTGATTATATATACATATATACATATATATATATATATATATATATATATATATATATATATATATATGTTTTTTTTTTTTTTTTTTCCGGTACGCGGGCCTCTCACTGTTGCGGCCTCTCCCGTTGCGGAGCACAGGCTCCGTACACACAGGCTCAGCGGCCGTGGCTCACGGGCCCAGCTGCTCTGCGGCATGTGGGATCTTCCCGGACCGGGGCACGAACCCGTGTCCCCTGCATCGGCAGGCGGACTCTCAACCACTGCGCCACCAGGGAAGCCCTGATTATATTTATAGTATAAAAAATACACATACAAAGTATAATATACAAACTAGGATGTTTCAATAAAAGAATATTTGAAATAATTTGCTAACATTTGTGAATTTAATACTTTACATAGATTTGATCTTCTTGAAAAAATCTGATTGAGAGATAATGAATGGTGTTATTTGGTGGGGGAAGAAGTTAGAATTGAATGTATGGTAATTCACACTATTTGTTTAAAAGTTTATATGTAATCAATAAGTATGGCGAACATTTTATCTGGCAGGAATTATTATGCTATAATCAAAGACCAAACACCAGCTAATTTGTTCATTTAACAAATATTTATTGAGGGCTTATTATTTGCCGTAATGGGAATGTAATGTTGAACAAGACAGGCAGGGAAGAAGAATTAGCAGATTCATTATTAAAGCTAATATTTTGCCACAGTGTCAGTTCATGAAACTGTTCACTCAGCTGAAGTCCCTGACAGAAAGTGCTTTGGTTGTTGATCTTAGCATATGAAACTACCAGCTAAGCCTGGCTTTGCTGGGGAATTCATATACATAACTCGATTAAGTTAGCACTTTTTCATTAATCAGTTTCTGTTGATAACAGAAACAAATACTTCACTGACAAATAGAAGTAAAAATAAAAAAGAGGTAGTCTTACATCTTTCTTTTGGTCTTTCCAAGGTTAAACTCTCTGTTTGGAAAACTTCAAATGTCTAAATCTCTGTAAAGCATGTCACATTGCTCCCCCACTATGCCCATTTCCCATCCTGTCCACTCCCCCCAAGGATGCACACTTCCACAACTTTGCCTGGCATATAGTAGGCACTCAGTAAGTGCTATTGAATTAGTGTAATTAATAATTCTTTTATTCCATTAGGTTATATTTCTAGTTCTGTTGTTGATTCCCTGTGATAATTTGGCATAAAGCCAAGTCACAGGACCCCTTAATTTTCCTGAATAAAAATGAATGCTACATTTTCCAAAACCCTGATTAAAATATACTGAGGACTGTGAGATATTAGTTGGAGCTGTATGAAATTGTGATATTTGACCATTTTTTTTGACATACAAAAATAATTTTTTTTCTAAGGTGTTTTAACTTGACCAAAAATGTAATATAATTATCACAATAATCGCGACTCTAAATATGTTAGTCACATCACTGCTTATAGTTTTCTTTCTATCTTTCTATCTATTTCACCTTGATTGCTAATTTTGGCCTTGCTTTCTTCACTGAATGATATTTTATTACCAAAAAATTAATTGCGTAATATACCTGTCACTCCAAATAGTAAATTATATATTTTTTAATGTTAATGAGCCTAGAGTCCAATAGGCTAGGTCTAGCAAGCAGTATTATTTGACTTCTTTAAGGACTTTTAGGTAGGGGATAGTGGGTAGTGTTTAAATTCTAAATTTTGCTATAGTTTAAAAAAAATCAGTTTATTTCAGTATTAGAAAGTACATATAAAACTAATTTTTATTGTTTCTAACAAACTGGAAGATTTTATTTGTCTATGATTTGAAAATTATTACTGTGTTTACTCTGAAAACTAAAATTTTAAGTACTGGTCAACTGATTTCTTATTTATTCTGATAATACTGTGAAAAACCTTATAATTTTCACAAAATATAGTTATGACAAAATGATATTCACCAGAAATTATTATTCTATCTCTGAAGCAAGGCCACAGATGATCCTTCTTTTCTTTTGTAAATAGAAAGTAACCCCATTGTATGAGCTAAAGCTCCCCTAAGGTAAAGCCCACACTGCTGTGTGTTTCACATCATTTAAGGAAAGGAAACATAATTTAATTTGCTCAACACAGGGTATCTGGAAAGATGGCTGGAGAAGAGAGATGTAACCTCTCTATTTATGCAAATGTCAGGAAGCCATTATAACTACTTATCCGTTAATCCAGGAGCCCTGAGCAAGTAACTCAAATGAGTAGTCCCCAAATTCAGGGCCTATGTCAAGGTTTTCACTGGTCGGCAGCAAAAAAAAAAAAAAAAGAAAGACAATATAAATTTTCCATAAAGCTAAATTTATTGAATTGAAAGAACTATTTATATTCACATATATATGTAAAATGTATATATATATATATATACATTTTACATATATATGTATATGTATTACATACATATATATGTATATGTATATATATATATCAATATATATAGCCTATCTTTTCTTTGTAAGGAAAAAGCTTTTTAAAGTAGTTTTAGGTTCACAGCAAAATTCAGAAGGAGGTACAGAGATTTCTGATATGATCCCTGCACCCCCAACATGCAGAACCTCCCCCATTATCAACATCCCCCACCAGACTGATACATTTGTTACAACTGATAAACCTACATTTATACATCATTTTCACCCAAAGTCCATAGTTCACATCAGGGTTCACTCTTGGTCTTGTGCATTCTATGGGTTTGGACAAATGTATACTGACATATATTCACCATTATAGTATCATGCAGAGTAGTTTCAACTGCCCTAAAAATCCTCTGTGCCCCACTTATTCATCCCTTTTCCTCCCACCTCGCAACCGCTAATCTTTTTACTGTCCCCGTAGTTTTACCTTTTCCAGAATGTGCATATAGTTGGAATCATATGGTAGGTAGCGTTTTCAGATTGGCTTCTTTTACTTGGTAATATCCATTTCAGTTTCCTCCATGTAATATAGCCTATCTTCTGTGAATTTATAGTAAATGATTTGTTCAGTGTTCCTATTTGCCAAAATAAACAGTTAGTCATCCTATGTGACTTCCCTGAATATTTTTTGAAATGTCCTTGAAATCGAAAAATCTTGGGGGACTTCCCCAGTGGTCAGGTGGTTAAGACTCTGCACTTCCAATGCAGGGGGCACTCGATCCCTGGTCAGGGAACTAAGATCCCACATGCCATGCAGCGTGGCCAAAAAATAAATAAATAAAACAGAGACATATTTTTAAAAAATCTTGGAAACATCTACTTTATATATCTGTTTTCTCACCTGTTGAATGGAAGTAATGATTCTTATAGGATTAGTGTGAAGAATAAACGAGATGCATAGGTGGAAGTGCTTGGGATAGCACTTGACACTCTATGGATGCTTCTGATTTTAGTCCAATCTGAAACTCTGGTGTAGGGCCCAAGATTTCATCCAGTTTTCCTTTGAGGAGATTGAAGATAGTAAGCTCAGATTGAGACATTCCTTGGCACATAGTAGATGCCAAATAAATATTTTTTGAGCCTAAGGGTTAATAAAGTAGAAGAGTTTTGTAAGTAATTGAGCATGAGTGTCAGGAGTTCTAGAATGAGTTCTAGACAGGAAATCTTTTGTACGTAGATGGTAACTGAAGTCAGTAAAGTATGAAGACAAGAGGACCTGGGACATACTATAATGATTTTAAAGCCCATGAAGCTGTGTTGCCTCCCCAGCATATATGCAAAGGAAGCACAAAGGTCAAGACATCTTACAACGTCCTCATAGCAGTTATTTGTTCCATGTCCTTCTTAATTTTGTAGGCTTTCCATCCTAGTTGAAAGTGTGAAAGTCTTTGGACTCTGCTTGTTGAATCTTTAATTCCAGAGCTGGAACCTCTTTTTCTGTGAGGCCTTAGCCATGCTGGGTGCTGTTGGCACTAAAGATAATCCTTCAGGGTGAAAAAAATGTGTCAGAACTAAAAGATTATTTAGGGGCCTTTAAGTCAAGTTGGGTTATTTCCTGATAATAAGTATATTCTCTGAAGAATGGTCCACCCTATTAGAGAACCATGCCTTCTTTGACAGATCACGCAGCTTGAGAAGAGATGTACTTGGAAAGGTAAGGAGGAAAGGAGACCCTAGCCTAGCCAGCCAGAACAAATGAAGCCAGCCTGGCAATCAATGGCATGACAGATGTTGCAGCCAGATCACTCACACCCAACAGAGATGTATGCTTTTCTTACTCGTATGTAAAAGGGCAGCCAGAAAGACTTTGTGCAGCCTGGCCTTTGTTACCAGCTGTCTGGCTGTTGGTAGGACTTGTCTCTGTTTATAGTACCCTCCCTATTTCATCCCAAGGGATACATTTACTCTGTAAACCCTATTCTCATGTGCTTGGTCAGTCTGTCCACCAGAGTAGGTCTAAAGTTTCCTTGGCTTGATTTTAATTCCTGAACTTTTTGTTACTGAGAGTGGGCCTCAGCTAAGCTGTGATGTTGGCAAAGTTCATTGTCCACAACTCTGGGATTTTTTTCTGTGCCCTTTCTGCCTGGCTCCTGAGGTGTTCTCCCTTTCAAGAGACTATATTTCTATAGTTCCTGCCTTAAGGGAGATCAGAGAGACAGTGTGACAAAACAGCAAACCATGGTATTTATGGTAAACGCAACTTCTTTAGACCCTTAACAAACTTTCATCTGTATTCATACCCACCCTTTTCTTCTAGCTTAAATGTAAGAGATATCCATCCTTAAATCTAAGGCTAATTTCTCTATTTGTGCTCTGGATCTCATTTCCTCCTCCTACCTAAGGTTCTTTACTTTTCAGTGATGCCCCCTCTCTCCTGTACTTTGGTTCTCTTCCTCTCTTAGAATATCTGAGTTGTAACTTTGGTTTTGCCACCTGTTTACTGTGTGAACTTAGACAAGTACTTTCACCTCTCTAGGCCATAATTTTCTCATCTGTAGAATGAAAGAGTTGGACTAGATGACCTCTAAACTCCTTTTTTGTCTCTGATTTTCTTATCTAAATGTATAAATTTACAAGGCTGGGGTTTATCTTTGTATTCTCACATATTGACCTACCTGACTTGGTGATAAATTACTATTGGAATATTATACATAAATGATTGAGGAGAAAAAGACTATGGCATATTATTTCAACAGTTAACAATGTAACTATTATTTAAAGTCATTTTCTGAGTTGGAGGAAAAATTTCCTGGCCTATAGAATTCAAGAAATATTTGAATTGACAATAGCTCTGAGGTGCTCACAACTTTAATATTGTTCTAATTTCTCTCTTAGAAAGCAAAATGATTTAAAAAAAATTTATTAAAATTTATTTAAAAAAATTTTTGCCCCTATCACGTGGCTTGTGGGATCTTAGTTCCCCAACCAGGGATCGAACCGGGGCCCCCTGCAGTGGAAGCACAGAGTCCTAACCACTGGACAATCAGGGAATTCCCAAAATGATTTTGTAACTCAGTTTACACAGTTATATATTTATATATATATATAAGAATATATTATACACTTGTATATACACACATATAATAAGTGTATATTATGTACTTCTAGATTATAAGTATATTATAATACACTAAGGTATTATTGAATTTTCTTTTTTTTACACATTTCCTCTTGTACTCTGTGTCAGTCAGAACTCTTCTTGTTGCAAGAAAATGAAACCTAATTCAAACCAACTTAAACAAAAGGATTTCCCAGGGGAGTAGTTAGCTTCAAGCCTAGATGGTTCTATGGACTCAAACAAGGTCAGTAGGTCTCTGTATTATCTGTTAATCAGGATAGGCTAAATGCTGTTGTAAACAACCCCCAAATCTCAGTAGCTCAACACAATAGAAGTTTATTTCTGTATACATAACAGTTTAATGAGCATGTTCAGTGAATGGCCTTCCATATGATGATTAAGGGCCTCAAGCTCATTTCATCTTCTAGCCTGCTACTCCAAGGGCCTCAGAGTCCTCTGCTGGACACTTGATGTCTAGCCAACAGATAGATGTGGGGGTGGGAGTGGGGGACAGCCTGGAGGATCACTGTCACTGACCAGAGTTTAGTCATATAACTACAATTGTCTGCAAGGGAGACAGAAATACAGTTTCACTGTGTGACCAGAGGGAAGAGTGAGCACATAGCAGTCTCCTTTGTACTCTCTTTCCATCTCTTGGCTCTGTGTATCTCTCCTGTGTCATTCTTCACCAAGTTTTCTCCACGTGGAGCAAAAATGGTTGCAGGCAACCACAGACTCAAATCCTCCTAATGTATCAACCTCGGTGGAAGAGACCATCTTCCCTGTCGGCTCCAGCAGAAAAGCCCCATCTGTGGACCAACTGAGGCTAGTGGAATGGTTCATACTAATTGGCTAGGCCTGGGTCATTTGCCCCTCCAGTATCATCTCTACCTAGACTGCATGAGTGGGTTACCCTGGAAAAGAGGGGTTCTTGCTGCATAGGCAAGAACCAAGAGGTGTATACTACCTCCCTCTTGGGAACAGTGCTCATTTTAATTTTGTTCAAATGTTTTTTAAGTGCCTGTGTCTTGACAATCTGTAAAATGCCTCCTCTTTCTTCTTCCTGCTCATTACCCTCCTTGTCATTTACACTGATATGTGACTTTATTTATCTCATCAAACAAATGAGTACCGATGGGGACAATATATTTGACTGGATGTATGCCAAAGTCATTCTGAAAAATGTTCCCAGAGGTATTGTCTCCAAAACAAGTCTGTTTAGAATATTGTCTATGGAAAGAGAATAGTGTAAGGTCAATGCTTATTCCATAAAAATTAATCTTTAGCAGTAGAATTTTAGGCCCCTGATTGGAGAAGTTGCTTTGGGTTGAGTTGCTGCTCTGAAGCCTTCAGATCAGTCCACATGGGTGATTCTGTGTGGATGAAAGGCCAGTGAATGAGGCTTCACTGTCTGTGCACCAGCTGCACTGATGGACCCCATTGCTTGCATGGAGGAAGTTGACTTAGGGAGACTTATAGGATTTATGAGTAAGGGGCCAGGTTCCTAATGCCCACACAGAGATAAGAAATTTGGCCAAGAAATCTATGAAAGGTAGCGAACCTAGAACTGATGCTGCTGAATAGAGCCTACAACTTAGTTCTTATACTCAAATGCTAGAAAAACTCTCTGTTCCAGATATGTGGAAAGAATCTTGGCATCTGTCTGGGAAATTAAAATCCCAAGCTTGTGCTATATGTATGTGTGATGCCCAGATTTATTCTATCTGCATGATATAGGACACATTATCCAAGAAATAGTCCAGGGCCATTGATACTATTGAGAGAAACATATTTGCAGAAACGAGCCTAGAAATATTGTGTATCTTCCATACTTTTACAACCAGGGCACCTATGACGGCTATAGAATAAATAAATTCCTCTGAAATGGCATAGAAAAAAATTACAAACCATATAAAGAAAAAAGCTTCCATAAGGGAGAGTCAGCAGGTGCAACCAACAGAATTAGCACCCTAAGAACTAGAAATAATGGAATATTTTGAAAGAGATTATAAAATAAATGTTTATAATGATTTAAGAAATAAAAGGAAGACTAGAAGCCATTCTGAAGTAAGAGCACTGTATTAAAAATGAGCAGGTAACAAAATATGTACAAGATCAATATGAGGAAAACTACAAAACTCTGATGAAAGTAAAGCTAATAAGTGAATTCAGCAAAGTTGTAGGATACAAAATCAGGACATCAAAATCAGTTGCCTTTCTGTACACTGACAATGAACAGTTGAAAAAGAAATTAAGAAAACAATTCCATGTATAATAACATGGAAGAAACTTAAATGCATATTACCAAGTGAAAGAAACCAATCTGAATAATCATATTTACAGTATGATTCCAACTGTATGACATTCTGATAAAGGAAAAACTATGAAGACAGTAAAAGAAGGTTGCAGTGAAACTATTCTGTATAATACTATGATGGTGGATATATGTTATTATACAATAGTACAAATACATAGAATGTACACCACCAAGTGTTGAACCCTAATGTAAACTTTGCACTCTGGGTGATAATGATGTGTCTTTGTAGGTTCATTGATTGTAACAAAGGTATTCCAAGAAAGAATATTACAGAACTTACAGAAATAAGAAACTGCATGGATGGTGTAGTACCCACTATCATATTCACCATTGTTGTTTCCTCGCACATGGAAAGCTATACTTCTCAGCCCCCTTGTAATTGGGCTGCACCATGTAACTAGTTCTGGCCAATTGGCTCTGAGAGGAGTTCACTTTTAGGTTCCAGGTATCTAACTGCACATATAAGAAATGTCAGTGCTTGTTTCCTGCTTATTGACCAAGGAAGGCATTTATTTGAGGTAGTGAGGCTTCCATCACCTGAGGGGATGCATCCTGCCTATCTTGTTCCTCCTTTCCATATTCTTGCCTTCTAGTCCCCTTGCAGCTTGGGATGGCCATGGGACTCATTTTGACCAATGAGACATAGGGGAATGCCTGATGTAGGGCTCTGGGGGAAGTTTTTCTTCTTAGGTAAAAGAGCTTTATGAGGAGGAAGACTTTTACCCTCTTCTTTTCTGCTTGAAACAGTGGTGTGATGATGTTGTGTTTGGAATGGGGACAACTCTATCTTATGACCAAGCATGAAGACCAAGGAGAGTGAGGAGCAGAAAAATAGAGTCTGTGTCCTTGGTATCACCATTGAGCTACTGCTCTTTCAACCCTGGGGCATCCAAATTCCAGATTTCTAGTTATGCAAGATAATTAAGGGTCTTATTGCCTAAGTCACTGTTAATGGGGTATTCTGATACATTTCACACTGTTTCCAAGCATACATGTAATATTTCTAAAAATTGACCCATATTAAGCCAAAAGGAAGTTCAACATATTCTAAAGAACTAAAACCCTATGGAACATGCTTTCTAGTTATAGCATAATATCAATATAATAAGTATAATATATAATAAAAATGAATATCAAAAGTTTAAAAATTCTTATATTGTGGAATCTAAAAAACATTCTTCTAAATTCACAGATCTAAGAAGAAATTATGATAGAAACTATGGAATATTTAGATAACAGTGAAAGAACTACACCATATCAAAACATATAGCAGCAGAAGTATACTCAGATGAAAATTTAAAGCTTAAATTCATATATTAGCAAATAAAGAGATATTAAAAATTAATGAATTGGAGACAGTAGAATAGTGCTTACCAGGGGCCAAGGGCAGGGGAAAATGAAGAGTTATTGTTTAACAGGTATAAAGTTTTTGTTTGGGAAGATGCAAAAAGTCCTGGAGATTCATGGTGGTGATGGTTATACAACAATGTGAATGTGCTTAATGCCACTGAACTGTACACTTAAAAGTGGTTAAAATGGTAGATTTTGTGTTATGTATATTTTACCACAATAAAACATTTTCTTAAAAAATTAATAAAGAGTCAGTTCAAGAAGTTGGAATAAACCCCCCAAAAGCAGAAGGAAAAATGATGATAAGAAAGGAAAGTAATTAAATAATAAAAATTGAAATAAATCCACAAACTAGAAGATGGTAATCTGAAAGGGCCAACAACAAATTTATTAAGAGAAAAAAGATAACAGGAATGATGAAGGGAATGGCTCATTGAGTTAATCACTTTAGGGATGTCTAGTAAGCTAAGTACTGTCAGATGTCCCCTTGAATGAGCAACAAGCATGGAATGGCAAGGGCAGTCTCAGCAGAACGGTAAGGTCAGAAACTTCATTCACTAGTTTTTGAAATGAGTAAGTTGGGAAGAATTAGGAATGTTGAGCACAGATGATTCCTTCGAAATTTGATTGTGAAGGAAAGGAGATAGTATAAGAGAGTAAGTGAACAAGCGTGAAAGAATACTAGCTGGAAGGGGAAATAAGAGCACTGGTACTCATAGTTGAGAGATTTTTCTCCAATTGTGTTCAGCAACCTTTGTGAAAGAAGGAATTGATGTAGAATAGTGTTTGGGGGTGCCTGCTCTGTTCATATTCCCTGCTTAGGTACAAGATGTAGCAGCCATATTTTTAAAATGTGACTCAACCTTTTCTGAACACAGTTGATTAGCAGGGTGGGGTGATCACTTATACTCTCTCTCTTTCTCAAGAGTTTGTCCCAAGAGACAGAGATTTTTGCCTACTGGTGGTAAGGGTGGACCTTTAAGACATAGATTTGAGGCTGGCAGCACACAGAGTTTGGTACATCCAGAGGAAGCTTGTTGGGAGAAGATGGGGTGGGGGGCAGCCCCATCTTTGGGAGGTTGGGAGAAGCATGGAGGTGGAGGGAAGAGGAGAAGAGAGGAGAAGGCAAGGGAAGAGAAGGGAAGAGACAGGAGAAAATAGAGATAGCAGAGATGAGAAAGACCATATGAGCTCTAAGAAGAAAGTTTTGATTTATTTTTTCAAGCTTTCTTTCTAGCTCTTGTTTCAGTGAAGTCTGGCTCTATGAATACCTGGGTCAGAAAATTTGCCCCATATAAACACTATAATAAAGTATTTGTTAATTGAACTAGATTTAGTAAATATCTATTCCTTACAACAAAACAGCTTGAAAAATATGGTTGTATTATCTTAGGTGGTGGGAATAGCATGAATAAAGCCATAAAGGAGCGGGAATTAAAATCCACTTGAACCAAGGAGAAATCATAATGGGAGTAATAGCTAAAGGCAAAAAAAATTAAAGCAGTAGGAGTGAGCCACCACAAGTCCATGGTGGAAGGAAAGTGAGGTTGAATTGACACATTAACAACCAATCCACCTATCCAACTTTCTCAGTGTAACTTTCAGCAGGATGACTCTGGCTAAAGCTTGCCATGTCATCTGCCTTCCTGTTACTAAACTAAACTTGAGTCCCCTTACCCATGTGCAGTGAAGCCAATCTACTGACACCAGTTTGTGATGAAGGAAAGTGCAGCATTTATTGCAAAGCCAAGCAAGGAGTATGGGTAGCTAATGCTCAAAAGGCCTGAACTCTGAACATTCCGATGGGTTTCAGGGAAAGGTTTTTAAAGACAGGATGAGGAAGGGGGTTGCAGGGTGCATTATCAGCTCATGGACATTCTTCTGATTGGTTGGTGGTGAGGTAATCGGGAGTCAACCTCATCAACCTTCTTGTTCCAACCGGTCTGAGTTCTACATGCTTGTGGTCAGCATACAGTTAACTTTTTCTTCCTGGTGGGAGTTTCAGTATCTGTAAAATAGGTCAAAGGATAAGGCTCAAAATCTCATCTGTAGCCCTCCAGGAGGAACTAAAGGTCCTTTCTTTGTTTCATGGCTAAACTGTTATTATTTTGCCTTGCTTGACTCTTTTCCTTTGTTTCTGCATTTTCTCACTTCTCTGATTAAATTTATTCTTTGGAACTTTGGGAAGGCCTAGGAGACTAAAGTTTTTTTTTTTACAAACAAGAGGCAGGTGGAGGACATGGGGGCGGATCTCTCCTGTGAAGGCTCCATAGGGTCCTCCTCAGTTACATTCTTACTAAATCAGTCTTTCCCTTTATGTTTTTTTTTTTTTTTTTTTTTTTTTTTTTTGGTGGTACGTGGGCCTCTCATTGTTGTGGCCTCTCCCGTTGCGGAGCACAGACTCCGGACGCGCAGGCCCAGCAGCCATGGCTCACGGGCCCAGCCGCTCCGCGGCATGTGGGATCTTCCCGGACCGGGGCACGAACCCGTGTCCCCTGCATCGGCAGGCGGACTCTCAACCACTGCGCCACCAGGGAAGCCCTCCCTTTATGTTTAAAAATAGTTGAATAAAATTTTTTGAAGTTACGTTACAGAAGACTGAAAGTAAATGTCAGTCCCATTTAACAGCAAGTTTAGAAGAGGGGATAGAGTAAGCTAAAGCTTTCAGCAGGAGGAAACACTCTGAAACTCTTTCCTTGCTTACAGCATATTATGTTTTCCATAGATGGTCACAGTAGTACATACCCCATTCCACATGTTCTTACCATATGATGATAACATTTTTTTCATTGAGAGGTGGGATCTGTGCACTGAAATGGCAGAAAAATTTGTATAACTGCCTTGACCAATAAAACGCAGCACAAGTGATGTTGCATTACTTCTGAGACTGGTCACAAAAGACAGTTTTTACTGCATTCTCTCTCGGGGTGCTTGCTCTTGGAGCCCTAAAACCATGTTGTGAGGAAGCCCAGGCCACAAAGAGACACCATGTATGGGTGTTCTGGCCAACACCTTCAGCTGGACCCCCAGCCAACAGGCAACATCAGCTAAGAGTAAACTTCAGATGATCCAAATTTCAAGTCTTCTAACTGAAGCACAGAAATCATGGAGCAGATGCCGTCTTCACCGTGCCCTGTCTAAATTTCTGACCCATAGAAACTGTGAGAATTAATATATGATTATTGTTGTTTTAAGTCACCTAGCTTTGGGGTAATATTTTATGCAGCAATAGATAACTAATATACTACTTATATCATAAACCCAAATCATAAGGCTGGTTCTGACCAAGACAATGCCAAGCTTTCTTGAAAGAAATAAAGTTTTAAAAAAATTACTATGCAATATTAAGTTTTAATGACATTCCTGTTTAACTTTGTCTTTGGGGAATGAAGACATTGTTATTTTGACCTAGAAAATCAGTTGCTATTATAGCCCTTTGTTACAGAATCCAGAATCTATGTAACAGTTACTGCTTAATGAACTATTGGACTTACAAATTTCTCTATCCTAAGATTCTCACTCAGTTCTTTGCACATAGTAGGTACTGAATTAAGATACTGAAATACTGAATTAATAACAAACACTGAATTAAACTGAAATTTTCAATGTAAAGCACATCATTTTACAGAGCAGTGGCAGTGAAAATGCCATAATTTCTGTGAGAATGAAAGGTTTGTGAAAGAAGCCATTTGACAATAGCATTTTGAGCAATTTCAGTGGTAACACCAAAAGGGTTGCCTACAGTGGTAGTAAAATCCCTTCTTTCATAATTTTTTTAGACAGACCCCCAGAACCTCTCCCAAATAAATACATTCTAATTAAAAACAGTATGCTTGCTCTGCAAATGCAGCTTCAAAAGAAGTTTCCTAGAACTACCTCCTCTTTCAACCAGATTGCCAACTCTAAGCCCCTCCCACTATAGATATTCTGGAGCTACTATAGATAGACTTTCTGGGTCTACACTATAAAGGTAATTTCTCTCCCACTTTAGCCTGTATGAGCTCAGATCAATGTTAAAGAGAAAACAAATAATTGTATGAAAGCCTTGATTGTAGATGGCCCAGCTTTTTTACAGGGGAGGAAGGGGAAAGATAATGAATTTAATTTAAAAAACTCTTTATTGTAGTGAAGTATATAACATAAAATTTTCCATTTTATCCACTTTTAAGTGTACAAATCAGTGGCATTAATTGCATTCATAATGTTATGCTACCAATCATCACTATTTCCAAAATTTTTCATCACCCCAAGCAAAAACTCTGTAACCATTAGACAATAACTCCCCATTACTCCCTCTTCCTGTCTTTGGTAATCTCTATTCTACTTTCTGTGTCAGCTAATTTGCCTCTTCTAGATATTTCATATAAGTGGAATCATGCAATATTTGCCCTGTTATGTCTGGCTTATTTCACTTTGCACAATGTCTTTAAGTTTTACATGTAGCAATATGTATAAGAACTTCATTCCTTTTTATAGCTGGATAATATTCCATTGTATATATATATCCTGCATTTTGTGTATTCATTCATCTGCTGATGGACACTTGGGTTGTTTTCATCTTTTGGGTACTGTGAACAATGTTGCAGTAAGCATTGACATAAAAATACCTGAGTCCTGTTTTAAATTCTTTGACATATATACCTACAAATGCAATTGTTGAGTCAGGTGGTAATTCTAAGTTTAGGTTTTGAGAACTGTTTTCCACCATTTTATATTCCCACAAGCAATGTACCGGGATACCAATTTCTCTACATTCTCAGTAACACTGTATTCTCCTTTTTTTGTTATAGCTATTCTACTGATTGTGAAGTGATATCTCATTGTAGTTTTGATTTACATTTTTTCTGATGATTAATGATTTTGAGCATCTTTTTAAAAGTTATGGTAAAAACACATAACGTGAGATATCCCCTTTTAACAAATTTTTAAGTGTATGGCATTAATAACTATAAGCACAATGTTGTACAGCAGAGCTCTAGAACTTTTTCATCCTGCGTGACTGATACTCTGTATCCATTGAACAGCAGCTTATTTCCTCCTCTCTGCAGTCCCTAGAAACCACCATTCTACTTTCTGTTCCTATGAGTTTGACTACTTTATTTTATTTTTTAAATTTAGATATAATTGACATATAACATTATAGTAGTCTCAGGTGTGCAATGCAACAGTTCAATATTTGTGTATATTGCAAAATGATCATCACAATAAGTCTAGTTAACATCCATCGCCATATAGTTATACAAACTTTTTTCTTATGATAAAAACTTTTGAGTTTGACTGCTTTAGGTACCTCATAGAAGTAGAATCATGTAGTATTTGTCCTTAATGTTGAGCATCTTTTCATGCACTTATTGGCCACTTGTTTATCTTCTTTGAAGAAGTGTCTATTTAAGTCTTTGCCCACTTTTTAATTGGGTTGTTTGTCTTTTTGTTGCTGGAGTTGTAGTTCTTTATATATTCTGGATATTAAACCCTTTTCTGATACATGATTTGCAAATATTTTCTCTTATTCTGTGGGTTGTGTTTTTATTTCCTTGATAATGTCCTTTGATGAACAAAAGTTTACATTTTTGTGAAGTTTAATTTATCTATTTTTTCATTTGTTTCTTGTGCTTTTGGTGCCATATTTAAGCATCTATTTCCAATCCAAAGTCAAGAAGATTTATCACTATGTTTTCTTCTAAGAGTTTTGTGGTTTTAGCTCTTAGATACATTTTGAGTTAACTTTTGTATATGGTGTGAGGTAGAAGTCTAACTTTATATTCTTTTGCATGTAGAAATCTAGTTGTCTCAGCACCATTTGTTGAAGAAACTATTCTTTCCCCAATGAATGACTTGGCATTCTTGTACCAAAAAATCAACTGGACATAGATGTATTGGTTTATTTCTGGGTTCTTAATTCTATTCCATTGATGTATATGTCTATTCTTATGCCAGCATCACACCCTTTTGATTACTATAGCTTTGTAATAAGTTTTGAAATCAAGAAGTGTGAGTCCTTTGACTTTGTTCTTCTTTTTCAAGTTTGGTTTGGCTCTTCAAGATCCCTTGTAATTTCTTGTGAATTTGAAGTTTAGCTTGTCCATTTCTGTAAAAACGCTGTTAGAATTTTGATAAGGATTGTTTTGAATCTATAGATCCCTTTGGGAAGTAATGATATCTTAACAGTATTAAGTTCTTCCTATCCATGAACTTGGGAAATCTTTCTGTATATGTAGATCTTCTTTAATTCTTTTCACCAGTATTTTGTAGTTTTCAGTACACAAGTCTTCACTTCCTTGGTTAAATTTATTTCTAGGTATTTTGTTCTTTCAGATGCTATGAAAATTGCTTTCATAATTTCTTTTTTGGGTTGTTTATTGCTGGTATATAGAAACACAAATGACTTTTGCATGTTGATCTTGTATCCTGCAAATTTGCTGAATTTGTTTATTAGCTCTAGTAGTTTTCTTGTGGATTCTTTGGAATTTTCTCTATATAGGATCATGTCATCTGTGAATAGAGATAGTTTTACTTCTTCTTTTACAATTTGGACGTCTCTTATTTTCTTTCTTCTCTGTTGCTCTGGCTAGAACTTCCAGTTCAGTGTTGAATAGCTTTGGTGAAAGCAGGCATCCTTGCTTTGTTCTGAATTTTAACTTTCAGTCTTTCACAATTGAGTATGATGTTAGCTGTGGGTTTTTCAAAAATGCCCTTTATCATGTTGAGGAAGTTCTCTTCTATTTTTCTTAGTTTTTGTTTGGTTTTCTTTTTTTCATGAAAGAGTGTTGGATTTTGTCAAATGCCTTTTCTATCAATTGATATGATCACTTGTTTTTTTCCTTCATTCTATGAATGTGATGTATTACACTGCTTGATTTTCCTATGAACCACCCTTGCAATCCTGGGATAAATCCTACTTGGTCACAGTGTGTAGATGTATAATCCTTTAATATGCTTTTGGATTCAGCTTGCTAGTATATTGTTGAGAAGTTTTGCATCTATGTTAATAAGGGATATTGGTCTATAATTTTTTTTCTTTTTGTGTCTTTATCTGGTTTTGATATCATAGTAATATTGGTCTCATAGAATGAATTAGGTAGTGTTTCTTCCTATTCTATTTTTTGGGAAAATTTCAGGATGATTGGTGTTAATTCTTCTTTAAGTGTTTGGTAGAATTCACCAGCGAAGCCATGTGATCCTAGACTATTTTCTTATTGGAAGACTTTTGATTACTGATTCTGTATCTTTATTTGTTATAGGTCTGATGAGATTTTCTATTTCTTCTGGATTCAGATTAGGTAATTTATGTGTTTCTAAGAATTTGTCCATTTCATTTAGGTGGTCTAATTTATTGTATTATAGTATTCTCTTATAATCCTTTTTATTTCTGTAAGGTCAGCAGGGAATGTCTCCACTTTCATTTCTGATTTTAGGTTTTTTTATTTGTGTCTTTTCTCTTTTTTCCCTTAGTGATGTATCACTCCACCCTCCCCCTGCCAGCTTTATTGAGGTATAATTGAAAAATAAAATTATAAGATATTTAAATTGTACAACATGATGATTTGATATATGTATACATTGTGAAAGGATTCCCACAATTGAGTTAACATCCATCACTGCACATACTTATCTCTCTTTTTTTTTTTTTCGGTGAGAAAACTTGAGTTCTACTCTCTTAGCAAATTTCAATTATACAATATGGTATTATCAACTATAGTCACCATGTTATACATTAGATCCTCAGACCTTATTTATCTTACAAATGAAAGTTTGTACTCTTTTACCAGCCTCTCTCTGTTCCCCCCTGCCCTCCACTCTTGGTAACCACGATTCTACTCTGTTTCTGTGAGTTCAACTTTTAAAAAAAATTTCACTTATAAGTCATACCATGCACTATTTATTTTTCTCTGTTTGGCTTATTTCACTTAGCATAATACCCTCCAGTTCCTTCCATGTTGTGGCAAATGGCAGGATTTCCTTGCTTTTAAAGGCTGAATAATATTCCATTATATAATATAATTAATATAATATAACTGGAATATAATAATATTCCTATATATAATCACATTTTCTTTATACATTCATTCATCAACAGACACTTAGGTTGTTTCCATACCTTGGCTATTTTAAATAATGCTGCCATGAACACGGGAGTATAGATATCTCTTAAAAGTAATGATTTTGTTTCCTTATACCCAGAAATGGAATTGCTGGATCATATGGTAGTTCTATTTTTAATTTCTTGAAGGAAAACACATACTGTTTTCCTAGATGATCCAGCTATTAATGCATGAAATCACTTGTCTAATAGCTACTATTCATTGAATTCTTAACATTTGTGCTTATAGATCAATAGCATCTCAATTAATTCTCACAAGCGCCTAAAGGGGGTACCACTATCCCCACTGAATAAGTGAGGAAACCAAGATTCAGGGAGACTCAATAAATTTCTTAAGGTCACATAGCTAGTAAGTGATAGAGCCAGAATTTGGTTTTTTTAATTTAATTTAATTTATTTTAAAATTTATTTATTTTATGTATTTATTTTTGGCTGTGTCGGGTCTTCGCTGCTGCATGCAGGCTTTCTCTAGTTGCCCAGAGTGGGGGCTACTCTTCATTGTGATGTGCGGGCTTCTCATTGCGGTGGCTTCTCTTGATGCAGAGCACGGGCTCTAGGCGCACGGCTTCAGTAGTTGTGGCTTGTGGGCTCTAGAGTTCAGGCTCAGTAGTTGTGACACACGGGCTTAGTTGCTCTGCAGCATGTGGGATCTTCCTGAACCAGGGCTCGAACCCGTGTCCCCTGCATTGGCAGGAGGATTCTTAACCACTGTGCCACCAGGGAAGCCGTAGAGCCAGAATTTGAATGCAGCACCACTACACCTATTCCTTATATTTAAGGTTTCTTGAAGAGCAAAGAGATACTATAGTTTTGGTGTGATGAAGTTTCCCAGTTGAATTTTGTATAGAGCCTGGCAGGTATAATGAATAGGCATTTCTCTTACAGTGAGAGTTTTCACAATATGAGTAAGATATATGGAGGTAGAGTAATTAGAGACATGATCTGTATTACATGCAGCTGTTGGCTATACATCTGTTGCAGGAGAAAGCTTGTTATTCACGCAGCATTGGGAGCACATGCATGTTTGTTTTTAGTGGCTGGGTGTTCATTTGACAACTTATTCTTTTTTTGGGGGGGGAGAACTTTGCTTTTTTAAAATTAGTTGGAAAAACAATTGAATTTGGCAAATGGCATCAGACCTTCAAGTACAATACAATCACCACATTTGTGATATTTTTTGGCTAATACATCACAATATACAAGTGTCAAACCACTATGTATAATAACAGTCTAATTATCTTGCTTCAAAGGGGTACATCATTATATTGTTTGAACTTGTTATCTGCCTACCATCCACCTCCTTTTTTTTTTTTTTTACATCTTTATTGGAGTATAATTGCTTAACAATGGTGTGTTAGTTTCTGCTTTATAACAAAGTGAATCAGTTATACATATACATATGTTCCCATATCCCCTCCCTCTTGCGTCTCCCTCCCACCCTCCCTATCCCACCCCTCCAGGCGGTCCCAAAGCACCGAGCTGATCTCCCTGTGCTATGTGGCTGCTTCCCACTAGCTATCTACCTTACGTTTGGTAGTGTATATATGACAACTTATACTTGTGGTTCTTTCTTGGCAGCTATGAATGGTGCTACTGTTTATTTTGAAGTGTTTTTAAAAATATCAACTTATTAGAATTTTCTGCCTTTTTCTCATTTGATAATAACAGGTCTGAAATCTCGTTTATTTTGATCTAGTCTTATATGCTGTTTAGGATTTGCTGAATGATGATTTAATCAACTAATATAATTTTCACTTTCAGAACTAAAATATACTCATGCATTATAAATTTCTTTATTCCACCTTGCTGCTAGGAACCTGAAACTCTGCAAACCCTCCTCTTTTTTCCCCATTGATGCCATTTTTTTACAATCACTTCTTAAACAACATTCATATGAATGCCTACATTGTATAATTACAGAAGAGAAGCTGTACTTTGGGAGAAATACACATCAAATACTGGAGGAGAAAAGCCTCATTCCTGTGAAGACCATGGAAGATTCTTTTCAGAAATCTTTCTGAAACTCACTACATTCAGCAATCAGGTGAAAACCTTATTCTAGTTCTAGGTTTTTTGGGAAAAGAAAGTTTGCCATGGCTTTGGAGTCTCCTTAAACTGTTAAATCTTGAGCTTTTCTTATAAGTGTCAAGGGAATATACCAACTAAAACATTTTAAAAAGGAAGAAATTTTTATGCTTTCTTTAAGGGGTTAATCAATAAACCTAGGTGAATGAGAACCTCTCAATATGATTGTGTAATTAAATGTGTGTACTTCTCTTCACGTAGTGAATAAGTGTGAAGCCCAGAATAATGAAAATGAGAAGATCCTTAGTCATACCCAGTCCCCTTGGCTTGTCTTATTACATCACACAAGTGCATCCCAGCAAACAAACCTACTTCCACATGGAAAACATTGAATTAACTGCCTAGTATCAACAAGTCTATCTGGAGGACTTTGCTTTGTCCTTCAATGAGGAGTGTAATTATGAATAGAGAAGAAGAAGGGATGGTGGATAATCGCATGTGGATTGTGATGGGGAGGGTGAGAAGAGGGCCTCCCTTTTTCTAGAGTAGGCAAACATGAGATGTATTGATTGCTCTCAGCATGCCAGCATACCACTATCACAACCTGGAAGTATTTTGTAGAATAAAGAAAAGGCAGCTATAGGCATCAACCTTCCCCGTGCTCTTTTCTGTCAATCAATTAATGTCTCCTAGGTAATTTTATTCAGGAAGAAATGTTCATCAAACTTGCAATACCTGTTTTTGATGCCAAACATTCAGTGGTGTCCCTACAGAATCAGTTTTGCCCTCATCCTTTAGCCTGAGAGTAATCTCAGATACCTCATTGCATGTCACTGCTCTACATTTAGACTTTTTGCTGAATCTCTTGTTCCGAAAAATTCTACTTTATCCAGCCTTCGCCACGTCTTTCTGTGCCTTTTAGTTCCTAGCATTCCTGTATTTCAAAGTGCTAGAGAGCATGTGAATGGCCATAATTGATAATCATAAATAGAGATGTGGGAAAGGAATGAAGAGGAAAAATCATGAGCTTTCAGGGATTTTTATGTTGTGACCAGCACAGAGGGACTCACTATTCTGTCATTTCTTTTGTTTTTTAAAATTATTTATTTATTTATTTATTTTTGGCTGCGTTGGATCTTTGTTGCTGCGCATGGCTTTTCTCTAGTTGCGGCGAGCGGGGGCTACTCTTCGTTGCGGTGCGTGGGCTTCTCACTGCGGTGGCTTCTCTTGTTGTGGAGCACGGGCTCTAGGGATGCGGGCTTCAGTAGTTGTGGCACGCCGGCTCAATAGTTGTGGCTTGTGGGCTCTAGAGAGCAGGCTCAGTAGTTAGGCGCATGGGCTTAGTTGCTCCGTGGCATGTGGGCTCTTCCTGGACCAGGGATAGAACCCATGTCCCCTGCATTGGCAGGCAGATTCTTAACCACTGCACCACCAGGGAAGTCCCTCTGTCATATCTTACCATATAGTAAGTGTTCAGGGCTTCCCTGGTGGCGCAGTGGTTGAGGGTCTGCCTGCCGATGCAGGGGACACGGGTTCGTGCCCCGGTCCGTGAAGATCCCACATGCCGTGGAGCGGCTGGGCCTGTGAGCCATGGCCGCTGAGCCTGTGCGTCCGGAGCCTGTGCTCCGCAATGGGAGAGGCCACAGCAGTGAGAGGCCCGCATACCGCAAAAAAAAAAAAAAAAAAAAAAAAAATACTAGCTTGTGTCTACTCATCTAAATGCCCCTTTATAGTTTACATGGTCTCCTTGGATTCTCACACGAACCCTGTGAGGAAGCCAGAACAGATGGCATTACCTTTATTTTGAGGATGAGGAAACAGAATCTCAAAGAGATTATGTGACTTCCCAAGGTCATTCGGGAAGGAAGTGTTTGGGTTTAGGATTTCAGTGAATTCTCCTAGTAAAGCAGACATCAAATAAATGAAATAAGTTAAAGAACATGTAGTAAGCCAGTAAGCCTTGCTATTTGTTATCATCATTCTTTGAGCTTATCCATGTTTTATCTCTTAATTTATTCATCCAAGAAATACTGATGAAGTGTCTACTATATGCCAAGCACTACTGATGAAGTGTCTACTATATGCCAAGCACTGAGAATACATCAGTGAATAAAAGAGACAAAAACCCCTGCCCTCTCAGAGTTTACATCTTTGTTTATTGAGCTATAAATGCCTGCTGACTTGCTTCATTCATTACTAGAATAAGTTGATTAATGAACCTACTAATTTAGTCAATAAATATTAATTGAACAGCTACAGTGTGCCAGGCACTGTGATAGGTGCTGAAAAAAATAGTGGGAAGCAAAAACAGGCACAGATCTGGCTCCTACAGAACTTATGGTTCATTGGAGGACATAGCCAATAATCAAATCATGAGTGCTAAGTGCTAAGGAGATGTTCTTGGTGTTATGAGAACATATAAAGGCGGATTTGACCAAGTAAGGGAGGAGAGGGAAGGTTTTCCGTAGGAAGTGATGACTGCGCTAAGATGACTAGTACTTAACTAGGTGGAAAGGCAGAGAGAACAGCATGTTATAAGGCTCTATGGTAGTTGGAGGGACCATGGCACATAGAAAGACACCAAAAGGAGGTGATATGACTGAAGTACAGAGGGGAAAGGGATTGATGAGGCTTGAGAAGTAGGTAGGACCAGACCATGCAGGCTCTTCTTATAAGCCATATTAAAGAGTTTGGTCTTTATCTATAGAACAGCTAGAAGTCATTGATGTATTTTAAGCACGAGGAATGATAGGACCAGGTTTGGGTTTTGAAAAAATCACAGTTACTGTAAAGGCCAAGAATGGAATATGGGTAGTCTAGTTAGCAGGTTATGGTGGCAGTCTATGCAGAGATGATGAAATGATGGCATCTTAGACCAGGGTGGTGGCAGTGGAGATGGAGACAAGTGGATGTCTTCAAAGTAAAAATGACCAGCTCTTGTATTGGTTCAAATATGGGCAGTGATAGAGCGAATGTGTTGAGGATGACTTCCTTGAAACTGAAGCTGAATCTTGTTCAGTGAAGTACCTCTAGCTCCTAGCACAGTGTTTGGCACATAGTAGGTACTGCTAGCAGAACTGGAATTAGAGTGAACTCAACATGACTCCCAATGTGATTTATTGTTCTTCCCCTCCTGTTGGAGTTTCACACTTTTGTGGCTTTAGTACACTTCGGTGAAACAAGGTGTCCATTACTGGGGTTATGGATGGTGAGAGGTAAGGTCAGAGTTGGAGATGGCAGGGGGAGGAGAGAGGAAATGGAATTATGAAAGATACTTTATTTTGGGCATTAGATTGGTTTTTAGGAAAAGATGCCATTTCTGTAATTTCCAGGGGATAATACACCCAGTTAATTCCAAAAACAAATTATATTATTGAGTACAGAAACTGGTGTCTATATTTTCAAATGGTTTCATTTGAATTTCTAATTTGAGCTTCATAATAACCCTAAGAGATGGATAGGGCAATGATTATCAGCACTCATTTTCCAATAGAAGAAGTTGTGATTCAGAGGGATTTCGTGTCCCAGCACTATTGAGTGGAACTTGAATCTATATCTTTGAATTCCAAGCTCAATGTACTTTTCACTAGGCTATACCCAGTATAGACTTAATGCTTTTGGTGGGGTTAAACTTGGAACTAAACTTATTGAAGGAGTATTAAGAATAGCTTGTGGAAATTCTAATGAGTCTGTAAAGACCTGGTGATGATGATCACATATGTGAAATCATGTATTTGCCTTGAAGTTGATTTGGATTTTCAGAAATACCAGTTGATTCTCCCAAGCAGAGCACTTGTGTGGTGTGTTGTGAGTAAACCAGCTTTAAAAACAACTTCTTGCAGAGCAGATTATTTGCCTCTCATTCAAAGGTTTTAGATTCAGAAATCTTCTTCTGTGCAGGTATAACTGTTAGGTGAAAGGACCAAGGTGATAGCAGCAGGAAACAAAGGGATCTTTGGCAAGTTTTCAATTTCCCCAGACAACCTTGCCATTCCCTTTCTCCCTTCTCCCAATGAGGTTTCTACTGCAGACTGACCTTTCCCCTGGACAAGGCAGTCAGCCGTTCACCAGCTTCTGCTGCCTTCCAGGACTGGTAGAGGTTGGAAGGATGTAGACATAGTGATGAATTGGGCTGGTAAGTGTGTTAGCAGCTCAATCTGCTGCCACGGAGAGATCCACACATTTTAATTATGAGCTTAGTTTCTTAGGCTTTGGAATTACAGTATATGCGTGTATCACTGGTTTGCCCATTTAGGGATGTGTTCTCATCTCAGTTTCCCAGAATTTTTGTGCACAGTTCCCATTAACATTAATGAGAGTTTCATATATAAATCGCTGAACGTCAAAATGAAAATATACCCTTTAGTCTCAAGGATGAACTAACTACAGCTCTCTTTCCACCTCTTCTTACTAGGTGATCTTCAGAATTTTAGGGGAGAATTTTGACCATCTGATAATTAGATTGTGGGGTAAATCCTAAATCTAGCACAAAATCATTTTATTTTACCAGTTTTATAAAAATGATTTTCAGTATATGCATAGAATATTTTTGTGCTTATTTTAAGAGATTCTCCAAATACCTTATTAAAGCTAATTGTTTTATTATTTAAAATGTTAAAACATTACAAAATATATTAAAGTCATTACTAATCATGGAATGTGCTTTCATTCATTTAACTAGCATTTACTGAATTGCTACTATGTGTCAGGTAGTGTGCTAAACTCTGGGAAAACTAAGAGATACAAAGTCTTCTTTGATGGGGAAGACATATGAAAACAGTGACTATAATTAATAATACTGTATTGTATATTTGAAAGTTGCTAAAAGTAGATCTTAAATGTTCTCATCACAAGAAAAAATCATTTTTTTTTTTTGGCTGCGCTGTGCGGCTTGTATGATCTTAGTTCCCCAACCAGGCATTGAACCTGGGCCCTGGCAGTGAAAGCGCTGTGCAGAGTCCTAACCACTGGACAGCCAGGGAATTTCCCCAATTTTTTGTAACTATGTATGGTGAGAGAGGTTATCTAGACTTACTGTGGTGATCATTTCACAATATATGCAAATATCAAATCTGATATTGCATATCTGGAACTAATGTAACGTTATATGTCAATTATATCTCAATAAAGAAATAAAAACAAGTAACAATAAGCTTTACAATACAAAGCGGTTAAAGAGAGTAAGCAAAGAGTTCTGAGAACAATGAGGAGAGATAAACTGTCTGGAGGAAATGGGAAAGGCTTCACATAGTATGTACCATTTGAACCTAGTCTTGAAAATTGAATAGAAATTCTCCAGGCTGAGAGGTTGGGGCAGGTCATAGAGGGTAAGGACATTCCAGGCAGAAGAAATTGAATATTCAAAGACTAAGTGAGAAATGTAATATACCAGGTATAGAAAAATCCAAAGGGGACCAGAAAGAGATGAGTCTAGAAGGCAGGTTGATTAAGATTAGATTAGATTAAGAAAAGTGTCCTTAAGAACTATATTCAGTGGAGAGCAATGGATGTTTTTAAGAAGAGTTATGGGACTATCATATATTTTTAAAAGTCTATTCTGAGGACGGAGCAAAGAATGGATTGGCATGGGAAGAGGTGATTTGGCTGAAGTCATTGGAAGGCCATTAATTCAGTATCAGAATGGTTTGTTCTTTGGGATATATATGGATGATATATACATATATATATACACACACACATACATATATGTGTATGTGTATAATATACAGCTTTTTAAGGCAAAATTGATGTAAAATAACCTGCATATATTTAAGGTGTATAACTTGATAAAATTTGGCATATGTATACACCTGTGATACCATCACTATGATCAATATTATGAATATATCTTGTCTCCTCCAACAGTTTCCCTGTGCTGCTTTGTATTTCATCCTTTCTGGTCATATCATCTCCCTCCATCCCTGTCCCCAGGCAACTACTCATGTATTTTTTGTCACTATAAATTAGCATTTTCTAGATTTTTTTTATAGGTGGAGTCATACAGTGGGCACTTTGGGGGTGGATCTGGCTTTTTTTCACTCAGCATTATTTTGAGATTCATCTATTCTGTTGTGTCTATCAATAGTTTGTTTATTTTTATTGCTGAGAAGTATTCCATTGTATGGACATCCATTCACATGCTGGTGAGCATTTTAGTTGTGTCCAGTCTTTGGCTATTGCAGATAAAGCTGCTATGGACATTAGTGTACAAGTCTTTGTAGGGACACATGCTGTCATTTCTCTTGGATGAATACCTAGAAGAGCAAAGTCTGGGCCATATGGTAGGTGTATATTTAACTTTATAGGAAACTAGAAAACTGTTTTCTAAAGGGTTTATACAAATTTACAGTCCCACCAGCAGTTAAGAGAGTTCAGGTTGCTCCATATCTCATCAAGACTTGTTATGATCGATCTTTTCATTTTAGCTCTTCTAATAGGTGTGTAGTGGTATTTCATTGCAATAGTAATTTGTATTTCCCTAATTACTAGTGATGTTGAACATCTTTTCATGTGTGCTATGAGCTGAATTGTATTCCCCCAAAATTCATATGTTCAAGTCCCAAACCCCAAATACCTCAGAATGTAACTTTATTTGGAGATAAGATGTTTAAAGAGGCAACTAAGTTAAAATGAGGCCATTATTGGAAAAGGGTGGGGCCCTTATCCAGTATGATGGGTGTCCTAATAAGAAGAGGAAGAGACACCAGAGACATGTATGCACAGATGGATGACCATGTAAAGAGGCAGCAAGAGGGTGGCCAGCTGCAAGCCAAGGAGAGAATCCTCAGAAGAAACCAAACCTGTGTACAGGTTTGTTGATCTTGGACTTAAAGCTTCCAGAACTGTGAGAAGTGAATTTCTGTTGTTTAAGTCCCTCAGTCTGTGGTACTTTATTATGACAGCCCTAATAAACTAATATAATGGCATCTGTATATCTTCTTTGGTGAAACATCTCTTATCTCATTTTCCTCAGCTCAAATATTCCTATTCTTAATTCTAATAGTTGGTGTAATTCTCTTTCAAATATAGATACTTTAGTGTTGTTATCACATCTAACTCTAATATTTTGGATTACTCCTCCTTACTGTACTAGTAGTTTGCGTTTCCTCTATGGAGCTCAGAGCCAATGGAGTTATTAACAGATTTTCTCAGGAGCAGAGGCTTTCTACCTTGAAAGTGGACTTCTAGTGTTTGAGGCAGTCTGCTATACACTTACCATTTATGTAAACTTGAGCACATACTACATGCTAGACACAGTTCTAAATGCTAGAGATATAGTAATATCAGTGAGTAAAATAGACAAATTTCCTGTCCTCATGGAGCTTATATTGAAATGGGGAAGACAGGTAATAAATAAATATGTAATAAGTCAGGTAGTGAAAAAGTGATGAGAAAAATGAAATAAGTAAGAGAGGTAGGGAGTGCTGGAAGTGGGGGTGGGTGAGTGGTTTCCACAGAGCTTATATAGCATGGTCTCTAAAAAGGCAGTGTTTAAACAGAACCCTAAACAGATGAGAGGTCTAGTGGGGGAGTAATATTCCAGGCAGAGGGAGTAGCCAGTTCAAAGGCCCTGTGGCAGTTGTGTGCTTGAGTGTTTGCAAAGCAGCAAGGAAAGTGGAGCAAAATGGAGGCAGGGAAAGTGGTAGGACATGAAGCCAGATTATGAAGAACACTTTAGACCAAGGTAAGAATTTTGCATTTTTCAAGACAGCTTTATTGAGATATAATTTTGTACTATAAAATTCATCCTTTTAAAGTGTAAAATTTGGTGGTTTTTAGAATATTCACAGAGGTGTGCAACCTTCACTACTATCTAATTCCAGAATGTTTTCATCACCTCATAAAGAAACCTTATACCCATTGACAGTCACGCCCCAGTCCTTCCTCCTCCCAGCTTCTGGCACCCATTCATCTACCTTCTCTCTCTATGGATTTCCCTATTCTGCATATTTCATATAAATAGAATAATATAGTATGTGCTCTTGTGTCTGCCTTCTTTCACTTAGCATAATGTTTTCACAGCTCATCTATGTTGTAGCATGTATCAGAGCTTTATGACTTTTTATGTTCAAATAACATTCTATGATGTAGATATATACCACATGTGTATATCCATTCATCAGTTGATAGACATTTAGGTTGTTTCCACTTTTTGGCTATAATGACTAATGCTGCTGTAAACATTCATGTACAAGTTTTTGTGTGCACTTGAGTTTTCATTTCTCTTGGTTATTTCCCTAGGATTGGAATTTCTGGGTTATATGGTAACTCTGTTTAAACTTTTGAAGAAATGCCAGCTTATATTCCAAAGTGGCTACATCATTTTAAATTCCCACCAACAGTGTGTGAGTGTTCTAAATTCTCTGTATCCTTGGCAACACTTTTTTTTTTTTGATAATATTTGTTTATTTATTTATTTATTGGCCACACAACCTGGCTTGTGGGATCTTAGTTCCCCGACCAGGGATTGAACTTGGGCCCTTTTCAGTGAAAGCACAGAGTCCTAACAACTGGACCACCAGGGAATTCCCCGGTTATTATGTTTTCTAAATTATAGACATCCTAGTAGTTGTGAAGTGGTGTCTCATTGTGGTCTTGGTTTACATTTCCCTAATGAGTAACGATGTTTTGCATCTTTTCATGTGCTTATTATTGGCCACTTGTATATCTTCTTTGGAGAAATGTCTATTCAAATCCTTTGCCCATTTTTAAATTGTTTTATTATTTTTTTAATGGTTGAATCATAAGTATCTTTTACATATTTTGAGTACAGATCTTTTATCAGATACGTGATTTGCAAATATTTTTGCCCATTCTGTGGTTTGTCTTTTCACTTTCTTGAGATTATCCTTGGAAGAAAAAAATTTCTAATTTTGATGAAGTTTAAAATTATCCATTTTTTCTTTTGTCACTTGGCACTTTTAGCATTGTATCTAAGAAACCACTGCCTAACCCAAGGTCATGAAATTTCATACCTATGTTTTCTTCTAATGAGTTTTAATTGTAAATTAGGTCCACGATCTTTTTGAGTTTATTTTTATATATGGTGTGAGGTAACTGTCCAAATTCCTTCTTGTGCATGTGGATATCCTCTTGTTCCAGCACCATTTGTGGAAAAGACTATTCTTTTTCCATTGAATTATCTTGTCATCCTCACCAAGAGTCAGTAGACCTAGACGTATTTTGGGACTCTCATTTCTATTCCATTGGTCTAGATGTTTATCCTCATGCCAGTATCACACTAGCTTGATTACTGTAGTTTTATTTTTTTTAATTTATTTTAGTTTATTATTTATTTTTTAAATTTTTGTTTCATATTGGAGTATAGTTGATTAACAATGTTGTGTTAGTTTCAGATGTACAGCAAAGGGATTCAGTTACACATATACATGTATCTATTCTTTTTCAAATTCTTTTCTCTTTTAGGTTATTACAGAATATTGAGCAGAGTTGCTGTGCTATACAGTAGGTCTTTGTTGGTTACCTATTTTAAATATAACAGTGTGTACATGACAATCCCAAACTCCCAATCTAACCCTCCCCCAACCCTTCCCCTCTGATTACTGTAGCTTTATAGTAAATTTTAAAATCAGAAAGTGTGATTCCTCCAACTTAGTCTTTTTTATCACAAGATTGTTTTGACTATTCTGAGTTCCTTGAAACATAATTTCCTTATGAATTTTAGGATTGGCTTGTTAATTACTATAAAAAGGCCATCTGGAATTTTGATAGGTATTGAGTTGAATCTATAGATCAATTTGGGGAGTATTGACATCTTAATGATATTAAGTCCTTTGATCTATGAACATGGGATGTCTTTCCATTTATTTAAGTCTTCTTTAGTTTCTCTCAACAAGAACTATGAATTATTTCTGAATGAGATTGGAAGTCATTAGAGGGTTAGAAGTAGAGGAATGATATGATCTGACTTATGTTTTAAAAGACTGACTTTGGCTGCTTTTTGTAGGATAAACTATAGGAGATGAAAGTAAAGGAGAGAGACCATTTAGAAGGCTACAACAATAGGCTAGATAGGAGAATTGGTGGCTTGGACTATAGTAATGGTATTGGAAATAGTAAGAAGTTTAAGATCCAGTGTCTATTTTGAGGATAGAGCTGACAAGATTTGTTGAAGAACTGGAAATAGGAGAAGAAGAGAGGTGTCAAAGATTGACTCTAAGGTTTTGGCTTGAGCAACTGGAAGAACGGAGTTACCACTGAGATGAGGAAGACTGTAAGAGGAGCACGTTCACGGTAGTTGGGGCAGGAATCTATCATGAGTTCAATTAAGTGTGAATGTTAAGTGTTAGGTGTGAAATGCCTATTAAACATTCAAGCTGAAATGTCAAATAGGCATTTGGTATAAGAACATAGGAATTCAAGGTAGAAGTCCAAATAGTGTACATAGATGGTGCTTAAAGACAAGAGAGTATATGATATAATCTAGAGAAGGGATCTAGATGGAGAAGAGATCTCAGAGCTGAAAGCTTGGGGGCTCCAGTGTTAGGGATTAGGGAGATGAGATGGATTCACCAAAGGAGACTAGAAGGAGACTGACTGGAATTAAGTGCAGTAGGAGGAAATACAAGGGATCATGATATCTTAGAGTCAAATAAGAAAAGTGTTTCAAGAAGAGGGACTGATCAAGTGTATCAAATTCTGCTGACAGTTTGAATAAGATGAGAATTGATCATGGTATTTGTCTGTATGAAGGTCACTGGTGACCTTGCCAACATCCATTTCGGTAAAGAGGTAGGGAGTTAGCTCATTTGTAGTAAACGTGAGAAAGAACGGAAAGAGGTGAAATGGAAACTTTGTGTATAGACAGCTTTTTCCAAGGAAATTTGCAAGGGGAGTAGAGAAATGAAGCATTACTTACCTTGAAAGGGATATGTTGTCAACAGGGGCTTTTATTTTTTATTTATTTTTTAATTTTTTAAATGTTTATTTATTTATTTGCTTATTAGTCATCCATTTTATACACATCAGTGTATACATGTCAATCCCAACCTCCCAATTCATCCCACCCCCACCCCCATCCCCTGCCACTTCCCCCCTTGGTGTCCATATGTTTGTTCTCTACTTCTGTGTCTCAATTTCTGCTCTGCAAACCGGTTCATCTGTACCATTTTCTAGGTTTCACATATATGCGTTAATATACGATATTTGTTTTTCTCTTTCTGACTTACTTCACTCTGTATGACAGTCCCTAGATGCATCTATGTCTCTACAAATGACCCAATTTCGTTCCTTTTTATGGCTGAGTAATATTCCATTGTATATATGTACCACAACTTCTTTATCCATTTGTCTGTCGATGGGCACTTAGGTTGCTTCCACGACCTGGCTATTGTAAATAGTGCTGCAGTGAACATTGGGGTGCATGTGTCTTTTTGAATTATGGTTTCCTCTGGGTATATGCCCAGTAGTGGGATTGCTAGGTCAATTGGTAATACTATTTTTAGTTCCTTAAGGAACATCCATACTGTTCTCCATAGTGGCTGTATCAATTTACATTCCCACCAACAGTACAAGAGGGATCCCTTTTCTCCACACCCTCTCCAGCATTTGTTGTTTGTAGATTTTCCAATGATGCCCATTCTAACTGGTATGAGGTGATACCTCATTGTAGTTTTGATTCGCATTTCTCTAATAATTAGTGATGTTGAGCAGCTTTTCATGTGCTTCTTGGACATCGATATGTCTTCTATGGAGAAATGTCTATTTAGGTCTTCTGCCCATTTTTGGATTGGGTTGTTTGTTTTTTTAATATTGAGTTCCATGAGCTGTTTATATATTTTGAAGACTAATCCTTTGTCCGATGATTCATTTGCAAATATTTCCTCCCATTCTGAGGGTTGACTTTTCGTCCTGTTTTTGGTTTCCTTTGCTGTGCAAAAGCTTTTAAGTTTCATTAGGTCCCATTTGTTTATTTTTGTTTTTATTTCCATTACTCTAGGAGGTGGATCCAAAAAAATCTTGCTGTGATTTATGAAAAAGAGTGTTCTTCCTATGTTTTCCTCTAAGAGCTTTATAGTGCCCGGTCTTACATTTAGGTCTCTAATCCATTTTGAGTTTATTTTTGTATATGGTATTAGGGAGTGTTCTAATTTCATTCTTTTACATGTAGCTGTCCAGTTTTCCCAGCACCACTTATTGAAGAGACTGTCTTTTCTCCATTGTATATCCTTGCCTCCTTTGTCATAGACTAATTGACCATAGGTGCGTGGGTTTATCTCTGGGCTTTCTATCCTGTTCCATTGATCTATATTTCTGTTTTTGTACCAGTACCATACTGTCTTGATTGCTGTAACTTTGTAGTATAGTCTGAAGTCAGGGAGTCTGATTCCTCCAGCTCCATTTGTTTCCCTCAAGACTGCTTTGGCTATTCGGGGTCTTTTGTGTCTCCATACAAATTTTAAGATTTTTTGTTCTAGTTCTGTAAAAAATGCCATTGGTAATTTGACAGGGATTGCATTGAATCTGTAGATTGCTTTGGGTAGTATAGTCATTTTCACAGTATTGATTCTTCCAATCCAAGAACATGGTATATCTCTCCATCTGTTGGTATCATCTTTAATTTCTTTCATCAGTGTCTTATAGTTTTCTGCATACATGTCTTTTGTCTCCGTAGGTAGGTTTATTCCTAAGTATTTTATTCTTTTTGTTGCAATGGTAAATGGGAGTGTTTCCTTAATTTCTCTTTCAGATTTTTCATCATTAGTGTATAGGAATGCGAGAGACTTCTGTGCATTAATTTTGTATCCTGCTACTTTACCTAATTCATTGATTAGCTCTAGTAGTTTTCTGGTGGCATCTTTAGGATTCTCTATGTATAGTATGTCTTCTGCAAACAGTGACAGTTTTACTTCTTCTTTTCCAATGTGTATTCCTTTTTTTCTTTTTCTTCTCTGATTGCCATGGCTAGGACTTCCAAAACTATGTTGAATAACAGTGGTGAGAGTGGACATCCTTGCCTTGTTCCTGATCTTAGAGGAAATGCTTTCAGTTTTTCACCATTGAGAATGATGTTTGCTGTGGGTTTGTCATATATGGCCTTTATTATGTTGAAGTAGGTTCCCTCTATGCCCACTTTCTGGAGAGTTTTTATCATAAATCGGTGTTGAATTCTGTCAAAAGCTTTTTCTGTATCTATTGAGATGATCATATGGTTTTTCTTCTTCAATTTGTTAATATGGTGTATCACGTTGATTGATTTGCATATATTGAAGAATCCTTGCATCTCTGGGATAAATCCCACTTGATCATGGTGTATGATCCTTTAATGTGTTGTTGGATTCTGTTTGCTAGTGTTTTGTTGAGGATTTTTGCATCTATATTCATCAATGATATTGGTCTGTAATTTTCTTTTTTTGTAGTATCTTTGTCTGGTTTTGGTATCAGGGTGATGTTGGCCTCATAGAATAAGTTTGGGAGTGTTCCTTCTTCTGCAATTTTTTGGAAGATTTTGAGAAGGATGGGTGTTATCTCTTCTCTAAATGTTTAAGAGAATTCACCTGTGAAGCCATCTGATCCTGGACTTTTGTTTGTTGGAAGATTTTTTTTTTTTTTTTTTTTTCAGTACGCGGGCCTCTCACTGCTGTGGCCTCTCCTGTGGTGGAGCACAGGCTCCGGACGCTCAGGCTCAGCGGCCATGGCTCACGGGCCCAGCCGCTCCACGGCATGTGGGATCTTCCCAGACCAGGGCACGAACCCGTGTCCCCTGCATCGGCAGGCGGACTCTCAACCACTGCGCCACCAGGGAAGCCCTGTTGGAAGATTTTTAATCACAGTTTCAATTTCATTACTTGTGATTGGTCTGTTCATATTTTCTATTTCTTCCTGGTTCAGTCTTGGAAGGTTATATCTTTCTAAGAATTTGTCCATTTCTTCCAGGTTGCCCATTTTATTGACATAGAGTTGCTTATAGTAGTCTCTTAGGATGCTTTGTATTTCTGCAGTGTCTGTTGTAACTTCTCCTTTTTCATTTCTAATTTTATTGATTTGAGTCCTCTCCCACTTTTTCTTTTTTTTTTTTTTTTTTTGCGGTACACAGGCCTCTCACTGTTGTGGCCTCTCCCGTTGTGGAGCACAGGCTCCGGGCGCGCAGGCTCAGCGGCCATGGCTCACGGGCCTAGCCGCTCCACGGCATGTGGGATCTTCCCAGACCGGGGAACGAACCCGTGTCCCCTGCATCAGCAGGCGGACTCTCAACCACTGCACCACCAGGGAAGCCCTCCCACTTTTTCTTGATGAGTCTGGCTAATGGTTTATCAATTTTGTTTATCTTCTCAAAGAGCCAGCTTTTTGTTTTATTGATCTTTGCTATTATTTTCTTTGTTTCTATTTCATTTATTTCTGCTCTGATCTTTATGATTTCTTTCCTCTGCTAACTTTGGGTTTTGTTTGTTCTTCTTTCTCTAGTTCCTTTAGGTGTAACGTTAGATTGTTTATTTGAGATTTTTCTTGTTTCTTGAGGTAGGCTTGTATAGCTATAAAATTCCCTCTTAGAACTGCTTTTGCTGCACCCCATAGGTTTTGGATCGTCGTGTTTTCATTGTCATTTGTCTCTAGGTATTTTTTGATTCCCTCTCTGATTTCTTTAGTGATCTCTTGGCTATTTAGTAACGTATTGTTTACCCTCCATGTGTTTATGTTTTTTACGTTTTTATTCCCTGTAATTGATTTCTAATCTCATAGTGCTGTGGTCAGAAAAGATGCTTGATATAATTTCAGTTTTCTTAAATTTACTGAGGCTTGATTTGTGACCCAAGATGTGATCTATCCTGGAGAATGTTCCATGCGCACGTGAGAAGAAAGTGTCATCTGGTCTTTTTGGGTGGAATGTCCTGTAAATATCAATTAAATCTATCTGGTCTATTGTGTCATTTAAGGCTTGTGTTTCCTTATTAATTTTCTGTTTGGATGATCTGTCCATTGGTGTAAGTGAGGTGTTAAAATCTCCCACTATTATTGTGTTACTGTCAATTTCCTCTTTTAGAGCTGTTAGCAGTTGCCTTATGTATTGAGGTGCTCCTATGTTGGGTACATATATTTATAATTGTTATATCTTCTTCTTGGATTGATCCCTTGATCATTACGTAGCGTCCTTCCTTGTCTCTTGTAACATTCTTTATTTTAAAGTCTACGTTATCTGATATGAGTATTGCTACTCCAGCTTTCTTTTGATTTCCATTTGCATGGAATATCTTTTTCCATCCCCTCACTTTCAGTCTTTATGTGTCCCTAGGTCTGAAGTGGGTCTCTTGTAGACAGTGTATATAAGGGTCTTGTTTTTGTATCCATTCAGCAAGCCTGTGTCTTTTGGTTGGAGCGTTTAGTCTTTTATTTAGATTTTTAAAAAATTTTTTTTATAAATTTGTTTAATTATTTATTTTTTGGCTGCATTTGATTTTCTTTGCTGTGTATGGGCTTTCTCTAGTTGCAGCAAGTGGGGATTACTCTTCGTTGAAGTGCGTGGGCTTCTCATTGCATTGGCTTTTCTTGTTGTGGAGCATGGGATCTAGGCATGCAGGCTTCAGTAGTTGCAGCAGGTGGGCTCAGTAGTTGTGACTCATGGGCTCTAGAACACAGGCTCAGTAGTTGTGGCACACGGGCTTAGTTGCCCTGTGGCATGTGGGATCTTCCTGGACCAGGGCTCGAACCTGTGTCCCCTGCATTGGCAGGCGGATTCTTAACCACTGCGCTACCAGGGAAGTCCTGGTTGGGGCATTTAATCCATTCACATTTAAGGTAATTATCGATATGTATGTTCCTATTACCATTTTCTTAATTGTTTTGGGTTTGTTTTTGTAGGTCCTTTTCTTCTCTTGTGTTTCCCACTTAGAGAAGCTCCTTTAGCATTTGTTGTAGAGCAGTTTTGGTGGTGCTGAATTCTCTTAGCTTTTGCTTTTCTGTAAAGCTTTTGATTTCTTCATCGAATCTGAATGAGAACCTTGTGGGGTAGAGTAATCTTGGTTGTAGATTCTTCCCTTTCATCACTGTAAGTATATCATGCCACTCCCTTCTGGCTTGTAGAGTTTCTGCTGAGACATCAGCTGTTAACCTTATGGGAGTTCCCTTGTATGTTATTTTTTGTTTTTCCCCTGATGCTTTCAGTAATTTTTCTTTGTCTTTAATTTTTGCCAATTTGATTACTATGTGTCTCGGTGTGTTTGTCCTTGGGTTTATCCTGTATGGGACTCTCTGCACTTCCTGGACTTGGGTGGCTATTTCCTTTCCCATGTTTGGGAAGTTTTCAACTATAATCTCTTCAAATATTTTCTCAGGGGCTTCCCTGGTTGCGCAGTGGTTGAGAGTCTGCCTGCCGATGCAGGGACATGGGTTCGTGCCCGGGTCCGGGAAGATCCCACATGCCGCGGAGCAGCTGGGCCCGTGAGCCATGGCCACTGAGCCTGCGCATCTGGAGCCTGTGCTCCACAACGGGAGAGGCCACAACAGTGAGAGGCCCATGTATCACACACACACACACACACACACACACACACACACAATTTTTTTCTCAGGTCCTTTCTCTCTCTCTTCTCCTTCTGGGACCCCTATAATGAGAATGTTGATGCATTTAATGTCCTGGAGGTCTTTTAAACTGTCTACATTTCTTTTCATTCTTTTTTCTTTATTCTGTTCTGCAGCAGTGAATTCCACCATTCTGTCTTCCAGGTCACTTATCCGTTCTTCTGCCTCAGTTATTCTGCTGTTGTTTCCTTCTAGTGTATTTTTCATTTCAGTTATTGTATTATTCATCTCTGTTTGTTTGTTCTTTAATTTTTCTAGATCTTTGTTAAACATTTCTTGCATCTTCTCAATCTTTGCCTCCATATTTTTTCCGAGGTCCTGGATCATCTTCACTATCATTATTCTGAATTGTTTTTCTGGAAGATTGCCTATCCCCATTTCATTTAGTTGTTTTTCTGGGGTTTTATCTTGTTCCTTCATCTGGTACATAGCCCTCTACCTTTTCATCTTGTCTATCTTTCTGTGAATGTGGTTTTTGTTCCACAGGCTGCAGGATTGTAGTTCTTGCTTCTGCTGTCTGCCCTCTGGTGGATGAGGTTATCTAAGAGGCTTGTAGAAGTTTCCTGTTGGGAGGGACTGGTGGTGGTTAGAGCTGGCTGTTGCTCTGGTGAGCAGAGCTCAGTAAAACTTTATTCAGCTTGTCTGCTGATGGGTGGGGCTGGGTTACCTCCCTGCTGGTTGTTCGGCCTGAGGCAACCCAACACTGGAGCCTATGCAGGCTCTTTGTTGGGGCTAATGGCAGACTCTGGGAGGGCTCAAGCCAAGGAGTACTTCCCAGAACTTCTGCTGCCAGTGTCCTTGTCCCTTGGTGAGCCACAGCTGCCCCCTACCTCTGCAGGAGACCCTCCAACACTAGCAGGTATGTCTGGTTCAGCCGCCTATGGGGCCACTGCTCCTTCCCCTGGGTCCTGATGCACCGTCTACTTTGTGTGTGCCCTCCAAGAGTGGAGTCTCTGTTTCCCCCAGTCCTGCCGAAGTCCTGCAATAAAATCCCGCTAGCTTTCAAAGTCTGATTCTCTAGGAATTCTTCCTCCTGTTATCAGGCCCGCAGGTTGGGAAGCCTGACGTGTGGCTCAGAACCTTCACTCCAGTGGGTGGACTGCTGTGGTGTAAGTGTTCTCCAGTTTGTGAGTCACCCACACATCAGTTATGGGATTTGATTTTACTGTGATTGCGCCCCTCCTACCATCTCAGTGTGGCTTCTCCTTTGTCTTTGCATGTGGGGTAACTTATTTGGTGGGTTCCAGTGTCTTCCTGTCAATGATTGTTCAGTAGTTAGTTGTGATTCCGCTATTCTCGAAAGAGGGAGTGAGAGCATGTCCTTCTACTCCACCATCTTGAACCAATCTCCTAACAGGGGCTTTTAAAAGAAGTTTTTACTCTAGAAAATTTCAAACCTACAGAAAAGTTGAAAGAATCTTACAGCGAACCACCATATATCCTTTACCTAGATTCACCAGTTTTCAGTATCTTTCCACATTTGCTTTCTCTCTTTCTTTCTATGGTTTGCTAAACCATATGAAAGTGAATTGCAGACATCATGACACTTTACCCATAAATACTTCAGCTTGCATATCCCAAGGAAATTAATAATAATGTCACATTGTCTGATATCCAGTCATATTCACATTCTCCCAATTGTCTCAAAGATCTTTTATATATATATTTTAATCCAGAAGCCAATCAAGGTTCACATGTTGCATATTGCTGTGTCTCTTTAGCATCTACCAATAGAAAAGTCCTCTTGCTTTCTTCTAAAAATGATTTTTATTTTTTGAAAGTCCAGGCCAGTTGTCCTATGGAATATCTCACATTCTGGATTTTTCTAACTGTTCATGGTATAGTTTACCTTGTTCCTTTTTTACATATATATCCTGTTAACTGGAAATTAAGTCTAAAGGCTTAATTAGATTCAGGTTAAATGTTTTTGGCAAAAATGCCTTAAGTTATATTACGTGCTTCATGTGATATTTCATCAGGAGGCATGTAATGTTAGGTTGTCCACTGTAATGATGTTAAATTTGATCTCTTAGTTAAGAGGGCAATTGCCAGATTTCTTCTTAATAAAGTACCTTTTTCATTTTGTAACTAGTAAAAAGTCTGTGGGGTAATGTTCTTGTGCTATGCAAATATCTCATTCATTAAGGGAGGGCTTTAAAAAATGAAAGTAAGTATAACATGTTTATTTGCTGATGGAAATGACATAGAAATTAATGAAAAATTGATGATACAAGAGAAAGAAGAGATGATTGCTGGAGCATTGTTCCTGAATAGATGAGAGAGGATAGGATCCAGTGCACAGTTGGAGAACTAGACTTTGGAGAGAAGTATAAACATTCTTCATGCTACTTGGAGGGAAGTAGATTATATGGATACGGATGTAGGTAGGATGGTGTACATGATGGTGGGAGCTTTTAGAATTTCTTTCCTAATTGTTTGTATTTGCCACTAATTATATAGGGATTTTTTTCAAATGGAAACTCAGTCAAATTTGGGGTTCCAACCTTACCTCTCCTTCTCCCTAGGGTGACATCTGAGTCCTTCAGGGTTTAAATTTTCCACTATCTAAGGATAAAGAAGAATCTGATATATGATAATCTTTCATCTCTGCTAGTCATAGTCACTCCCACATCTGCTTCAATATCTGTGGTCTTACCATGAATCTCAGCTTCTACAGCCCATGCCTATGGTACCTCCTTGTTCTTCAGGCCAATTGGCCTTCTTGCAGCCACTTCTGGGGTCAAGGAAGGCTTGGAGAACTGTCACAGGCTCTTTCTTCCCACACTTAGTTGAGTTTCTGCTGAATTGTTGCCACATATTTCTGGTACAGAGGTTTTCCTTTTGAAACTTATGGTCTTCCCTTATGGTCTTTCTGTACTTTGTCCAGGAAGCAAAGTATAGATCTTTGTTCTTAGAATCTCCCAAACCTATATGAGATGTCTATTGTCATTCCATCAGTGGCTAACTTCATTGCTCTCCTTTCCAGCCTCAAATCTTTCTTCAGCCCAGCTTTCAAACATAGATTTTCTATCATTTTGCCTTCTTTGCAATTCTGTTGTTTTGATATGTACTTCATACTCTGAGAACTTCACGATCCTACTTGTTAAAAGAAAATTTTTCCTATCTTTCAAAAAACAAATAAACAACCATACCAACAAAAATTTGTAGGCCTTCAAGATTTCTATGTCTGTCAGGGGTTTAAGAGCTTTTTTCAAACAAAGAGAACTTGACTCTGTTTGATGGATTTTACCTTCCCTTGAGTACATAAATTTTAGCATCAAGGTTTCATTTTAATGGTAGAAGAATAAAGGAATTCCTGAGAACAAAAAATCACTGAGTAATATTTAAAATGTTATTCAGACACATATTATCCCACAATTATTCTCTACTGTTGGTGTATTAATCAGAATATTGAATATCTACCTTTAAAAGACCAAAAGAAGCATTTTAGAGTGTCCTAGGGGATGAATGACAGAACAGGAAAAGTTAGGCTCTGGAAAGAATTTGGATTGGAATTTAAAGTGGAAAGGAAGATGCTTTGCCCACGTGCACATTACTGTTATTTAATCACTATTGGTCTGTGGAGTGGCAAATATGAAAGGAATGATTTGAAAAGTCATGAATTCGTCAAGAAAGGGACTGCATTCCTTTGGGACCACATTTTATTCTGGTCCTTCAAAGCAGAGAAGGCAAAGTCATATCACCCTTCTGCTGTTCTGAGGAAAACTACCAAACTTGCCATTTGGTTCTGTTGATCATTTTAATATGTACCTAAGTGGTATGACTCAATATCATATTAATTGCAAAATATGTAGTGTCCTATTTATATAATTTTTTTGCAGGCAAGAAGAAATCAATTCTGGGCTTAAGGTCAATTTATTATCTTTTTTTTTTTTTTTTTTTTTTTTGCGGTGTGCGGGCCTCTCACTGTTGTGGCCTCTCCCATTGCGGAGCACAGGCTCCGGACGCGCAGGCTCAGTGGCCATGGCTCACGGGCCCAGCTGCTCCGCGGCATGTGGGATCTTCCCAGACCGGGGCATGAACCCGTGTCCCCTGCATCGGCAGGCGGACTCTCAACCACTGCGCCACCAGGGAAGCCCCAATTTAGTAATATTTTATTAAAAAAGAATAACGTCAGGACTTCCCTGGTGGTTCAGTGGTTAAGAATCTGCCTGCCAACGCAGGTGATGTGGGTTCGATCCCTGGTCCGGGAAGATCCCACATGCTGCGGAGCAACTAAGCCCGTGAACCACAACTACTGAAGCCCGCACGCCTAGAGCCCATCCGCAACAAGAGAAGCCACCGCAATGAGAAGACCTCGCACCGCCACGAAGAGTAACCCCCACTCGCCCCAACCAGAGAAGGCCCACGCACAGCAATGAAGACCCAATGTAGCTAATAAATAAATAAACAAATAAATAAATGTTCCTTTCAAAAAAAAAGAAGAAGAATGTCAGAGATTTGGGAGCTTGTTTTAGAGAGGGCACTGAAAAGTGACAATTCACTTTTAAATTTAGGGTGAAATTTTGGTATCACATCTCTTCATACATAAATATTAGCTCTATCAGCATATTTATACATGCATATGATGTTACTGGTTATATTATAGTTATGCAATAGTATGTATTTGTCATAAGACATATTTATGTAGATGCCCTAAAGTTAGGGAATCTTGGAGGACACTGGAAGCATAAGTCAGTCCAGTGCTTCAAGATATGTTGCTGAATAGCAGAGGAGGTAGTCTCTCCTAGAGAGTTCACTTGAATATTCTGTCCCAGAGGCAGCTTTTGTTTCTTAGGTACCTGACTGATTTTAGGGTTGATCCTTTTACTGCAGAAGCACTTGGAATACTACCTGGTTGAAAATGGTCAAAGCGACTTTTCTCAGGGAGTGTAAAACTGCTTATGTGAGGTCTTTTATAATATGTGTATACTGAAAGACACATTTGAGAGTGTCTGCTCTTTGTTCTTATACATGTATGCGTTTAAGATGAATGTCTCCAAAAATAATTTGCATGAGTAAATAAAACATTTTACTAGATGAAACACAGTTGTGGGTCACAGCCTATACTTGAAATGCCACCCCTCTTTTCTATATCCATATAAATCCTTCCTATCCCTTGAGGCACAGCTTCATCTTCTCCACGAAGCCTTCCCTGATTCCATTAGTCCCTAGTGGTTTCTCTTTCTCTGATCTCCAAGAGCGTTTGCTGTTTGCCTCACCCCTTTGGTTTTTCTCATTTAGGCTTTGTAACCAGTCCTGTTTGTATGGCTATTTAACTCTTTCTGTTTTTATGTCATGTCTCTTCAACTGGATTGCAGACTCATTGAGATCATGGACCATGTACAATAAGTATTCACATCTTCCTATATTGCTTAGCACGTGGTGAATGATCAAACCATATCTGTTAAGAGAACGCATGAAGCAAATGTCAGTTTCATGCACCACCACAAGGCCATGTACAAATGTGGTCTGTGAACTAGGATTAGCATAAGATATATTTTCAGAAGATCATAGACTCTCAGGATGAGAAGGCACTTGAAGAGTCACCTAGTTTATCCAGCACCCTGATGTGCAAATCTCCTCTGCAGGACAGAGTTGCCCCCTTCAGATGAAATATCTCCCTTGATTCAGAATAAATGCCTTCAGCAACATGGAATTTTCAGGTACTGTAGTAAAATGATTAAGCATTGCAAATTTTTAACCAAATTGTCTGGGTTCAAGTCCACTGCTCCTTATTATCTCTGTGGCTTTGGACAACTTCTTTAGTTTTAGTTTCTTCACCTAAAAACTGGGAAGATCATACAAACTCACACTTTTTTATTTGTAATTCTAAAATACAAAATCTCTGAAAACCAAAAGGTTTTGCTACTCATTTGCTCTGATCCAAACTCGAGAAGAATCTAACTTAAACAGATATGAGGTTACTTATAGGCTTTTGTCTGCCCATTAATTGGTGAATATTCATGTTTCTCTGCAAAAATAATGATGTATTTGGCTATGAGGTGCTGCCCCAGATTCCTACTAAGGGTGCTACATATCATTTATGTACTTTATTAATTTTCTGAAAAGCTCTGAATGCCAAAATGTATTTAGCCCCCAAGTGAGTCAAATAAGGAATTGTGGACCTCTATTACCTACTCATAAGCTTGTTATGAGGATTAAATGAGATAATAGATGGGAACCATTTAGCACAGTGTTTGGCATACAATAAGCCCCTTAATAAAATGTAATAATAATAAATGTCAGCTAATGTTATTGGTACTTACATTTTACACTAATCACATCAGACTTTTTGGGAAAGTTAAGTTTCTTTCTGTTGACATTTTATGTTTAGCATCTATAGAAGTACTGGTACTTTTCTTAATTGCATAATGAACAGATGATTTCCCCACGAAGCTAGACTTTGAAACATCTTTAAAAATGAAATTATATTCATGACTGAATTTTTATTATTGACTCTTATTTCAGAAGAGCCATTGGGAATGCATTCATTTATTTGTCAGTGGATTCATTTTACAAAAATATATTGAGCAGTTTGTTATTCCTGGTGATGTGACAATAAACAAATAGACATTGATGTATCTTCGTACAGCTTACTGTCTAGTAGAAGCTAATAATGTTATTTTTTATTGATTTGTTCTTTCATCTGTTCAACAAACAATTATTGAGTACTTATTATATGCCAGGCATTGTTCTAGGCACAGGGCATAAAGGCACTTACCAAGGCAGACAAGCTCCCTGCCTCCACAGAGTTTATTTTTTACTGGGGAGAGATAGATAGTAAACAAGTAGACAAACAAATAAACACAATGTTTTCAGGTGATGATGAATTCAGTGAAGGAAATAAGATAGGCTGATGTGATACTGACTTGGTTTATTTGAGGGTGGAGTTACTTTATGGGATAGTCAGAGAAGGTTGGTGAGGAAATGATATTTGAACCAAGACTGTGTATTAGATATAGATTTGACCAACTATCAAAAATAACAGATGCTTAAAACATGATGGTTAATTTTTTTCTCACCAAGTTTTTGGCTAGTTCAGCTTCACCAAGTTGTCTGGGCCTACATGTCATCTATCCTGTTGTTCTACCATCCCTTGAGTGTCATCCACATGGTCCAAAATGACTAACCACTAGGTCCATACTCTCACCAATGGGAAGGGAAAACAGGGAAGAAGGAGGACACCCATTTATCAAAATGTATCCCCTTTAAGGAAATCACCCCAAAATTGAATACATCATTTTCTTCACACCCCATTGGCTAGAACATAGTCACAGGGCCACAACTATTTGCCCACCATTAAATGTAGTTTTTACTTGGGTAATCATGTATTTAGCAAGAAAGTCTATTACTATGGGAGAAGAGGAGAACGGATTTTGGAGGATTAGCAGTCTCTGCCACAGACCTGAATAATTAAATGGAGCCTGGGGAAGAACATCTTGGGCAATAACATTCCAAGCAGAAAGAATAGAATGTCAAAGACCCTGAGAGGAGGTGGATTTTCCATGAAGATAAATGACACTTAAGTATCAGGGCACCTCACTTGCCTCAGCCCCTTCCAGTGCCCTGCACTTAATTTTATATAATTGTACCAAAATTGAATAAGCTTAAGGCCCTACAAAACCTTGATCAGCCCCTGACCCTGAGGAAGGAAAGTGGTTGGCATATTAGGAATTGAAAAGAGGCCAGTATGTGTGGAGCAGAGTGAGAAAGAGAGAGAATAGAACTAGATGAGATTGAGGATGTAAATGGGGACCAGCTCACATAGGATGTTATATGGAAAGAATTAGATTTTGTTTTAATGTAATGGGAAATCATAGCAGAAATTTAAGAAGGGAGAAATGAAATTTGATTTATGTTTACCTTGAAGGAAACACATAAGAGGATGCTCATTGAAAAATTTAAAGCAATCTAATGTACATCAACAGAGAATGGATTAATAAATTGTGGTATATTTATAAGGGGAATATTTTAGAGTAATGAAAATGAATAAGTTATTATATCAATGGCAGCAAATCTCAAAAATATGATGTTGAGCAAAAGAAAAAAGCAGATTATAGATGGTAACAGTATAATTTCATTTATGTGTGATTTTATTTATATAAAGTTTTAAAGCATTCAAATCAGTATATTATTAAAGAAACATATTGTAGAAAAGACTGGTAATTGCCTACCCAATATCTGGTTTCCCCTTCTTTCATAGTAGCAGAACCCTACTTTTACTGTAGTGAGAATGTGTCCAAGTGAAAAACTACATTTTTTAAGCTTCTCTTGCAGCTATGTAGGTTGTGACATGGTTCTGAAAAACAGGATATAAGGGGAAGTGGTTGGGTAAGTCTCCTGGGAAAATCCTTAAAACGAGGAAAGGTTCAGCTGACATGTGCTCCTTTGTCATTGGCCTTTTCTTCTTTCTCTTGCCTTGGAAATGGGTCACCATGATTGGAGCTGGAGCAACCATATTGCCACCATTAGGGGAAAACCAAGAGAATCCCAAGAATTTAGCTCTGATACCAAACCAACTTCATTGCCTCAACTGCCTACCCCAAATCTCTCAGGTTTGTGAGAAAAATAAGCACCCATTTCTCTTTAGACCACTGTTATTTGGGTTTTCTTTTACATGCAGCTGAACTTAACCCTAACTGATATGTGTAATTCTAAATATTTAATAAAAATAAAATCCCCTCCATGGAGATGAAAATAACTAACTGACTAAATTCAGAACAGTTATTATCTCTGGAGTGGGAGTAATGAGAATGGAAGTGGGATGTGTACATAGGTCTTTCAATTATATTTTATTTTTTAAAGAAAAAGAGCTGAAGCAAATATGACAAGATGTTAAATTTTTAAAAGTTGGGTGGTTGATACATGGGTAGTCATTACTTTTTGCTCTTTTATATGTGTAAATTATTTCATTTTTTAAAAAAGCTATTTGGAGAAAAAATGGAAACATAGAAATTGAGGTTCTTGTAACAATACAGGTTGAGAGATGGTGGTGGCGTGGATTAGAGAATGAAAAGTATATTTGGAATATAGTTGGGGGTAGAACCTACAGGATTTCATGGTGAATTGGATAGGAGTTGTGAAAGAATGAGGAAAATCAAGAGTGACTCCAATTTTTTTGTTCTGAGCAACTGAGTAGATAGTGGTGCCACTTACTGAGGCGAGGATGACAGGAGGAGGAGCAAGTTCAGGAAGAGTGACAATGAAGAATTTGATTTGGGACAGTTAAGATTGAGGTGTGTGACTGGGAATGTCAAGTAGGCAACTTGATACAGGGAACTGTGAATCTAGGGCTTGTTCTAGGACTTCTGGAAGATGGAATCAGATTGTGCATCCATGTGGAGTGTTGTTTATTATTTCCCCTTTAACTTCTCTGATGGGGATTTGGAACTTGCAAAAACAAATGACTTCTGGTAGGGCAGAGTCATTTGTGACAGAGTCGGGGTAATTCTCTGTAAGGTCTGCCATCCTCTTTTTCAAGTGGCCCCTTGGAAGTTGAGTACAAGACAGTAATTCAGGGCTTAATAATTAGTGATTGTTAATATGAATTTCATTGCATTATTTTTTAGTCATTTAGACAGGATCTGGACTTTTAACCTTGGAAGTGTGAAGGAAGAGGCGTTAGCCTAATATTCATTCTGCTGTGCTTAACACTGTGTTTAGCTGGTATCTTTCCTAAGAGCAAGGGGCTGGAGTCCAATATTTAATAAATATTATAGTCAAAATTGTGTACAAGTGTCCAGAGATGTTAAAGTAAAATTTTCACTGAATTAATCCTAAGTTTTGAAGGAAAGCACTCTTTGCAATACATAAAAACAAATGTAATCATTTATTGAAAGCCTAGTATATGTTAAGACACTTCACATACATTAAGCAATATTAATCCTTGCAAAACTTTTATGAAGTAGTCACTTTTATTGTTCTCTATTACTTAGTCTTTTGGGGATTTAGTTTTCTTCTTTCAAAAACAATTTTTTTAATAATATATATGTCAAAGATTTTTGCTACAAGTAAATTTTGAGTAAGCCAGTACCTGTGGAATATTTTAATGCCATAAATAGAAGCTAACAAAGAAATGAATTACATGTGGTCTGAGAAAAGTGATAGATGTAAAAAAATACAGGCTTAAGTGAACAGCTCTAATTCTTATCTAGAAAGAGCACTTTTATTGAAATACAGACATATACAGTGGCACGTTCTTAAATAAATGGCTTCAATGTGTAAAAATCCAGTGTAGGAAAACCAAACTGTGATTAAAATTTAAAAGGTTTGATAAATAGCTTTTAAATTAATTGTGTGTGTGTCTGTTATTTCTGCATAGAAGTTTTCTGGTTAATGTAGAATCTTTTGTCCAAATAGTCATCGATTTTCCTGGTCTTCTGAATATTTTCCAGTTTCAGATTATTTCAGGTTTTAGCTGTAGAAAAACAAACAACACAGAAATGTCAACATAAAAGACTGCAGCTAAATATAAAAATTTAGGTGCTCAGGATCAAAAATAATAAGATCACTGCTATGCAATTGGAAAAGACTCATCAAAGTAAAAGTAGCTGTGGCTAAGGACTATGAAAATATAAAGGGATTAACATACATGATAATAGACTAATTAAATCTTAGCTTTTCACTGTGATGATTTTATAGCATCTTCTTCTTGTTGCCAGTTTGGAAGCTGCCAGCAAATATTTTCTTAATTGCAAAAGGAGACAATATGTGTTCCACTGTCTCATTCACGACGTTTAATGCAGACATTATTAGGATACTGCATGGAGGTTGAAAAGGACCATATTATTTGGAAAGCCTGGGGGATGGGAGGAAAGGGGGAAAGAAGATATGGTTTAAAACAAAAACCAACACAAATCCTCAGAAGAAATATTTAACTAGAATTTGTACAGAAAAAGTCTACTTGTCTTGATAGACTAGCCTGCCCCTGTAATAAAACCTCCCAAAGTCAACAGTTCATAAAGTCTTTTGTTCTAGTAAAAGGGTCTTTAATTT